>NC_071405.1:28667579-28977726 GCF_017976375.1 Cuculus canorus | reverse complement strand
CAAGAGTTCACTGAAACCAAAAGAAAAAACAACTTAAATTACTTTTTTATTTGCTCCAGAATGGGAAGCTTCATGCATCCTGTAACCAGAGCCAGTTAAGGCACAGTAACTTGTTATCTGTGAGAGAATATATTAATATTTCAGCCGGAAGCTCTAAGAATTTGGAAAGGTTGATCTCTGACCTCCAAGAGATGTACTTCTACTTTTAAAAGGCTTGACATTTATCTGGATCAGTTGTTTCTGGTAAACGTGGCATTTACTCCCCTCACAGTTGTTGTTTTAACTATTGCATTAATAACTAGAAATTCACAGCACCCTAATAAAACCCATTTTAAAAGGACTTGACGTTTGTACGAGGAGCCCTCAGAATAGTACTGTTATGCTTCAAGATGACTGTCAGATTATTAGTTCTAAATAACAAGCAGAAGAGATAATCTCTTCTCATTCTTGGAAGCCAAGTTGTTTTTTAGCTGAGACTTAAAACAACATTAGCCTGAGCCAGACGCTGAGCATGGGAAACCTGAATGTAGATGATTTGTATTAGGCTATTGCAGCCCGAGCAGAGGCTCCTAGAAAGAGGACTGTCAGACAAGTTTCATTACAGGCAGACTTATTTACAATATAATTACAACCTAGGCAATACAAATAATAGTGAACAACTTTTACTGGCTGAAATACTGTGGTGTGCTGTGGGTGGGGGATTTTTTGTTTTTTTTCTTTCTTAGGGGAGGTAATGTTCATTTACTATTCTGGCCTCAGACCTTAAAACTCAGAGTTCCCACTTATCCCATGACTGAAATATCTTTCCCCAAAGATGAAGACAGGTATGCACACAATAGTGACTACACAAATACCTGTGTGAGTAGCAGCTATGACCACTCTATTTGTAGTTTCTATGTACCACATGGCAAGCGCACCATCTAGTCATATCATTGCTCACTGCCACAGCCATGGTCTGCTAAAGCACTTTGTGAACATTCAAGCACACACTGTCCATGTTCAAACTACTCTTTTTTATCTAGGCAAAATTTGGGGATTTGGAGGCAGCAGGAGGCAGGTATTATATACAATTGCTTGGATTCATTGGAACTTTATGAAAAATATGGAACTGCATGAATATTGGTTGGGCAGAGCTTTGTGGGCAGACTTACCTGGAACTTTTCCAATGGAAAATCACTCATTTGTAAATTCAGCACTGCCCACAAGTGACAGAACATGTGTAAGTGTTTGTTATGCGATCCACTGGAAGTAGTTTAATGATACAACATTTGTAACACAGGCTTTAATAAAATCTTGTCTCTTCTGCATCAAGTTCTTCCAAAGACTGGAGGGAAGAATGAATTGTAATGAATCCTCTTAAACTACAACTTTTTTTATGCCCCTACCCAGTGGGACAACATTGGTTTTACCTAGCTATAGGGGTCAGCAGGCTCCAGAAAGCCCACAAACATCCTATATATGTAGGCTTGTCTTTGTTCAATAAGTACGAGCTGTCATCAGCCTCCTCACTTCCTACCTGTGTTTGAATTGTGAGATGAGCTATAGACACACGTCCATAAGAGGATGGCAAATTCCCTCATCATCTTGTAGTGGTCACGCATACCTCGGTGCCTGTAAGAAATCGGGTAGAGTATTACAAATCTAACCAGCCCATCTTAGGAGGAGCAGAAGAAAAGAAAAAAGCCCAAATTCCCTTCTTCTAGCTACGCCACCTACTTGGATTTCCTTCCCTACCACAAGTGAGTCATGCCTGCTAGACTGAGAAGGCCTTTGAGGTTAATTGTTTCCAGGTTAACTTTGTTCCTCTTCTGTCTTGGAGCTATGTGGACACCATCCCACCACACTGTTTTACTTCACATCCTCAAAGAAAATGCTTGACTGACCATTCCAGTCTCTTTAAAATAGGCTATTTTTCCTTTTCCTTCTACTTTTTGTGTGCCTCTGCAAAGTGGGACACATGAAGGCCTTTACTAAAGTTTTTACCAGATTATGTCTGTGCTGATCTGGGCATGATCTTCCATTCCTAAGTGCTCTTCTACCACTCTATCTGCTTTTATTCATGCTTAATATACATTGACATGTAGTTAGGTTCAAAGATAGATGAACCCGAGACAGTGATAGGTATAGTGTAAAACAAGTTCCTTTACTCCTAATGTTATATTTCTGCGATTGGTATCAGTGGACGCAATGACCCAAGATGTCCCTACTTAGAAACTGGAGTCAGCTACTGGAAAGCCATTTGCATGTCACAATTACATAACTTGGCCAACAGAACTAACCGTATTTACCCTTTCTTGCTAGCTTCTCTGGAGAAGAAAGTCTTGAGGCTGGGGAACAGCCAAAATTTTTCACACCCTTTTTCATTGATAAGTACTTCCTTTTGCTGAAGATCATGACTGAAGAATTAAAAAAATTTAAAACTCCAGTCAAGACCAAAGCAGAATCTGGATACTAATGAGAAAACTATGAGAAGGACTGATACTCAAAAGGAAGATGAAACCTGTAGCTAATGGTGTCTAAGTGAAAGTATTGGACAATTCCAGTCCAATTTTTTTTTTTGGGGGGGTGTGAGAACAGGACTGTGCTTGCAGGCAGCAGTAGAGAGCAAACCTGGTAAAGCTGCAACTTCTCCTCCTTAGCTCCCTCAACCTCATGTAAAGTACAAACTAAGATCTCCCCTGATCAGCTCATCTGTTAGCAACGTAACAATACTGCAGTTGTCTAAAGAATAACTCCCTCAGACAGGGGGCCACATCAGACTTTGTTCCCTCTCTGATCACTATACCCATAAACGATCTCTGACTTCCATGGAATGTTTGCTCTCCTTCAGTAAGGGACCATCACTAACTCTTTTAGGGCTCAACACTGCAAGGACTGTTCCAACATTCCCTGAAAACAGGCTGCCTCTCATATCTCTCAGCAATCCAGGCTCCAAAACATCAGATCAGTCAGATCTCCTTAGTCCTCCAAGTCCCAATTTTTAGGAAGAAAACAAGGCACAGGTGAGAGCTGAGGCTTAAATCCCTTAAAAACTTAGACTTGCCCTATGTTATGATGCAGCATTTTTGAAATATTTCCAGTAATTTGAACACTGGAAGACAGAATGGAATAACCCAAATGAACTCCACATTTACTTAGTCTGTCAAAATATTAACCATTCTTTGCTGGAAATGTTGTAGACACACAAATCCCAGCAAGTTTGGAGATGCCTGTGACTGCTCTGAAAAACTGAGTTAAGTTCTGGCCATGAATCTAGTACAAAAAAAGGTTTTTTTAAAATTAAAACGTGTATATTCACCCTTCAAACTTGAACACCTTTGAAAGTCAGTAAGAAGGAGGCAGGCAAATGAAAACTTCATGACATGGTGTGAGGAGCAGGAGAATGAATATAAGATTACTGGCGAACTTGCTATGCATGCTTTTTTGGGTTCAGAAAAATACACAAGTAAAATGTGAGAGGCTAGGAGTATCTAGCGTACCAAAAAGTTGTCATTTACCTGAATTTGTATAAAATATTTTCTTGTTTTTCCTTTCATTGTTCATTTCCTTTCATTGTTTCCTACTGTCTGTGTTTGGTTTACCAAAACTATGTAGAAATTCAAAGAAAGGATAAATTTTGAATACCAAAAGTAATGCACCGAAGTCCAGCATTACTTATGAATATGTAGATGTGCTTATGTTCATGTATGGTGGTAGAAGTCTGGAGATGTCAGGTCTCTACTTTCCAGTTTAATTCCAAAGAGGAATTCTAAACAGTAATTCTATTGGGATAAAACTGCTGGATTTCTCTACTGATGTAAATATGGGTTTGGTTTTGCTGCAGCTCACCAGGTCATGAGTAGTAGTTACCTACAGATGAAGAACCATGTGTATGTTCTAGTTCTTCTTTTTGCATTTTTTCCTGTAAAAAGTATTTGAGATGGGTTACAAACTTCCCGATGCAAAATGCAAAGGAATAGTTTGAAGATATTTTGAAGAGCTTCTGTGTTCAAATGCTGCCATCAAGTGGATATATATAGTAGAAGGCTGGAATCAATAGCAAGGATATCATTTTGAAAGAGGAAATTTGATGGAGAGAGGAAGAATAAAACAATATTTTTGTTCAAAGTTTCATATGATAAAACATTAGAAGAACATTTTTCGTCCGATAAAAACTTCCAGTTAAGCCTGTCTTCTTTTTATTATGCCACCTTCATGTTTTAGCATCTTTAAAGTTCCTCAGGCTTATCTTTGAGAAAACAGGAACAGACTTCTCTGTGCTGGCAAAATTTGTTTGGATTGCTAAGGATAATGACTAGATGTTGTATTGTGTTCCCATGAGTTTGCCTGAGACCCTTACCCAGATACGAGCTTCAGGAAATGTCTTCCATCTCAAGGATCCGTAGAGGAGTGAGACAAAAGAAAAAGTCTCTTTTTGAGCATTAGAGTTTATTACTAAAATTAATTAGTTCAATGGTTTTCTTCAAATCCCAGAGCAACAGTTTAGTTTGTATTTGAGACTGAAATATTTCCCTTTATATAAAAAGTCTGGTTCCCCCTCTTGCAAAGTCTTAAAAGACGAAAAATTTCATTTCCTTCAAGAAATACAATAAGGTTGTTAAAAATACTACTTGATGTTATAAGAGAAAAATCTAATACACAGTACATTTTCTGGGTTGATTTCATTTAATGGCCACAGAGATCCAGCAAATTTGGCCTGTCTTTATGGGCCTCAAATGCTGGCTTCAGTATGGGCTGAGCAACTACAAAAGTCTTCTCTCAAGAATCTTCTTTCACCTAAGCCAGAAAGGACTGGATATTTTCCTAGGTTGCGTGACATCCAGGAACACAAGATTTGTCCATGGCTCATTCACAAGATATGCATAGCAAACAAGATGTGTTTTGGAAAATCAGCAGTGCACACATAATACGTGTGCAATAATTTAGTGTGCTCTGGATGCATATAGTTCTGCCAGGAAAGCCCTGGATTAAAAAAATAAAATAAAATAAAATAAAATAAAATAAAATAAAATAAAATAAAAGTCCTATAACTGTAGCAAGTTGTTTTGCCCATAAGGATGTGATGGTAAATAAATTTTGCCAAGGCACAGGCAGATTTGAGAACCTGGGGAGGGAAGGACATAGTTATGAAAAGTATTGTACTCAGGCAGTGCAATCTGGACCATTATCTTTGGTGATGGTTTGTATATATTTCTGCAGCCAGGTCTTTAATACTGTTTCACCCTCAAAAACTTAAGGTCTGGTTTAGGTAGGAACACCACGGTTCATCTGGACCTAAATACTTATTTTATTATAAAACAGAATGGTTTTATTTTGTATTTCTGTTATAAAACAGAGCTCAGTACATTTGCCCAGAAGAGCACATCAGCTGGACTGTTACGGATATACTATCAGCAGATGGGTTAGCACTTTCAAACAGAGTTCTTATTAATCAAAAGCAAGACATACGCTATTGGTTTATGGACAGATATCAAGAACAGCAGTAAAAAGAAAAGCCACGCACGTATTCTGAATTCAGACATCCTTTGTCAAGAATTTGGTGATTACTATTGCTCATATGTTCTACTTTTACAGCAACCAGACCTCTGTCTCCCTCATGGCTATGCAAAAAATCCAAAACAAAAAAAACTCCAGAGAAATAGTCACACCCTGTCTCTAAAAACCTGGTCTTTGTGGAACATCTATGGGTCTTTTTTTGCTAACATAGCAGGAAGAGAGGCTAATACAGCTCAAAGGGAGATGATTAAAATAAAAATAACTTTTCATGTATTCTCCTGTAGCTTGGGGACAAGAAAATGCTACTGTTCTTAACAAACTGTTCCAACGCATCCCTCAGTCTGGTTGTCCATATTTATTTATTAATTTTTTTTATACAGACAATAAGGCAGAGGCAGTTTCTGAGGCTTAGAGAAACCATTGCTTGACTAAGGAAGAGCATTCAGAAATCAAAAAGGTGAGAAATGGCAGTATAGTTTAGTACCTGTGGCAATGGGTATCAGAGATATGTTGTTCCCTGTCCATTGATAAAAATAGTATGTAGGATAAACATGTAACTGAAGTGGTGTCAATGCTCTTTCTCCTCCTTGGTCTTATGTCAGTGTTTCTGCATAACGTTTGTTTTCAACTTTGGAGACCTGTTGCAGGCTATTGATTCAGACACTGCAGCTTCCTTAAACACAAGCCTTTTTTTTTCATCACTGTTTTCTGTCACTTATGTTGTGATCAGGCTTCAGAGCTATTCACTGCACTAATAGCACAGATATGAGAAACTCTGATACATGTCTTCAATTTTTTTCTGAAACAGAGAAGCTAAAGACAGCTATTATTATTTTTTCCAGCCTTTTGTGTTAAAGATAAGACTTTTTTCCCTTTAGACTTTATAGTACAAAACTAGCAGCCTCCTATACTTCTTCAATGACACCATCAATGACAGGAGTATTACTGCAACCTGAAATCTGTGGGTTTCTTTCACAGGACTGGAGCCTCTGCTCAAAGGGAGAGGGAGGGTGCACAGCTGAGTCTCGAATTTAATCAGTGATTCCTAGTGGATATCTACAGTTGCAACTGGTTTTGAATCAAAGCTGCACTGTTGGAATTACACAATGGAATGATTATCTCCAAACTGGTCCTAACTTATTTTTAATCACAAAATAAATCACATTAAAGTGTACAGTGCTGAATTACAGTTTTAAATATATTGTTTCAAAAGAAATGTGTAAACTCTTGTGGCCTGTGTTTCATGGCTTCAACTTTAACACTGCTTACCGGGTTTTACACTCATCTGGATTTCTAAATTAGTCATCTTTGCTAAGACTGTTTGAAAAGTTGCTGGTTTTGATGAGTATTTGTCTTCTCAACACGAGTTTTGAGAGGAAGCATCTGATTGCTTTAAAATTTCCATGCTGCTATCCAGAAGTCAACACTTTCCACAGTAGTATCTCAACACAGTTTTTCTTATTATCCTTAGCCTTTGCACTACATTGTAATGCTATGATATGTGTGAATATTATCAGCAGTACAGAAAACTTTCTGTATACTTAAAGCAATTAAGAGAGATGTCAATTTTTTTCTTTTAATTTGAGCAACCCTTAATGTATTTGAGAATAGCATAACAGACAGCTTAGGAAAAGCTACTAGATGTCCCCATCTTGGCTGGCTGGGGAACTAAATTGTTACTTACAGCAGTTAAAGACAAGCTTAAGCACTAGATTTTCAGGGGGACTAGCCAGAGTCAGGCTGCCAAGCAAGGAAGCGAAGCTGGAAGACACAGGAGGATCATGTCCCATGGCGAGACGTGCCCTCACCAACAGAACAAACCTCACAGAGACTAAAGACATCACCACAGCTAGTGGTGGCAATGAGGTCCATGGACAGTCTCAGACATAGCCAATAATGAACCATGCCCAGGTGGCATCTATGGGCTGCAGTTAGCAGCTAAAGGAGACACGGCCAGAGGCAGGGCTGGAGCACGTGTCCAAAGGGACCACCCAACAGATGGACTATCTAAAATACAGGTCTGAGGTCCAGCCAGCAGGCAGAGGTGGAGGTGGAGACCAGCACTCCTTCAGCATAGTTCAGAACAGGACCAGCACCTCTGGGCTGACCTGAAATATACCTTTGGGCAGGGGCTGCGTGAGGGCCCCAGGTGAAGCTCTTCAGAAACTCTACCAATCAGCCCCGAAAAATTCCATTTGCTTTCATGAGCCTTTGCCTGTTTGCCAGCGCTGCTTCTGATTCTTGAAAATCTTGTTCTCTCCTCGAAATATCTCAAAGAAAAATGGAGAGTTAAAAGTAACTGTTCTCTTTCAGGTGACACACATAATCTTTTCATTTCTCCCCATAACACAGTTGTGAAGGATACTATTCTCAGCAGAGTTCCTTGAAGAATATTTATAGAAAAGTCAGAATCAGACCCTTTACATTTCTACCAGGTCTCTATACAGAAAGTATGGCCAAAGACATTGAACAGTTTTTTAACATTCTGGTAGGTAAATAGAACAACTTACACGAGCATCATCAAAAGCAACAGAGACCTTTATCCCTAAATTAATATCACAAAAGGCCTATTAGATTCTATAGGAGGAGTAATCTATCACATAAGCACGTAAAAAATAAGCAAAACTGACTGAAAAAGTGAGATATCGGCGTGAATGTACTCCTATTGATCACACTCTCTAAAGTCCTGACAACAGATAGCAGAAGAATTAGGCACAGGCACGCTGTGGACTTTGCTGTAACGTAACAATTACACCAGTATAGCCCTTAATTGCTGTTTATTAAAAAAACATTACTAAATAATTCATAAGTACTGCATTTTTCAAATAAACTATGCACAGACAAGAAAGCTACAAGAGAGTTTTGGTGGTAAATTATCTTTTATTTAAAAAAAAAATAGCTGCCTTGAAAAGAAATTAAATTAACATTTCCTGCTCTTTAATAGTTTTTTTAAAACTTTTATTCTGGGGAATGAAAAAATCCTCAGCAATACAGATACATTATATTTCATTATTATGACTCAACACAAGCTACAGCAAATGTACCAACAAATATTGAGGCCAATCACAGGCAAGAAGTTCAATCTGTTTTATATATTGCTATGCAAAGTTACAAGTTGTTGCTCAGCTTTCAAGGGCCTAGATGGCAGTGTAGTTCTTGGTATAATTAGTCAATTTAATCTTCTCTGGGAAGATAATATTAACTGAGAGGTTTTCCCCATCACTAGATTTCAGAAAAAAGTTCTTTTTCTTGCGTAGGAGATGACTGTATTTGGCATTAGCAAGCCACATTTCACATTTTGAGAAAAACACAATACCAGTTGTACCCAAGACCACAAGACACGTAAGCAAGCCCAGTACAACAAAACATATCACTTGGCTTCTACTGAGCAAGGGATCTGCACTTTGGATTGTTTCTTTCATTGTTATTTTCAGGATTTCTTGTTGATGATGAACTGATCTGTGATGAGCTTTTGGGGGTGGCTTGTAATTCCGCATATGTTTTGTCTCCTTACTCACTCCAGAGAGGCTTGTGTTTTTGCTGGGATGTTTGCAGGTTGCACCAACAAATTCTGGTTTACAGATGCATTCAAATCCTCCCTGCGGGTTTTCATTGCATGTCCCTCCATTCTCACATGGGCCACTTGCACAGAATATCACACGGCTGCTGCAGAGTTTTCCTGTATAGTCATGGGGACAAAAACAGCTGAAACCCACACCAATATCTGTACATGTTCCTCCATTTTCACACGGGTTGGATTCACAGTCATCCCCATCTATTTCACAGAAGTTGCCAGCAAAACCTGAAGGGCACAGACAGGAAGCATGTGGTGCAAAACCACTGTCATCAATGCATGTTCCTCCATTCTGGCAGGGAGAGCTAGAATAAATAACAAACACATAGACAGACTTAAATTAAAGTACAATGAAAGAAGCTATTAGGAAACACTTTATATAATAAAAGAAGCTGGTTTCCTTTAGGAGAGCAAATTCCAAACGCAAATCATCTGAAGTCAATGAAGTTGAATCAAGGATGAGTTTGTTCAATGGTTTTGTCAATATGGATTATAGTATCTTCTGCTGACCCTTTGGGCAGGATTAATACATCAGTATGTAAATTTAACCTGAAGAGCTGTGAAGGAATTTTAAGGTATTTCAAACATTTATTCAAATTAAGCTTCCCAGTGTTTTCATATACTTAGAGCTATTTAGCTGAGCAATTATTCAGACAAGACTGAACAAAGACACTGGCAGCATGGCTTTCTTCTCCACTTGATTATTCATCAGACAGTCTAAGTATTGCACCGACAAAGCAAAATGCTCCGCCATAGCTGCTAGAAGTAAAGCTGATTATTTTTATTCTGCCTCTCTAGTGCTCCATGATGTACAAAAAATTTATCTAAATATATATTTAGATAAAATTTTTATAAATATAATAAAATATATAAATAATATAGTTTCATCCTTGGCAAAGGCACATGTAAGGTGAGGACAGGACCACAGGAAATTAGGAATTTCTGCAAATCCTTTAAGAACCTAATAATTAATAGACTAGTACTACGTTTTAAGTGATATGAATTCACCGAGACACCTTTTTTTTTTAACCTTTGCAATGTAACTGTGCCTTACTGAGTGTAAGCCCAAAAGACGGGGTAACTTATTGACAGAAAGGGACAAATGTTCTAATTCAGTGGAGCTACGCAATGTGGACTTGGTCCTTCAACTGGCCCTGTTGGCAGAAAAGGGGTCCTGGGTCACAGGTTTACAAATAAATCTCAAACCCCACTTTCATGGCAGTTCATCATATCCGAACAAAGCTTTTAAAACTTACCTTCTCAAAATAACCAACACTTGGTAAAACTTATAACAAGCCTCTCTGACAACAAGAATTTTCCTAATACTTTGAAATCACTGAAGACATACAGTGTAGTACCAGGACACAGTTGAAAAGCCCGAGCTGTTATTTAAGTGTTATATTTCCAGGGGAAAGTCCTGGGATAATCACAGCTTCCTGAATGTTGGCATTTTACATATGCAGTGGTCAGCAGCAATTGACCATTATGGATTCATGAGCTCCTCAAATGCCCAGCTGTTGCTCTGGGAGTAGCTATGACAGAGACTATCCCAAGCACCTTTGAATTTACTGAGGACTGAAACACCTGGTGGCCATTCATCAGAGAGCCTGAATATTGTGGTAGAGGAATAATTTGCCTGTTTTTCCTCTTCTTCCACATAAACCGCTCTGTCCTCTTGTAACACCATCTACTGTAGATGTTGTCTGGAGAAAAAGGCTATCGAAAGAAAAAACTAGAAGTCTGGAAGCAGCATTAGGAAAGTAAAAAGTGGTGTCTCTGGACTTTGACATACCAGTTATCAGTTGTTGGTGAGAACTTGAGGTGATCATGCAAACAGGGCATTTTGCCACAATCAGTAGCCACTGTGTCTGCTATGAGCAAAACACAGCAGCTGTAACTGTAAAGTCCTTTAGTAAATGTGTGGTTACAGCCTGTCTTTGAGAGTCTAAAACTCTCTCTTGGCTTTATAATTCCCACGGAAAATTGGACAAACTGTTTGGGATATGGCAATGTGTAGAAGTCTGAACCCTCAAGGGTGGATCAAATTACAGTATTTTGTAGGGAAATGTGAAGAACTGTTGAAGAATGTAAGTGTAAAGTATTTTCTGAACCTTTTAGAAGTGTAAAGACTTTAAATAAAAAACAGTTAAAGGGAAATATGCAGAATTTTGAAAATGTATTCTTTATTTATTACTGAGTGGCATTTGCGTATTTTTTATAAGTTTAAATAAATAAGCTATTAAAATTTACCTCCTTCAATAGATTCAGTTACTGTGCATTCTTGGCATTAAACACATGGTCAGCAAAGTGCAGGACATGAAAGCTAGTTGGGGAAATACAGGCACGCACCTTCTTTGCTTTCCAAATGCAAACTTCTTCAAAGCAAAACTACAAAACATTACAGACGTCACCAATGCAGATACATTTGCCTGAATCTGTAAATAGACCAGACAACCACTTTGATTTGTGAATTATCTTGGTTCCATCTCTGAAAATTAACTAAGGAGCCAGTGGTGATGCTTAGTAATATCAACATTGTTAGCATTACCATTGAAGTAGAGAGGAAGTGAAATGTGTCTGAGATGACATCATGGGATGAGGTCTCTTTCCATGATGTAAGGTGCAGTCTCTGGTGGACTGTGAAGTATTAGCATACTGAGAACAGCTGACTTTTTGGACTAAATACAGTTTTGCAGAGCTTGCTGCTCATTTTCCTGAAGAAGACAGCTTCCTAGAGAAAAGGAATTGCTGTCTCCAGACTACTTAATGTGTATTCCATTATACACAAAGCACTGTCACAAAAATGTTTCAGCAAAAAAAAATATTTGAGGATTTTATTGAAGTACATGGAATTAAAGTATGTTATTTTGTTGATACCGTAGCTCATCTGTTCTTTGGGGTAGTTAATATACATCCACACTGAATTACTGAAATATTTGCTCTACAGAGCAAAAGTGGAGAAAGAAAGCTATTCACATTCTTTATGTTAGGCAAGTAGCTTAGACTTCATATGTCATTCAAGGCACTTGAGAGGAACTTAAATTTCCTCATCGTCAATGAAGAGAAACAGGCAAATCAGAGCAGTTACCTTACCTACTGAAAGTAAACCCAAACCGAACTGTATGACTACCCCCAATTAAAAACAAGGCCAAAAAAATTCCCCTGGCATAAAGTTGTATGAATGGTAATTCTTGCCAGAGACAGTGAGCTTGGGATAATGATCTTGCCCAAATTTGGGACAGTCTTGCAAGAAGAGACAGTCACTGAAGTCACATTTCACTTCCTCTCTACCTCAATGGTAATGCTAACAATGTTGATATTACTAAGCATCACCACTGGCTCCTTAGTTAATTTTCAGAGATGGAACCCATGAGTCACCATGAAGTTTGACTTGAGCAACCTTATCTTGTAAGACAGTTGGATTGGGTGGTGGTCTAATGCTCCCTTCACAGGCAAAAAGGGTCACCTTTTTGGTAAGAGCTACACCTCCAGCTTTCTCAGATGTTCCCCAGGAAAATAACTAGTAACTTGAGGTGCAATTGTTAGATCATTGTTCAACAGTTGCAATCCTCTAGTGCTAAAGCAGCAAGTGAAGTTATCAGTGGCAATTCCAAACATGTTTTTATCTGTCACTTTAAATAAATTACCCATTCTTTCACTGAATTTTCATTCCAGTGAAAATGTCTCAGTGAGAATCCTTGGCAGGGCTCTGACAACCATTGAGAAACTGTTTAACTGTGCCTGTGATGGCCCATTTGGCTCTCTGGTAGCGAGTATTCTGTCAGCTGAAAAGCCTGTGAGGCGCTCTGACAGCAGACCTGTGGGTGCCAGCCCATGAGAGGACTAATGTGACACTAACTGAGTGGTGGCTAATTCACATATCACATAGTCCTTTAAACATGACCATTGAATAAGTCTGGGACTAAGGCTCAATTCAGCTGCATCTAGGGTCACCTCTGAGGAGAAGCTTAGAAAGCAAGGGGTCTGTTCCAAACCTCATGACTGAACAGAAGTACCTACCTCAGCCATGTATCAGAGCTGTATCTATTTAATGTGACAGTGAGAGGTGTTGATGTTCTTTAAACAACGGTGTAAAACAGGAAGATTTAGTCATAAAGTAGATCTGCATATTCATAATTATCTAGCACTGAGCAAAACCAGAACCAGAGTGTACTAATATAGAGCTAGAGAGAAAGAAGGCAATCTCCAATGAGGAAACTGTGATTTTAAGGTGATAGTTTTACCAACCTTGTATCTACCAGAAAGGCATTCTCTATGCTATGGGATAAGATCCTTAATGAGCTGGAAGACAGTAGATGCTTCTAGATTTCAACAAAAAAACCCAATCTTTTTCTTTTTTTAACTTTGAAAGGTCATAATTTTTCCAAGCAGTTCTACCAGTGACGCTGCTCAAAGTTTTTCAGTCTGTGCCCATTGCCTCTCGCCCTTTTACTGGTCACCTCTAAGAAAAGTCTGGCTCCATCTTCTTTGCCTCTCCCCATCAGGTATTTATACACATGGGTAAGTTCTCCTCGAACCTGCTCTTCTCCAGGTTAAATAATCCAGGTCTAAGTCTCTCCTTACAGGAGAGACGGTCCCACCCCTTAATCTTCTTCATGGCCCTTCACTGTACTCACTCCAGTATGTCCATGTCCTTTTCATACTGCGGAGCCAGCATACTTTTCATACTGGACCCAGCACTCCAGACGTGTGTCACCAGGACTGAGCATAGGGAAGGATCGCCTCCTTCAGCCTGTTCCCACTGCTGTTCCTAACGTCTCATTTCTCTTAGAGACTGGAGAGCCATGGCCTCCCACACCCCATTCTGGTGGAATTGAGGTTATCAACTATGGACATAGCATTATATGTCAGTTAAGAAAAATGACAGGCTGGTGGACTAGATGTTTTTGTGCATATAGTTTGTGTTGCTATTACTGTATACGGTTTGCATACGCAATTTTCTCTCACTGGATGTGAGAACACGGGATGGGAGGTTACTTCAAGTTTGTTTACTAAAATCATGGGAAGGCATGAATTCACCACAACAAAATGTGAAAATATCACTTTCAGGACTCAAATTATGCACACAAACTCATGCTGATAATCTGTAAAACTTTACAATATGAACAAATTGGATTTGTATAGTTTGATAAAATTACCAGCAACTAGCAGAAACATTACGTATTTTAGAACAGAGAAATTTCCACTTATTCAGAAAGAATTCTGAATGACATTCAGCAGGAGTGCAAATTTTAAACTCATGCCAGAAATCAATATTTACCCATTAATAATGCAGGGTCCTTTTTTGAGGTGGCAGTTTTTCCCTGTAAATCCCTGGGCACACAGACAAATGTATCCTCCATCTCCAGATTCGATGCATGTTGCGTTATTGGCGCATGGCTTTGTAGAACATGGGTGGATATCTGTTTAAAAAAAAACAGGACTCAATGAATTTAATGAAAAACAGTCAGTAAATAATAAACAGTACTTCAAATCTACAGCTTTAATGGTTCTTCATCCTGCATTTTATGTCCTGATTTACTCCTCCCACTGTTAAAATGGAGTTTGGATTGTTCAGCTACTGCAAGCACTTCCAGCTTGTTTCTCTTCCTATCTCCCAATTGTAAAATACATTTGAATTGTTCCAGTCTATAAATAAAGAGTATTATCACCAAAACATTAGTAGGGAAGACAGAAGTTCTCCATAGTCTATTCATCCTTTCACAACCTTGGCTTCTCCATGAGCCGAATTCTGATAAAGCAATTAGGAACTGGGAATTCTCCTCACTGCTGCCAGAGAGCCTATCATTATGTGCTTATGGAAAACATTTCATAATCACAGAGATCAGCAAGCTACAAAAATCTCTTGGAATTTCATCTTTTGGCTGGGCTGCATCCAGCCCTTACATAACTGTACCAGAATAGAGAGCTGTAATGACATCCGGACCCAAAGTCACATATCTCATTTTCTTTACAATTTCCCTGCCGAGCCACTTCCCACTCAAATGATTACTGATTTTTAAGAATAATTAAAAATAAATAAACAAACAAGCGCATATTTTAGCTAACTAATGGAGTAGCTGCAGAGAAGTGCTGACTGCAAGTTATCCGATGCCTCACACACTCATGCACACATACACTTTCTAAGATGAAAAGGGATTTAATGGCATTTGTATTTTACTTCCTACAACATAACATGAAAGTTAAGTGATATCATGAGATACTGCAAAGTTTTAGCCAGAGCAAAACATTTCTACAGCCTTAGCTTTCAAATACAATCTTTCCTAGGCTCTATTTTCTAAAGTATTAAACTGCTCACATTGCAAGACAATCACTTGGCATGCACTTTGAGTGTAAACTCCAACTTTCACTAGGGCCAAAGTAACCTTGAATGTTTTTTTCAGCAGTGCTGTTTGCTACTATATTCACAGGCTTTAATGGTAGCTAATAAAACATGAACTCTGATGAAGAAACAAGGAAACCCCCTGAAATGCATATGGATAAGTATGTGTGTGTATATGTATACACATACAAATACATTATTGTCAGTAATTTGTGTCAAAGATTTAATTCCAAAATACAACTTAAAAACTTGTATGAATATATCCTTTTAAAACATAAATACACAAACACTCCAGAATAGCCCATTTTCTCTATTTTGACTAGTTTACCCTTCAAAAGGCCAGAAACAAATTGATATACTTGCTCCAAGTGATAACTGAGTCTGAGACAGTTGCAAAAGCAAAACATTCCAAAGATGTATTAGTGCTTAGAAATTTGTCTCCTAGAACTATGCTCAGCTTGAAAAACTTAGTATTAATTTACAGGAATCTTTAAAATCCTGTAAAAATACCTGTAGTACCTGTAAAAATTATGTCCTTTGAGGTAATTGACAAGCAATAGAAATGAGCCTCCTAAAGTGGCAGTGGGGGGTTGTACTGTCCAGTTTTAGAAATCTATTATTGTAGCTCACAGACAACAGAGGTACCCATTTCTCCTCACTAATTATAATGAGAATCTAGGTGGCTTTCTCAGGTATATACACATCTGTGAGAGGCATCCAGAACAACTTCTCTGAGATTTTTAAGTCACATCTGTACCACTGCTACCGCAACTCCTGCAAACATAACAGGACTAATTTTAAACTAAAAAGCCTGTCTCTGCTTATGTGCTCAGCTGGTGAGTATGGGCTGCAAAACCTGATGAGAAGGTAAATGAGTACCTGAGTACAATGCACCAAGGTCCATGTCAGTGTAAGCATGTGAACTACCTGAAATAATCCAAATCTTTTAGTCATCTTGAAAATTTTATCCAGTTCAAACTGTGTCATCGTTAATTACTGCTTTGGGTATTCAGTGACAGAACATAGGCATGCTCTATAAATTATAAGCAGCGTGACAACAAAAGCCTGAAAGACATGGAAAGAAAATGGGGCTCTGGACACCTGTCCTCTTTCAGCTGGGGCTGAATAGGCTCATGCGCCTGAATGCTCATGTGGTTTTGGCACTGTTAGATCTCTTTGGCTGAACATTTGCTTGTGTCAGACCTTTAAGATCATTGAGTCCAACCATAAATCTAACAATGTCAAGTCCACCACTAAACTAAGTCCCTAAGGGCCACATCTGCACATCTTTTAAATACCTCCAGGGATGGTGACTCAACCACTTCCCTGGGCAGCCTGTTCCAACGCTTCACAACCCTTTCAGTGAAGTAATATTTCCCAATATCTAGTTTAAATCTCCCCTAATGCAACTTGAGGTGATTTTTCTCTCATGCTATCACTTGTTACCTGGGAGAGGAGACAAACACCCACCTCCCTACAACCTTCTTTCAGGTTGTATTTTTAAATAAAGGGCTTATATGGCAACAAGGGAGCAGTTATTTGTCATCTACTATAATCAATGTTTACAATAGAATTATGAGTTTACGCTTTGCTTGCATATATGCCCAATTTCAAATGACACTGCATGCTTCTGCCTAAATTGTTATGGCAGTGCCACTGTCCAGAATTCCCTTGTTATCTGGCACTGACATTCAATCTTCTAAAATCAATTATCCAGAAGAACTTTTGCATGTCTCCAGCACCAGATGGGGCTGTTTTACCTCACTTGCTCAAGGACAGGAAAGGATGTGCAAACCTATGTCACAGAGGCTGCCAACCCAGCCCTCCTCACAGATGCACTGCCAGGGCTTGGCACAGCTGCCATGCAGACACCCAGGGAAGGGAACACACTGATTACAAAGAGCACCCTGCCAACCAGGCTGACACCTGAAAGAGATAAAAACACAAGATAAAGGCATAGTTTATTTTTAATAAACATAATTACAAAGATGTTCCCCTTTCCAAGGCTCACTAAATAAACTTTCAGATACAAAATTGGACTATGCAGAACATTTGAACAAAAAGATACCATCAATTTGGGGATACTAGAAGAAATTTATGTCAAGAAAACTGTTCCATTCAGTGAGAAAAAAATAAATTAATCCTAATCAATGTAAAGACTTTTCTTTACTGGAAAAAATAAACTAAAAAGGCACCTAGATGTCTATGCATTCTGATTCCACTTACTGTACCCTAATAGAGTCATGCTTCATTACAGCTCCATATTGTCAGAGTGCAAATATTTTCAGCTATTCATATTCAGCTATGATTTCAGTCAGTTTTACAAGGACTATGAATTCTTGAAGCCGTCCATTTCTGTGCTAATAGTCCTATCTGACAGATCTTTTTACCTGCATTCACCGGGAAATTCACAAAAGCCATTCTCCGGGTGGCAGCCAGTTTTACACTTCACGCCTGGAAGAAGAGATGTGTAATACCAAACCAGAAAAATCAGCATTCAGAAAATAAAAACACAGCATGTCCTATATAACACATGACTGTTTTAAAATAATTCAGACTGCATAATATTGATTTTTTTTCCAAATACCTGTTTTTGCAATATAAAATTTTAAATTAACTTAGAATCATAGAATAGTTTGGGTTGGAAGGGACCTTAAAGCTCATCCAGTTCCAACCCTTCTGCCATGGGCAGGGACACCGCCCACTAGATCAGGCTGCCCTGTTGTATTTCGATATGGTAAGTGAAATGACAAAAATTAACCATGAAAGATTACAAACTATGTCACTTCCACATATGCAAAGTGCATGTAATGTCACTATATGCTACTTTAAAAGAGAAATTTCAGAAGAGATGTCATTTCACAACATGCCACTCCAACCACGCTGCTTTAGAAATACTTCAAACACTGAGGGACCTTTAGTCAGAAAGGAAAAAAAAAAATCCACTTAAAACAAGCTACAGTAGAAGTTGTTGAATGAATTCAATTAATTTTTTTGGATGAGAAACAAATCACCATGTTCATTAATAAGGTAAGCTAAGGAGAAGAGGTCTCAGTCACATTATGATAGAATCATAGCATCACAGAACCATAGAATGGTTTGGGTTGGAAGGGACCTTAAAGATCATCCAGTTCCAACCTCCCTGACATGGGCAGGGACACCTCCCACTGGATCAGGTCCCATCCAACCTGTTCTTGAACACCTCCAGGGATGGGGCAGCCACAACTTTCCTGGGTGACCTGCTCCAGTGCCTCACCGCTCTCATGGTGAAGAAATTCCTCCTTATGTCTAGCCTAAACCTGCCCCTCTCCAGTTTACACCCGTTGCCCCTGGTCCTACCACTCCAAGCCTTCGTCACCAGTCCCTCCCCAGGGACGCTGCATCTGCATCCAGGTCACCAGGCGATGCTCCCCTGAAACATCCCCGCTACCCACTGGCACCAGGCGCAAAAATCCCAGGGATGCGCTCAGCCGAGGAAAAGCTTCCCGCAGGGAGACCGGCGCTTGCGCTGCAGAAGGCTCTGCCCCCGCGGGACTGCAGGACCGCAGGCAAACTCCGAAAACTTTCGCAAGTCGCCCAGGCTCCCCGCGGCCAACGCCGGGCTGCCGGCTGCGCTCCTCCCGCCCTCCCTCCGTCGCTGCGGGCCGCCTTACCTGGGGCTGCGGGCAGGACGAGGGGCAGCAGGCAGCAGCAGCCCAGGAGCCCCGCGGCGCGCAGCCCCATCGCGGGCGGCTCAGCGCACGCTGCGCGGTGCCCACGCCCCGCAGCCGGGCTCCGGTGCGGCGGGAGGGAGGGCTGCCCGCCTCCTCCAGACCCTCGACCCGCGGGCAGGGGAGATGCCAGACCCTCTCTGGCTCTCGTGTTGGGGCCAGAGGGAGGAGCCGAGCGCCTGGCGCTCCGCGGCTGGCGCGGTGGCGGGCGAGGGGGGGGAATCGGGAAAGGCGTGAGAGAAGGGAGGTCTGGTGGGGGTGTCTTAAGCACGCCTCTTATCTCATTAAAACTTACTCCGGCTGTCTGCAAAGAGCTACTTTCGAGCTTGTCTTCAGAAATCTGAAGACTTCTCTCGTTAAGTCATTCACAGCAGAGATCCAGATTTTTCTAAGAAAGACCCCAACAAAGGCAAGGAAGGTAAAACGTTTTCTGTTTCGGAGGCTAAAGAGTTAAAAAAAAGAAACACTGCAAACGCTACCTTTAGTAGTCTTTTATGCACTGAGCAGATCAAGAAGACATATCCACCACAAGGCAATTTAAATACTGCAGATTAAACACCGTGACTGTTCTTTCCTCTGTTCTGTCTTTCCATGCATACTTTGAGCTGTCCCTTACGGAAATAGGGCTATTTCTTACTTTTTGTGTTCTTTCTTGTCATTTGTTTCCTTCTTTTAAGGAAAGTATGTCTGCCTTGTATGATTCCTGAGAGACCGGTTTTCTTCTGCTCACTGATGTAGAGCTTTCTTCCACTAGACCTCATTTACCACTTTGTCTGCATTTATGTGAAGCAACTAGAAATCCCTATAATATGGTAAAAAAAAACTCTAAAGCCACCTGCTATTTTTGGTAGAATTACAATGGGCTAATTCAAGTTTACCTGCCTGAAAATTTACACACTGGGAAGCACACATTAGCCATTTATTGGTACTCAAAGACAATGATGTCACTTGGGCTGAAAAAGTTTCCTACTATTAATGCTGATTTTTACTTTTAACCGGGAATGAGGGAAGTGAAGGACAGAAAAACAGAGGAGCAGAGAATGAGGGGTGATTTAAAAGAGAGCACTTATGAGTAAGATGAGTAAGTTATTTGTTTACACTCAGGCTGTCCTAAGTCCAAGGTTGCTTATTCTTCCCTTAGGTCATAAGTCCTCTGCTTCGTAATGTAGAAGCCTTTTTATGTTAGATTTTTGTTTGTATTTTTTTAACCAAGTGATAACTGGGGTAGTTAACAAGACTGTAAATGTACCGTCATTTCAGATACTCCTGTAGCAGTTTGACCAAGTGGTCAAAGGACAGCTTTAATCTTTCTGCCTTCTATCCTAGACAGCTGGTGGAAATTTCTTCTATCATTTTTTTTCTTCAGACCGTAAGAGTTTGTAGGATTTGTATGTTTTATCTGTACACTCATCACAGCCAAATTATCTGATCTAATTTGCATTGTAAATATATACTCTGACATATGATGACATGTTTCATCTATTTTCTGAGTTGACTACTGAACATCAGTCATGTTGTCCAAGACTGATATTTTAAGAAAAAAATCATTAGGAAAATCTTGTTCTCACAGCCGTATATATGATATGTTGTAGTCACCATTGCAAACTTCAAGTTTTGTACCCTCTTTTTCTTGCTGTTTTTCAGGCTTTTTACATTTCTTTGCATAGATACAATGCTAGGGAAAAATAATCTATTTTTTACAACAACTCTACTTTTTACTCTTATGTGTCTCAGGAGTACCTCTTCAT
Source organism: Cuculus canorus (assembly GCF_017976375.1). Taxonomy (NCBI): domain Eukaryota; kingdom Metazoa; phylum Chordata; class Aves; order Cuculiformes; family Cuculidae; genus Cuculus; species Cuculus canorus. The sequence goes on along the minus strand of NC_071405.1, from coordinate 28,956,855 downwards.
TTGCTGGAATTAGAACAAAGCTCCATTTTCCCATCTTTTCTACTTACTTCAAGAGTCATCTGAACAAAGCCTGCTAATTTTATTTCCGAGAGGTCACAGTCCTTTTTGTTATCATGGGGTCTCTCCAACATAAACAGAATCTTTTGGAACAAAATCTGCCCAGATACTAATCCAAAAATAATTTCAAAACAGAAACCCTAGCATTCTGTAAATCCAGACTAATTCTCTTCTCTCCTCTCCTTCCACCTGGGCAAAACAAATTGCAAATAATTTCTACTTAGCTCACTTGCTGCCAAAACCACTCTGATCCAAAACTCCGTAGTCTTTACAATAGTCCTTGAAAACTACAATGGCTGTGTTCTGGCAGATCTTAGTGATTTCTACGGAGAATAATTTATGTGGGTTTTTTAGGTCTTTGCATCAGAAATTGGAACATAAAGAACCTCGTGTAAACATTGTGTATGGAGATCATTGAAGGTATTATTAATAGTACTCCTTCACCTAAAAATACTTGAGTGGTGAGCACTGATTGAGGAGTGTTGGTCTAGTGAACTCCTAACAGCCTGTCATTCTTGGGAAACACATAGTTTCATGGAAACCTTACGACCGTGGTTGATTTTCTTTGGAACTTATTGCAGGGCAGGCATCCGGTGCATCAGGTGAAGAAGACACTGATTGCAGCAAGTGAATCTAGAGAAAAGTCTTCTTGGATTCACAAGTGAATCTACAGAAAAGTCTTCTTGGATTCTTACCCAGAAACTGAGATATGGTTGTTTCATTTTTCCCCAAGAAAATGGCACACCTCAGCTCCTGCATTCTTAGACAGGAATATTGGACGTGTTGAAGGACTGTGCTAATGGAAGAAGCAGACCGAGACTGAGAATTTAAGCTTGCTGAGAACTCTCTTTTGTACATTGAACATAGAAATAGAATGCTTCAACCTTCTGGTCGGCAGTGTGCAAGCAATTTTGCAAAGTCTGAAAAGCCAGGAGCAGCAAGGAGTCCTTGAAGTTGTGTGCTGGCTTGTAGTACTTGTACTCTCAAGTGCCTGTTTGCTTGCTAATATAACACCTTTTGCCTGGAGAGAAGTTCCATCAAATTTTTATTTCATTGTTGCAAGAATCTGGAAATGGAGAAACTGCATTAGTGACAAGAAACACGAAGCAAGTCATTAATATAACGGCTCCTAAAGGTCCCCCTAAACTCCTGGTAGCTAAAATCTGGGGCTAACAGCAGAGTAACATACAAACCATATATCAAACTCCACATGAAAGGGAGAAATACCGGTCGTTAATTTGTATATATTGCAGAGAGAAATTAAAAAATACCAAATACAGGGCAGTGCCATCTCCTTGGCAAAACAGCAATACTTTGTGAATGAGAATATCAGAAACTCTAACATTATCAGTGGAGAGGTTTATCCTTCATCTCTTGCAGGGATCTCATCAGCCATGTATACACACAGGCAAAGTTCTAGGATTTGTTAGATGGATTTACAAGTTTTTACTCTTTACTGTACATTGTGAGTAGTGTTTTCCATTAGAAAAAAGCTCATCAGATGCAGCTGGAGCCTGAAGGAACTATTTTGCACTCTTTACATTAGGCTGTCTCATCCTCGTGTATGACTGGGCATGATGGCTGTGCCAGCCTGCAAGCTTGATGGGGTTGTGCAGAGCATCCTCTCTGTCCTTTTGTCCTGTCCTCCTTGCCATGTCCCAGCTGCCTAGTTGAATTTCTTCCCTCATGCCAGCTTTACTTCTGTTTGCTTCTCTTACCTCTGTGATTCAATACACTGTGCTTGTAGATGACTGACAAGAGAAATATGAAATTATTTCTGTTTATTGTCATTTAGCTCACTTTAAGAATGTCTCTACCCTCACAAAAAATAACAGGTGAATGTCCACAGGCTTCAGTGGGGAGACAGGCATCTTGTCCAGCACTTTCTGTATCAGGGTCAATAAACCACAAAATTTTTCTGCACAGAACAGATTTCACTTCACATGGAAATAGCAGCTATCAACAGTTAGGTAGAGACTCCCAAAGTATTTTTTCCCATTGAAACAGTAGCTAGAGTGCGTAGAGTTAAAATATATAGCAATAATTTACCGGAGTTAAAGCCAAACCCATTTCCTTGCCTAGCACTGAAAATCCTCATAATCTCCCTCTCTAACTATTGACAAAGCACTAGCTTGGTGCTCTCTGTCACCCAATTACTATAGCACTGAGAATTCTGCCAGCTGCTTTAGAAAATACATTACATGGCATCTTGGTTTCTCTGAAGACTGAGGCAAAACTCTGATGGCTAGGGCAGCTTTCCACTGACTGTAGCAGTCTTGATCAAAAAATGAATGCAACTTTCCCCTTTCTGTATGATAAGAAAGTCAGAGATTCTGCCACCCCTGAGTTCAAGTCTAGTACTTCTTTGATATTGTAAAGAAAAAGCTCTAAATGTAAGAAATTTGAAATATTCAGCCAGACTCTACATGCAAAGTTATTCCACTGATAGATGCATGCATCTAGTGATTAAAATACAGGGTTGAGAAACCACTGCCTAAAAAGGAAATCAAGACAACAACAGAAAACCTAGTTCTTCTAGTAGATTTGTTTTCTGTCCTGATATTCACAGCACAAAAGATGAGAAACGAGGAGAAATAAATGTAGCATAAACATAAAGTAAAATAAAATATACCCAGGAGATATGATTCTGTCACTAATGCAAACAAAAACGAGGTTTTATCTGAAGATATTACAAAAAGAGTACATATAGATTTAAAGAAATCTAAGCAAAGACATTTTTCAAAGACCTAGGAAGCAATCAGTATCATTTGATAGAGTACTGGGCTCTCTGTACTTAAAGTACAGAATAATGTAGATACGTTCATTGAAAGACAGTGTGAGAATTGTGGAAGGACTTTTTTGGTCTAAAGAGAGAGAAATGCTAGAAGATATAAACCTCATAATGTATGAAACTGGGAAAGGCAGAAATGCAAAAATTTTTAGCAGGTAGAAGCAATGGCCAGGACTTTAACTGGAAGAAGGATGAATTTAGCCTGGACTTACAGACATTAACACTGAGGTTGATCAGACAGTATGACAGTTTGCAACCTGGGTACAAGCAAAATAATTAGATGCCTTTAAGGAAAAATTAGGTACACTTATGAGAAGTCTAATATAAAGCCATCATTGCTTGAAGCAGGTGTTTGGATTAGATTAACGAAGGTGTCCCTTTCAAAGCCATCCTTTACGATCTTGCAATATCCTTTAGTCAGGAAAATATTCCTTTGCAAACTGATGTTAAAAAAGCCTGAATCCTAGGAATTGTTAAAAGCTGCCTGACAGTCTGACAGATGTTATTTGCAACTAGGAAGTTTGTATCGTAGCATGTCCAACATATCCAGCAGGCTTTACTCGCTTGGAGATGAAGATAATGTTCAGTTTCTAATTCACACTACCTTGTTATGTTTTATTTTCCTGCAGTGTGAAAGATTCAGTGGAGTGAATATGCACCTAGATTCTTAATAGTCAGCCAGTAAACAGAACATTTTTGTTAAAGTGTTAGTGGTATTACATTTAAAATATATTTTTAAGTACTTTCCTGAGGCTAGTAAAGTAATTTTACTTCCTGTATAAAACATAACTAGATCTGAGACTTCATTTCAGGACAGGGGCTGCCTCTGTGTAAACAGGAGAGAAAACAAGAGAGCAAGAAACAGTCTCTCTATTAAGGCCCTATGTTCTTATGGTTTTTTGAATTGACAGAACAAACCATTCTGTCCTTTGGCTGAAAGAGATTTTTATAAAGAAGAATGGACAGTTTGCTGTGAGGCAGAGATATATCAAAATGAACAGCTTAGTTTCAACCACATGGAGTTTGAAATGATGGTGAGTTATTGAAGATTGCGTCTGAGAGAGGGGAAATTCAAAACTGAACCACTGTTCAAGTTTTTTTTTAAATTATCCATGTATGGATAACCCAGAAAGAGAAAGCATTGCCACGTATTTCTTTGTGTGTAGAATCTGCTTTTTTATGATCATAATAATATATCTCTATATATGGGTAGTGAAGAGGAAAACAGACAGATACAGAAGTATATAATATAAAAATTAATACACACAGAAATATTTTTCAAAAAAATATCGTTTATCGATACAAAAGCGAGGTATTCCAACAACTTATAAAACTTTACGCTCTGAAACCTCTATTGTCTTACACCAACAGTTTCAGCCTGAACTCTGATATTTAGAGGTTCCTGCTGTGTTTAGAGCTTTGAACTAGCCATGATGGAGACTTTAGGTGCTCGCAGTAGCCCAAGGAGAAGTTTTTTGACAAAAAATAAAAACAATCCACATGCCTTTCTAGACTCATTACAGCCGTCAGAACTCTGGCTGCTATTCAGTCTTTGATTTTGTCTTGATCTCAGCTGGATTTTTTTTGCAAACTACGGAAGCAAGCTGTTATTTTCACACTTAGTGTTTCTCTGGTTTTGTGTGATTTTGAAGGAAAGATGCTGCTTTTACTTCCGTTGTATACAACTTCTGATGGTTCCATTGTTGTTATTTATACACACTCACATATGGTTATTTATTGTCTGCTGTTTCCTGTTGCACACAAGAAGATAAAGAAACCAGAACTTTCCTCTGCTCAGTTTGTGGTGTTTATTTATTTGGTTGATTGGTTTTCATTTAGTGTGTTCCAATATATATGTTTATTTACTCAAATTCCATTTTTTCTGTATACCGCTATGAACACCAGAAATCAGGTTAGCCTAAATGTCGTAGTCCCAATTCACAGTTTCTTTTTTGTTTCCCTCCCTTTTGTATTATAAACATCTCTATGCCATACAATTATTTCCTTTTCCATAGTTTTCCAATTAGTTTCTCTGCTGCTATTTTTTTTATGGGGTATCTTATCATTCTGCTTTTCGTTGCTCTCTTTAATGATAATGTTAAACTATAAAATAGAACCTAAACTAAGTTCTATTTGCATTAATATGTTTACCTTGCATTTTGTCTAGGTCTATTTACTCTTCATTTTGTTACAGGGTATTGTATAACCATCAGCTAAAAATGATTAGTTTTGATGACATTTCTGTCGCTCTCTATTAATACATCTTTACCTTTTGGGTAAGGGACACGTGAAGAAAAATCCTCAGGAGTATTGTATCAGTTTCAAATGTGAGAAAATTATTTTATAACGATTGGTGCCATAAAAAGAATTAGTTAAGAAATAAAAAGAACCCAAACTAGAAGGAATATCTCATGAGAATAATAAAGCAGCATATGCCAGAAGCAGTCCTGTTTGCCATAGCCAGAAGCTCTTTTCCTCAGTCTAGCACCAGGGACAAGAAGAATAAGGACTGGCAAAATATTAACCCTTTATACACATGTAATATTAAAAAATCATTTTCACAGGGATATGCAACCTGTTTCCCTTGGTGTAGTTTATGCCTAAGCTCAGCAATTCCCAGGAAATCTTTCTTGTTTCTAGCCTTATCATTAAGTGAAAAAATTTACAAGTGAATGAAGAATGTTTAATAATGGTACCACAATAAAATATTTCAAATTGTTAATGCTGGTAAAAACTTGCAGTTAGGAATCCTGAATTCTCACATAACCAAAGACAAAACTTTTTGTATTTCCTGTGTCAGTCTTAAGATATTCTGTAACTTTGGAAAGACAATTTTCAGTGAAAGATTTCCAATGAAATATATTGACTACTTCAGTAAGACGATACAGTACTTAATACATAATGTTGAATGGTCAGAGATAGGAATGATTTTATAAAACATGGTGTGAAATTAAAATTAGGAATTAATTAAGCAGGAATGTCGTTGTTGTTGTTGTGCCTGAAACACCTCCATTCCCTAGCGGTGAAGATTAAGGAGGTGATCAAGGCAAGGCTGAATTAGTTGTGATTTTTTTTCCCAGAATCAGATCCAACTGATAAAATTTTTGCAAATCTAATAAAGACAAATAATTTCATATGCAAGAGTGAGGTTTTCTACTCACTGCAGAGTATCCTGAGATCCTGCTTTTTCACTAGTTTGTCGTTGGCTCCATTTCACAGAGAGAATAGCTGAGGCACAGAGAAGCAAAGTAACTAGTTCAAACTCACACTCGTGGCAAAGTCACAACCATGCATGGACAGGTGTCCTTCATCCCTGTTTCTTCTTCTTACTACATCACCCCTTTCGGAGTGAACCACTAGACTTGGAAAGAGCAAGAATGAAATTAGAGAGGGAAAAAAGAAAATTATGTATTCAGTACAGGTCATGTTAAAAACCGGAACTGAAAACAGAGTTCCCTTGCATTCTGAATTTCCAATCCTGATGGATATTGGCAAGGGAAATACCAGTTCTTTGTGTCAGAAGTGGGCAGATTTTCAGTTCCTCAAACTACTATGGACCGTAAATCTTCTGCTGGAAAATTTCTGTGCTTATGTTCTTGAAAAAGTCATTTTTCATGATTCTTTTTATCATCTTTTTCACTGCTCTTATGAATTTGCTAAAGATAAATTGTTCACACTTGCAGGTCTTTTATAAACTAATGCATTGTTTAATCTACATATTGTTTGTGAATGTTGAACACATGCACAAATATGATATTTTTCCTCCCAGAGCAATAATTGTTGGGCGGTTTGTTCAAAAGTAGGATTTTCCCATTATTCCCCTCCCATCTTCAAACAGAAATGTGTTATAAATATTTTGAGTCCTTCTCTCTTTCATAATGTAATATTTTGAGTATTGAATAACTTGACCTCACCTGGAATCCTGTGTTCAGTTCTGGAGTCCTGAGCACAGGAGGGTCATGGATCTGTTAGAGCAAGTCCAGAGGAAGGCCGTAAAGATGATCAGAGGGCTGGAGCACCTCCCATGTGAGAACAGGCTGAGAGAATTGGGCTTGTGTAGCCTAGAGAAAATAAAGCTTTGAGGAGACCTTATATCAGCCTTCCAATGCTTGCAGGGAGTCTACAGGAAAGCTGAGGAGAGGCTTGTCGTCAGGGAGTGCAGTGATAGGATGAGGGGTACTATTTTTAAGCTGAAAGGGTAGATTTATATTAGATATCAGGAAGAATTTTTTTCCTTTGAGGGTGATGAGGCACTGGAACAGGTTGCCCAGAGAAGTGGTGAATACCCCATTCCTGGAGGTGTTCCAGGCCAGGTTGGATGGGGCTTGGAGCAACTTGATCTAGTGGAAAGTGTCCCTGCCTACAATGAGGGAGTAGAACTGGATGATTTTTAAGGTCCCTTCCAACCCAAACTATTCTATGATTCTTTTATTTTATGAACTTATTTTTCTGGTTTAGTAATATTCACCATTACTATCATATAGATTTGAATTTATTCGCCCTTTTTGTTTTACCTTACAAAATTAATTTTTTAGATGGTGATACACAGCAGACACAACAGGGCTTTGGGAACTGGAAACAGAGCAAAGAAGCTATCATATATTACAATATCACTGTCTTACATTTTGCTTAATGTAGGTAAAAGCCTCTGGTGACATGGAGGAGAATAAAAAGCTATCCCTTTTTCTGTAGCTCTGGAAAGCAAGGGCAAGCAGGTCTGGCATGAAAAAAATGATTATGCTTCTAAGTATGTTTGCATAAATGCAGAAGACTACTTTATTTTTTTATGATATGACCATTGTATTTTATTATTATTTCATCTGCTTCTGTCTCTTTTATGTGCCTGTGTCTTATTGATATGGTTGTGTATCATTTTAAATTTATAAATTCTTAAGTCAAAGACTGCCTTTTTGTATTGCTTTTCTAAAATACCAATCTCTGTGATGGGGTCATAGTCATTTTGATAATAGCAGGATGATTTAATATTTGTATTGCATTAAACATCTCAGAACTGGTATCAGGATTGTAATTTAACTGCAAAGAGTGCTGTAAAAATGTATAGAAAGGTACACTCTTATTCAGAAAGAATGTGAAAGAACACAAAATTGAAAGCAGAACAACAGACTAGGCTATAAGCACACCCAAAACTCACGACTGCCATTATCTACAAAAGAGTATGCTTCCCCTGTGGCTCTGAAAGATTGGGATTTTCATATTGTTCCAATGTTTGTCTGTTGTAGAAAGTATGAGTATGTACAAAACATGTGCAATGTTATCTCATTATATTATTTTTAAGGCTTAAAATTCATGGCCAGAACAGATAGAATATGCAAGAATTAGTATCTCTACACAAACTTAATTTAGCTTTGTGCGAATAAGTTTTCTAATTCCATCTGCAGTCTCATCATTACAGAATCACAGAATCACAGAATCACTAGGTTGATCCTCCAGGATCAAGTCCAACCATTCCTATCAACGACTAAACCATGCCCCTGAGCATCTCATCCACCCGTCTTTTAAATACCTCCAGGGATGGTGACTTCACCACCTCCCTGGGCAGCCTCTGCCAGTGCCCAATGACCCATTCTGTGAAACTTTTTTTTCTGATGTCCAGCCTGAACCTCCCCTGGCGGAGCTTCAGGCCATTCCCCCTTGTCCTGTCCTCTGTCACTTGGGAGAAGAGGCCAGCTCCCTCCTCTCTACAACCAGCTTCAGGTAGTTGTAGAGAGCAATAAGGTCTCCCCTCAGCCTCCTCTTCTCCAGGCTAAACAACCCCAGCTCTCTCAGCCGCTCCTTGTAAGACTTGTTCTCCAGCCCCCTCACCGGCTTAATTGCTGTTCTCTGGACACACTCCAGAGCCTCAACATCCTTCTTGTGGTGAGGGGCCCAGAACTGAACACAGTACTCAAGATGCGGTCTCACCAGTGCCAAGTACAGAGGGAGAATAACCTCCCTGGACCTGCTGGTCACACCGTATCTGATACAAGCCAAGATGCCATTGGCCTTCTTGGCCACCTGGGCACACTGCTGGCTCATATTGAATCGGCTTTCAACCAGCACCCCCAAGTCCTTCTCCTCCGTGCAGCTTTCCAGCCACTCTTCCCCCAGTCTGTAGCACTGCATAGGGTTGTTGTGCCCCAAGTGCAGGACCCGGCATTTGGCCTTGTTAAACCTCATGCCATTGGCCTCAGACCAGCAGTCCAGCCTGTTAGGATCCCTTTGCAGAGCCTCCCTACCCTCCAGCAGATCCACGCTTCCACCCAGCTCAGTGTCATCCGCAAACTTGCTAAGGATACACTCAATGCCTTCATGCAGGTCATTGATAAAGACATTGAACAGGGCTGAACCCAGTACGGAGCCCCCGGGGACACCACTTGTGACCGGCCCCCAGCTGGAGTTAACTCCATTGACCACCACTCTCTGGGCCTGGCCATCCAACCAGTTTTTCACCCAGGAGTGTGTGCGCCTGTCCAGGCCAGAGGCTGACAGTTTTGTAAGCAGAATGCTGTGAGAATCTGTGTCAAAGGCTTTACAGAAGTCCAAGAAGACTCCATCCACAGCCTTTCCCCCATCCAGTAGTCGAGTCACTTTGTCATAGAAGGCGATCAGGTTAGTTTGGCAAGATCTGCCTTTCATGAACCTGTGTTGACTGGGCCTGATCACCCAGTTTTCTTGCATGTGCTTCATGATAGCACTCAAGATCACCTGTTCCGTGACTGTCCCCAGCACTGAGGTCAGACTGACAGGTCTGTAGTTTCCTGGGTCCTCCCTCTGGCCCTTCTTGTATATGGGTGTAACATCAGCCAGCCTCCAGTCCAGTGGAACTTCCCCAGTCAGCCAGGACTGCTGGAAGATGATGGAAAAGGGGTTTGGCAAGCACGTCTGCCAGCACCCTCAATACTCTTGGATGGATCCCATCCAGCCCCATAGACTTGTGAGTGTCTAATTGGGCAAGTAAGTCTCTAACCACTTCCTCTTGGAACATGGGAGCTTTGTTCTGCTCCTCTAACTCCTGGGTATGTACACACAGGGAACAACTTTCCTTACTGCCAAAGGCTGAGGCAAAGAAGGCATTAAGTACCTCAGCCTTGTCCTCATCCTTTGTCACAATTGTTCCCTTTCATCCAATAAGGACTGAATATTCTCCCTGGTCCTCCTTTTATTGTTAATGTATTTATAGAAAGATTTTTTTATTATCTTTCACTGACTTGGCCAATCTGAGCTCTAGTTGGGCTTTAGCCCTCCTGATTTTTCCTCTGCATGATCTTATTTCCTCCCTGTAGTCCACCCAAGATGCCTGTCCCTTCTTCCAAAAGTTCATAGACATTCCTCTTCTTTTTGATGTCCACCCGTATCTCCCTAGTCAACGAAGCTGGTTTTTTAACCTGCTGGTTCATTTTCCGGAACATGGGGATGGCTTGCTCCTGAGCTGCTAGGATTTCCTTCCTGAAGAGTACCCAGCCCTTGGGGCTCGCTTGCCCTTAAGGACTGTCTTCCATGGGACTTGTATGAACCAGACGTCTGAACAGTCTAATGTCTGCCTTCCAGAAGTTTAATGTGGCTGTTCTGCAAACCCCCCTCTTCACCTCACCTAGAACTGAGAATTCTATCATCTCATGATTGTTTTGCCCCAGGCGTCCTCCAACTGTCACTTCCGCAACAATGCCTTCTCTGTTCATAAACAGTAGGCCCAGGAGGGCACCTTCACTTGTTGGCTCTTTCACTAGTTGTGTGGGGAATTTATCTTCCATGCACTCCAGGAACCTCCTGGACTGCTTCCTCTCTGCTGTACTTCCAGCAGACATCCGGAAAATTGAAATCTCCCACAAGTACAAGAGCTGGCAAGCTTGAGTTGTTTATAGAAGAGCCCATCAGCTTCTTCTTCTTGGCTGGGTGGTCTATAACAGACTCCCATCACAATATCTGCCTTCTTGTGGACTCCTCTGATTTTTACCCACAGGTGATCCTGTCACCACCATAATCCAGCTCGAGGGTATCAAAGCACTCTCTAACACAGAGGGCTACCCCACCACCTCTCTTACGTTTCCTGTCCCACCTGAAGAGTTTATATCCCACCATAGCAGCACTCCAGTTATACGAGTCATCCCACCACGTTTCTGTGATGGCAACTACGTTGTAGTCTCCTTGTCCTACAACAGCTTCCAGTTCCTCCTGCTTATTGCCCATGCTGGATGCATTGGTGTAAATGCACTTCAGCTGGGCTGATAATCCCTCAGCTCTCATAAAGGGAACAGTGTTCATTCCCAAATGACTGGTACTTGGATTGTCTAACCCATCAGTGCCAGTTATATCCTTTCCCTCACCAGATGTACTTGCCCCGACTCGCTCTGTATTGATATACTGGAGGTCCTCGCCAGCACACTGTCTCTTGGGCACTGGAGTTCCACTTCCAAGCTCACTCCTGACTAGCTTGATTTTGTCCCCCTCTCCCTTCACATCTAGTTTAAAGCTCTATCTATGAGCCCTGCTAGATTTTCGGTGAGGATTTTTGTACCCCCAGGAGACAAGCATGCCCCATCCCTGGTAAAGAAACCTGGAGGTGCATGGGCCAGTCCATGATCAAAATAAACAAAGCTTTGCTCCTCCCACCAGGTTTGGAGACAGGTATTAATCAACTGATTCTTCTTGATCTCTCCCTCATTGTTCCTATTGTTGGAATGGAGGTAAACACTACTTGTGCCCCAGAGCCCTGAAGTCCCTCTGAATCGCCCTCAGCTTCCTGCTCTGTATGTCGTTGTTGCCTATTAGGAACACTAGCAGAGGGTAATAATCTGTGGGTTTCACCAGGGAAGGAAGTTTTCTAGTGATGTCTTTCACTGAGGCCCCAGGCAGGCAGCAGACCTCCCTGTGCAGTGGGTCCAGTCTGCACATTCATTATGTATTGGTTTTTTTCAAGACACATCTGCCCTATTGAGTACTCATCTTTTAAATAGCTTTTCAGTATTTTGTTTACTCATGTGTCTCCTGTGCCTTATCTGCTGCACTTCTGAAAACCTGTTTTAAAGATAGAGTTATTGAACTTTCTCTGAGACTTTTTGTGCTGTTCGTATTAACATCCACAGCGACACAAATAGAGATAAATATATTTTCAGAACATCTCTGTAAATTAAGGCAGTAATCATACATCCATTTTATATCTGGAGGACTGGGGAACAAAAGAAATTAAAATAAACAGTTCTTGCTTGTTCTTAGTTGCCAATGGAAGACCTTTTTTCCAGTGCATTTAGCACATTAGACATTCAAAATACAACTCTCAAAGACATGAAAGGCAATGGTGAAAGCACAATACCTTATAAATTCAGACTCAAATGAGACCCCAGATAATGATTAAAACATAATTACCACACATGAATAATTTGGCTTTAGTGGCTTGTCTAGCATTGTATACAACATCATGGAGAGAGGCTGGGCAGAAGATAATTCTGCAGAAATTTCAATGCAGAGAACAGACTTTCTCCTCCTGCTTCCCTCTGTACACACTTTCCAACCTGTGGGCATGTGGACTGTACACCTTTCACAGCACAGCTGTAGCTCATTTTCACAACACGCTGTTCCATAAAACTGAGTCCCGATTATGCTTGTATAAAAGCACGTGCCTTTTAAGTAAACATTCCACCATAATGAAGTTGATGAGCAGGTTGAGAAAAAATTACAGAGAAGTGCTTTTCCAATGCTTTGTGATCTGCATGTTGTTTTAAAAGCAGTGTGCAGGTACTATTCTCTTTTTTTATGGTTTATTTGTTTTCGAATCAGAAACAAGAGCAGAATATCACCATTGTCTTGTTGTCACAGTTCGCCTGTGTGTTGGCAACATCTAGAGCCACTGCACAGAACTCTGCAGCTTAAAGTAGTGAAGTAGCTGCTGGCCCTGGCAGGTTGTACTTCTCGGTGGGGCAATGAGACCCTTTGCTGAGGAATTTCAAACAAATTTGCTGACAGCAGATGTATGGTGAGATGCATGAATTTTTAATTCCATTACAGGCATGGTTAATGACGTTTCTACATAAGATCAATCCCTTCTGCCATGTTTCCAGCATTTCCTCATTAGAGTATTATATAGCTCTTGGTCCTGTCTCAGCCTCTGTCACCCTTTCATGGATTTCTTACACCAGTCTTCTTTTGCAATCAGTCCCACTTTCTTCTTTCCTAGTTCTCATGCAATCTGTTCTGCTCCTTCTATTCCTCCTGCTTGCATCAGTGCTCTCTGGAGAGATCATAGAATCATAGAATCACCCGGTTGGAAAGGACCCACCGGATCGAGTCCAACCATTCCTAACACTCCTGAAAACGTGCCCCTAAGCACTTCATCCACCCGTTCTTAAACACCTCCAGGGGAGGTGACTCGACCACCTCCCTGGGCAGCCCATTCCAGTGCCTGATGACTCTGTGTGAAAAATTTTTTTCTGATGTCCAGTTGGACAATTGGTTACCTTTAGATTAAGTGTAAGGAAGAAATTCTTTACTGTGAGGGTGATGAGGCACTGAAACACGTTGCCCAGAGAAGCTGTGGAGGCACCATCCCTGGAATTGTTCAAGGCCAGGTTGGATGGGCCTTTGAGCCACCTGATCAGACACAGATGTCATCTGTGATGACACCAAGCTGAGTGGTGCAGTTGCCACACTGGAAGGATGGGATGTAATTCAGAGAGACCTGGACAGGCTGGAGAAGTGGGCCAGTGAGAACCTCATGAGGTTCAACAAGGCCAGTTGCAAGGTCCTACACCTGGGTCAGGGCAATCCTCAATTTCAATGCAGAATGGGGGATGATGTGATTGAGAGAAGCCCTGAAGAGAAGGGCTTGGGGATGTTGGTCGATGAGAAGCTCAACATGAGTCGGCAATGTGCGCTCGCGGCCCAGAAGGCTCACCATGTCCTGGGCTGCATCAAAAGAAGCATGGCCAGAAGGTCAAGGGAGGTGATTCTGCCCCTCTATTCCTCTCTTGTGGGACCTCATCTGGAGTATTGTGTCAAGTTCTGGAATCCTCAACATAAGAAAGTTATGGAACTGTTGGAACAGAGGAGGGCTACAAAGATGATCAGAGGGCTGGAGCACCTCACGTACGAGGACAGGCTGAGAGAGTTGGGGTTGTTCAGCCTGGAGAAGAGAAGGGTTTGAGGAAACCTTATAGCAACCTTCCAATACTTGATGGGGGCCTACAAGAAAGCTGGGGAGGGACTGTTTATAAAAGCTTGTAGTGATAGGACTAGGGGCAACGGGTATAAACTGGAAAGGGGCAGATTTAGACTAGATATAAGGGGGAATTTCACTGTGAGGGTGGTGAGGCGTTGGAACAGGTTGCCCAGAGAAGTTGTGGCTGCCTCATCCCTGGGGGTGTTCAAGGCCAAGTTGGATGGGGCCTTGGGCAGCCTGGTCTAGTGGAAGATGTCCCTGCTCATGGCAGAGGGGCTGGACTAGTTGATCTTTAAGGTCCCTTCCAACCCAAATCATTCTATGATTCTGCTTGTCATCTTAAACTCATCTTCCTATCTATTTGTCTTGGTCTTCTTCTTGATCCAGCTCCCATATCAAAAGTCTTCTTACATTTTTCAGACTACTGTCTTATCCTCCCCTTGGGGGACACTGCACTCCAGTCTCTGGCCTGCAGCATGCACAGTATAAACAAAACGTGTTGGGATCTTATCTGGTAAACACTAAGAAATCTACAGCATGTCCTGATAAAGTGTGTTTCTTGCTCTGCACCAAGGGAATAGCGTTAAGTGTTGGAAATTTGTTTAATTTTTTTAAATATTACCATAATTTTGGCTCAGCTCCATGTCAACCCTGAATCTTGAAATGTTTCATGAATTTTTGCTGACAGTAATTACATAAACTTCAAGAAAATACCTTCTTCAGGCAGATGTCTGGCACACACAATTCCAGCTGGAGTAGCTATAAACTTGATTAAGTTCTTATCTGTCTGAAAACAAGGCTTCTTGATAGAACATATCTTGCAATGTAAAGTATGGGTGATGTTGGAACAGTCCTTCCAGAAGATGTGGAGGGTGACATGGTGGATGTGAGCTAATAGAACCACAGGAGTACAAGTGTCAGAATATACAAAAGAATGGGGAGGAGAAAGGGGGGAAAGAGAATGGGAATAAGAAAAACCATGAGGAAGGACAAAAGATTGGTACAGTGAGGAAATCATGGGACAGAAGAAGTCAGAGGAAATCTATGCTCAGCAAACACACAGCTTCACACTCCTCAGAGGACTCCCTCATGCTTTTGTCCTACCACATCACTGCATTTCCTAGTCATTCCACCACCAGCGCTTGGCTCAGCCATCCCCATTTTATTGCCTTAGCTTTAGTAGTGTATTGTGCTCTACTAACCAATGGTTTCTTGGAGAAGAGACCATCATCACTGGTTCGTGGCAGTTGCTTTCACTCCAAAGCCCTTGTCTTCACACTCTGAGCTTGTAGACCTAAGCATCTGCTTATCCCTGAGCAGGCACACAGGCCCAGTGACTCCCTAAGAAGTACCGTGCCCAAGGGCAGATTAAGAAGGGAACTTGTCTCAGTCTCACAGAAGCTCAAAGACGCTTTCACTCTTGTGCTGTTATTTCTCTTACACACTATGCAACAAAGATACCGAGCAGGAGTGGGATGGCCCATTTCTTTGGTTGCCATGACAATGTGTTTCCCAGTACTGAATGCTGCTCTGAGCAGCCTTGCAGTTTCACTGCTGTGGGCTGACGATACTCAAAAAAAATAATGTAAGAGAGTCATCCATTGTCCTTGCATTGCTTTAACCTCTGTGAGATGAGAGGTGCAACTCACCTGAAGTGGCAGAGGTCTACTGCTCAGAATATAGCATTTCTTTGAAAAGAAGATTGAGGATATTTTTTCTAAGATGGGTTGGATGGCTGAGATGGGGATTTTTGTGTTTATTTGAAATTTCAAGAGAGGTCATTATGCTAGTGTTAGCGTAATGCTGCAGATAAAATACATTAGGAAACCAACAGTGGCTTACAGGTGTAGGGGCAAAATTGTATTCGCATTGCAGCAGAAGGTAAAACATTTTCTGTGAAGCGGAATATACTGACATGTAAGAAGAGATGCATAAGAAACATGTAAATATATGCCTGAAGTCTGATTTAGAGCAGTGGATAAAACTAATACAGATGAGGGTAGGCAATGCTTCTTCTCTAACCATGAGGAGCTGCCTCTGCTGGTGCAGAAAGGAAAAATGCTTCACCACTAGCTTGTTGTCCCCCAGACATAACTTGGCTTTATTTCATTAAGGAAATGTTGGCCTCTCAAATATGGATCACCCAAGGTATATGCCTGAAAGGGCTTTACTGAGTCTTTGAGGTATTTTCCACAGTCCTTACTTATGTTGCAGCTCGCTACGAGACAAAGATGAGTTTTATCTTAAATTTTATGATTTTATGATACTATTATTATTACTAATGGCAAGAATAATAATTTGTATTGCTGCAGAAATCAGGAATTCAAATCAAGAGGCATGCTCTAATGTATCAGACTCTCTATTTACTTGCCTGTTTTTATTTAAACTTCTAGACTCATTTTTTTCAAAATACATGTCAGGGAGCAGCAAATATATAATGCGTCTCCTGAGACCAGATGTAATTTCTTTCTATTCTCCTGGAGATTTGGGGATGCGCTTTGCAAATCTCTGTACCCTTGATAAGAACAGCTCTTAGCAACAGGAAACACTCTTGGAGTGGATCTCCTCTCCCTCTGTGCATTTTCTATTAGATGAACGTTTGTCTCTACTTGGAATTTCTGCTTAAATTGGCTCAAAATCAATGTCAAAACAAAATGTTGCATACACATTCACAAAAGAGATGAAACAATGAAGACTTGTACAGGTTTCTCCCTGGTTTATATCAACATTTTTCTCACCAGTTTTGATTTGCTCTTGAACAATACAACTCTTTTAAGGTCTTTCCCAAAGGAATTTTCTGTTTCGAATATCATGGTAAGTGCCAAAGATGTAAAAGATGTTTATCAAACAAAGGTGCTATCAGAAAGACGGGTAACTTACTTTAATAGGATAATTGATTTCCTAGGCAACTGAAAGGGGAAAGAAACCATCTATCTGGGTATCAACAAAGCAGCGTCACATAGGAATTTAGTTAAGTGGACAAGTCAGGCATTAAAGTGCATGAACTATAATCTGGGTAAGAAATTGCTTAGAAAGGAGATGACATTAGGGAAAGTAGAAGGGGAAAGTATCTGGCTGGATGGAAGGAGGCTACTGGAGTTCTTTGGTATTTTCTCAGATCAACCTTGTTTAATATTTTCAGCAATAATCTTGGCACAAAAAGTAGAAATGTACTGAGGAAACCCCTGATACTGCAAATGGTCAAGATCTCATAAGATACATTCTCTTAGAAGAAATAAGACATGAGGAAGTGACTGGATTAATAGGAAGTGAAATGAGATGGATTTCAATTAAATGGCATGAAAATTTTGCATTTGAGGACTCAGATTTTAGAATTTAGCAGCTCATCCGCGGGAAAAGACTGAGGAGAAGGACCAGGCCACAACATAACAGTGAATCTGTGAGTGATTACCAGTTGCTCAGAAAAACAATCCATAGATGGGCACTGCAAGATCTTGTTAACTCACATTGCTCCCCCACAACCTTAACCACTCAACTGCGTGCAGTCACCGGAAAGACAGTCAAGCTGGGTGAGAAATACAGAGGGAAAGAAATGGCAAGACATGGGGAGTAACCAATATGACCAGAAGAGACTGTTAAGCTCAGCCTAGGCTGAGAACAGCTGCTGTCTATAGATGTTTCACTGAGGATATAAAAGAGTGATCTGTGAGAGGACAAAGCTAGCAAAAACTTGGATTGATTTAAACTGGATATTAATTAAATTGGTCTGGAAATTTGAGGAATATTTACAACAGAGTAGTGAACAGTCTTTTAGAAGGAGTAGCAAGGATAAAACGAACTTACTGTACTTATGTTGGTATATTTATAAAGACATCTTGTGGTACAATTGGTGAAGATGCTGGAATTCAGTGACCCAGAGCCTAACTTCCAGGTCTACTATCTTTCCACTGTTCTTTTTCCCAGTACTGCCATCTAAATATAGGCTCTAGGCATTCTGTACACTTTCCTAAAATAATTGGTACCAGAACAGATTGTGCCTTTGACTTGTCCAGAAATGCATCCAGATACTCAGTGACATCTTCTCCCGTTCTTTAGCAAAAAAAGCCACTGTTTTGAAATTATCAGTGTTTTGCCTTGTTCCCTACAATATGATTTGTCTTATAGCCGTAACACGTTCTCGTGATAGCCTTGTCATGCAAAAAATGATTAAACTTCTATTGTAGATCCTATGATTCAAGGAAATATGATGTCTATTCCCATTTTAAGCCTTGCTTCTTTCTTGTCACTCTGGTAATTATCAAGTCCCTATAGGAGCAGCTTCCGAGTATTTAGAAACAGAAAATCTCTCTCATTCTTTCCTTCTTAAGGCTGTTGGAGAAAACAATTAATGTGGCTTGTGTATGAAAAAATAAATGACTGAAGAGAAATGAAATCATTTAAATGAATGCTACATTTGGATGTGAAGATTTTGAGACTCATGGTTAATTTTGTTTCTAAGACCTGCTTCAAAAATGTCATCTCATTTGAGCTCACACTTTCACAAGCCCCCATATCTTAATGGTTTCATAGGAGAACCATTATGAGGGTCACTGCAGAATGGACATAAGCCACCTGATTTTCAGGCTTTTTCTCACACAGGGTTTGCCCCTTTGGAAGATTAGAGCTACTCACTCTGAGGCAGATGCTGTCTAGAACTTGTGCCCTGTTAGAATAATGTACTCTAATTTAGCTCTTCAGTATTTGCTTCTTTCATGTAGTAATCTTTCAGTCTCCCAGATGCAGTGTAGCTTTGCCGTATTCTTCTAAAGCACTGAGACCTTAGAGCTTTTTAAATGCTGTATGGATACCAAGAACAAGCAGGACAGCAGAGTCTAATTTCCTGTGTGCTTTCTTCAAAGGAAGGTCCAGGCTCACATACAAAGAACTTAGTAGCAGATGTTTTGTCTTGAAATTTACGCTGGTGGGCAGAAGAGTCAATGACGAGAAGCATACAATGTCTGAAAAAGAACAGGTACTCCAGAACATCAAATAAATATTTACTTGCAAATTTGAAACAAGAGCTGATGATTAACTAAGTATAAACTGTTTTGCCAGAGTCATTCTGGAAGCATTCTCTATTACCTGGGAACTGCTGTAGTTAAATACATTCCTGAATCACCTTAGAAATACATTTTTTCCTTCTGATATGTGCAGATGGTGGGCTGCTGATTACTCCTGCTTGGGAGAAGTGAGAAATCAAATTTGACCCTTTAATAGGATGTGGAGGAAGTGCAGCACTAGGAAGGCACCCTAAACTAGCCAGTACTCTGATAAGGCTTTGTCTGGACCTTCTCCTGTAGTGATCTCTCAAAGACTAAAATAATTTACACCTCAAACTAGGTTTTAATGGAACATGGACTAAAACAGTAACTTTAAAATAGAACCTGGAAATCACTTGGTGATGGGGAATGTAAGTAGGTAGATATATACACCATTTATATATCTAGAAACAGCAACAAGGCCACTGAAGAGCAACTAGCAAAATTAATCATCACAACTACTGATTAGTACTTATTAATACTCACCAGAAACAAAAGGCCTGACTGAAAATTTGTAGGGCCCATTATTGATCAGGATATGGAAGACATGTTCAGAGAACAGAGTAGTTGCAGAGGTGGTGGAAACTTCTGCTGCATCAATGTTCACTGCAGAAGAAATAAGGGATATTCCTATTGAAAAATCATTTTTTATGGGGAACTCATGAGAAACTTAAATAATGCTGAAGGGATGCTGGAACTGACTGAAAAAATGAACAGTCACATACCACCAGGACCAGAGCATATTCACTTATGATATCCAAAGGAAGTCAAGGATGAAAAAGCTGTATAACTAATCATGGTGTATGCCTTCTTATTTAAATTCTGTACCTGAGGACTCAAGGGTGACATTAAAACATCTCTTTTAAAAAGATGTTTCCAGAGCTGTTCTGGGAATCAACAGGCCTATAAAGCCTAATAGCTATATAGAGCAAATGAATAGAAACTATAATAAAGATTTAACTGCTAAGAGTCAACCTGTTGTTTCACTGGGGTTTTTTTTGTACAGAAATCAGTATGTTTTTTGAAAAAAGAAGTCCTTCATTGCCATTCTTTCACAATTCATTCCAAAAGTCAACAAAAATATGGATAAGGATGATGCAATTGATAAAGCCTTAGATTTTCAGAATGCTTTTGAGACAGTCTTTCATTTCTACTGCAACTTTGCACCTGTGATGTAGGAGGCTCACAGACAGAGGCAAGATATAGAGTAAAATGAACCTTTGGCCTAACATGGCTATGTAATATCCTTCTGTTATAGCCAAGAGGGTTCCTGACTACTGCATCCATGCAAATACATTGTGGCTCCCGGGGCTGGTTTCAGGCAACACAGAATAATACAGAGTCACAACAAACCCTAAGCAATCCCTCCTGGCCTTGTGGTATTTATTTCTATCATCGTGGAGACACAGATTCCTATTCTCTGTCCCTCCGAGCAGTTTCTCGGTCTATGCATGAGCTGTGAGCTCCCTGCTCTGAACTGAAACTCTCTCAACTCTCTTGTGCCACAGAAACTCCATTTCTATGAGCAAACTTATTCCCTGGGAAGCATAAATCATCTCCTACTTTCTAGAGAGGTCCGTCTTGCCCAGTTAGTCCCTTCAAGGAACATAATGTAAAATAAGAATAAGCAAAGAGAGCTTGTCCATCACAGCTGTGGACAAAAGTGAACATCCCTGCTGGCAAGTAACCTGATTAGCAGGAAATCTCTGGAAACAGTCATTTCCAGCTCACAAATGGAAGCATCCTTTGTGGGCTGAAAGCCATGCAGGCTGTTGAGATACCAGCTGCCACGCAACATCCTGGAATAACAGATGCTGTGTTAGAGAATACAGGGAAAAAGGCAGTGTAATTTGCTCAGGGAGACAAAAGAGGAACACTATGCCACACCGATCAACAATGAAGAATGTCATTTAATAACCATGATCAATTAAAAAGCTGTTAGTATTTCTAACTTCCATTAATGGGCAGGCAGCTTGAGAATTTGAAAGCTACAGCCGTCTCCCTCTGTGGAGCAGATCTTGTGGTGGCAATGAATCTAGTCCTTTATGCCCTCAGAAACTACCAGAATTTACGTCCCATTTGGATGCATTTCTGACAGATGAGAAGTAGCTGAGTTCAGATGACATGAGCTAGACTGATAAGTATTGTATTCTTTTATCAGCGTTGCAATTTTAATCATCTCTACTCAGATGTTTTCAGTTATTCTCTCACCAACCACTATCATTGCAACATTAAAGCACACTAATATCCATCATTCATCCCTTCAATTCACACTCGTTTCATCAGAGCTTTTAATGCATTAGGTACTCTAGGGCTCTGTCCATAAAATGTTGATTATTTTAGTTAACTGTTATCCAGGTGTTTTAATCCTAAAAAATTGAAGTCCAAATCCAGCACTGAGCTTAAAATAACAATACCTAGTCTTGATTCACCTGGAGATTCATATCTGTTACTATAAGAAACAGGGTAGTTATTACCATGTGGTGACACACTCCCTTCTTATCTTAAGCAGCATGTGGCTTAGGGATTTCATGAGTGATAGAGATATGTGGTACAGAATATGAAGGAAGAGACCAGAAACCAGACATGCAGTCCTACAAATCTCCACACATGCCAGAGAAGCATATTTCTCACATTTCACCCGCTGGCTTCTGTATGAAGATCAGAGACGTGGCTTTAAGATGTACAAGAGATAAAAATGGCTAAAAAATCAGGTGATGTAGGTTGGTGGAGGGAAAGGTAGGTGGAGATGTCTTGTCCAGAGCTGAAAATCAAGCCATATACCAACCTATATACCTTCATAAATATGTGTTATGACATTTAGGGTTTAGTTTTGGGGTTTGTTTTAGTTTTTTTTTTTAATATGCTATTAGTGTGAAAAAAAAATAATTCTCTGCTTTCTCTTCTTTTTTAACCTTAAAGACACAAAGAAAATACATGTTTAAATGTAGTATAAATAACATTAAAATTTGATGTCAGTTAGCTACCTTATACAATATAAGACTCATGTTCCTTGGAACTAGGTGATGCACAGCACCACAGGAATTTATGAAAGGTCTGCAGAAATTCTGAGCAGCCTCCTGGCCTGACTTTCCCAGAGCACCAGAGAGGCAGCTCTCTCTATTGCAGCACCCACGTGCCTTTCTGTCAGCACACTACACAGTATGGCTAGTAGTAGATACATTATTTTGCTTTTCCTGATGACAAGGACAATTTATGTCATTTATCTGTATTTTTCAAGTCATTTAGCAGCTATATTTTTGAAATAATATTTCCCTCCTAAACTAGTAGTTCCTCGGTTGGTATTCTTTAAGGGACAATGGAGTTCTTGAAGAACAAATGACTCAACATCCAAATTTTCTCCAAAAATTAAAACAACTTTTATTAAAAGATATGACTTAGTGGTTATGTCAGTGATTATTATTTCATACTGGACACATTTCTTTAACAGTTACCAAGGAGAGATTCTGGTACAAATAAAAATTCCAATTCAATTAGAAAACCGAATTTTAAGTTTTCTGAAGAGAAATTTAACTCTGCTTTATTACTAGAAGAATTCACGTGTATTGGAGCAAAAAAAGTAGGTATTTTCATTGACTGCCTTTAAAAAGAAAAAAATCCCTTTGTATTTCTATGCACGGAAAGTGGTCACTTGAAGGCAAAAAGTGAATAAAGAGCATTTTGCTTAATTTATACATCCCTGTGTGCTTGGTTGGCTGCTGTGAAATATCATTTGCGTTCAGTAGGAAACCTCAGGTATTGAACTGATTGGTACAGTATCTTTATGAGAAATCACTGCAAGTTGGGGAACAGTTTCAATTTCACAGCAGGTCTGTCCTTTAATTTGAGTAACTGACACGCAGTGGCTGGAGGAAGAAATAGCAAACTTTTGATTTCAGCCAGTTTTCCTGACATACACACAGATAATCATGCAGATATAGCGAACAAAGAAAGGGAAAACCTGTAGTTGCAATGTGCTGCAGGCTGGTTTCTGGCTGGCAGCAAGCACTGCCATAGCTCTGCTGAAGCAGGAGGCAAACAAAGGATGACTTCACACCAGATGTCCTCTGTGCCTGCTAGTGAGGAGAGCAAGGGGCCAGTTTGGCTACAGTGTCACAACTGCCAAAACTTGATTAGGCACCACTTCATCACTTCAGGATCTGTAAGGTAGCCCTATTCTTTTCAGTCCTGACCTTCCCACTTTATCACCCAAGGGTGGATCTTCAAAGGCTCAGAGAGCAACTGGACTCCTGCTGTGAGAACTATGCAGCCAGATAGGAGACAGAGGGAAGGGAAATCAGTGCGGCTTTAGGGATACCTCCCTGAAGATGCTGAGTGGGTAGGGGTGGATTTTCTTTACGTGACAAGGTACTTCATTTAAGAGGAGGTTTCTCCCATCATGACATCATCTCCTGAAGGGCACTGACACTGCCAACATGCATTTTTCATTTAGTGCCCTTGGTAGCTTTGCTCTTCTCATTCCTGTGTGTGACTGAAGACTATCTGAGAGACGTCTTACTAAAATGACTGTGACAGTCATTTGGAAATGGGAGCAAACAACAAACCTTATAGCATAGAATCGTAGAATAGCCTGGGTTGGAAGGAACCTTGAAGATCACCCGGTTCCAACTCCCCTGCCATGGGCAGGGACACATCCCACTAGACCAGGCTGCCCAAGGCCCCATCCAACCTGGCCTTGAACACCTCCAGGGATGGGGCAGCTACAGCTTCCCTGGGCAGCCTATGCCTGTGCCTCACCACTCTCATTGTGAAGAAATTCCTCCTTATGTCTAGTCTAAATCTGCCCCTCTCCAGTTTATACCTATTGCCTCTAGTCCTATCACCAAAAGCCTTTGTAAAAAGTCCCTCCCCAGCTTTCTTGTAGGCCCTTCAGGTACTGGAAGGTCACTACAAGGTCTCCTCAGAACCTTCTCCAGGCTGAACAATCCCAAATCTCTCAGCCTGTCCTTTGTATGGGAGGTGCTCCAGCCCTCTGATCATGAGACTCAAAGAGCAGAGCTGTCTTTCTTTTTATTTTTTTGCTTCCAAATGATTGTCTTGCATCTATAAAGAATTTAAAGACTGATTTAGGGCAACTGGGGACTTCTTCCCAGACACCTGATCTGGTAGTGCATCCCTATATTCTGTGCTGACTTGTAGAATGGGTCAACATTATTAAAATGCAACATTAAAAAATTTGCATTCTGCAACATTAAAAGCCTGGACACTGCAGAAACTCAATTCTTGTTTCTGTCTTTTAATAAATACACAATACTGCTGAGTATACTGGTTCTCTTTCCTGAGGAAATTCAGCATGCTCTTAACAATTCCTGTACATTGCTAGGAAGACATCAAAACTACATGGCCACAAATATAATATCCTTCTCTCTATACATGTAGTTGGGACAAATAAGTATACCTTTGAAGCCAAAACTTTTAAAATTGGCTGAAATTTTCCAATGACATAGTTCTTGTGACAAAAAAATATAGTTTTTACTAAGCAGAAGTATCTGCTTTCAGAAACTTTCCATTTCCATTATAAACTTGAAAATGTCTCAAACCTAGAGAAAATTCAGGCAGAGTTTTGAAATTCTTTTTAGCTTTCATGTTTATTTATTTTTGCAGAGGACCTTAATGGTCTGCAATAACTCTTCTCTCTTTAGCAAATTCTATAATACTTTAAAGAAAGACACTTCTTATAAAGTGATAATTTTCAGTTGTTCTATAGAAATCAATGATTTTGATTCAGTATGACAACGAATAATTTGTGGCATCCAAGCATGAGATGATATCGTTACCTCACATCTGCAACCAACAACTGTTTAGGAGGAAAAAATTATAACCTCTTACTACAAATGTTGATTCTTATCCTTCTCACCATACGTACATGCTCCATGTAGAATTCCCTGGTGTTTTAAAATGCAATGTGCTTGGCCTGCTGCTGGGATAATAGCTCTAGTTAAATTTCCTATTATGATTTATTCAACCCTATTGTCTAAAACAATCATACCAATTGTAGAGTAAAAAAAAAACCCTCAAGGCAATAGAAAGTAAGATTGTAGGTTTCATTGGATCTCAGTGAAATGGGTGGGCTCTTATAACCACAAGACCTTAAGGTACATTTAAAAACATTCTGGTCTTGCTAGAAAAAATTGCTTCCTTCACCATAAATTTAGGCCTTTTACTGTAAGCAGCACACCATGTGTTGGCATGCAAAGATATACTGGGCCAGGATTAATAAAGTAACTACCACAGTTCCATGCCAATGCACGATGATGCAAAAGCTGGTTGATCTGTCTTGAACACTCATAAGGATTTTTGCTATCAGTTGGCTTGAGGATGTCCAAGAAGGAGCACCAGAGAGGGGCTGAGCAGCCAAGCCACAGAGAAGGCTGCTGCATACCTAGATTTTAGCCTAAAGCGTTCCTGTCAGATTGGCCAAGAGCAGAGCATTTAAAGTGCCACGTTTTAGGATGAGTGCTGACTGAAAGAGGCGTCAAAAAGTTAGCAAAGGCAATTATTTTTGCTAGGTCCTCCTGGGGGTAGAAAGTTCACCTTTAACATGCTTAGAAAGGTAATGGGGAGGCATTAAAGAAACAACTGACTTCATCATCATCCTTTTTCTAAAAAATATCCCTCAATTTTTGAACTACTCTGTTAGGATAAAGGAATAAGGTAAATATAAAGGTAGGAATTATGGACAAGGCTCATTGTATATTTCATTATAAATGAAGTGCAAATGTTAGCAAATCTCTTTTTCAATACTGATTATTTTTTCTTGTAGAAGTGTTTTGAATAGATAAAGGAAATCAACAGTACATCAGGACACAGAAGTCACACAGCTTCCTACTACATCTTTTTGATGTTCCTAAACTAGAAACCCTTGTAAATACATTTGATAATTAA
The DNA here is from genome assembly GCF_017976375.1 of Cuculus canorus. Taxonomy (NCBI): domain Eukaryota; kingdom Metazoa; phylum Chordata; class Aves; order Cuculiformes; family Cuculidae; genus Cuculus; species Cuculus canorus. The sequence continues at coordinate 28,930,910 of NC_071405.1, read as the reverse complement.
CAACTGGAATACTAATTGCACACATCCTTAGTGGAGGATCCTGAGGATGACAAAATTTAATTACTTTCTTATGCTTAATGATTTATTTGCTTTGCAGAAACACAGATGTGTTGAATTCGGGTGCACACAGAGAGTTAGCAGACTTTCTATTATTATATCTCTCTATCTAAAGTTATGTGTTTAATGCAGGCATAGGATTTTGCATGAATGCCTTATTTCAGGATTTCCTGTTGCCCTCTCCTGTGGCCTGGAGCTATACAAGAACTAAGGGAGGAAAAGACTCCTAGTGGGGACAACTAATAGCCGGAAGAGAGGAAATAGAAGTACCTGATGGACACATTTCATGCCTTCTTTAGCCTATGACCTAACATACAGTTAAACGAAGAAAGAACATCTGTAATTGTTCAGCTGGGTTATGAAAAAAAGAGAAACCTGTGCTAGAGATTATGTGAGGCCTGGCTGAACTTGAACATTCACACACAACTTGCCCAGAGTCAACTTCTACAACTTGGATAAAGACAAGGCATGTGTAAGACAGATGCGACACATAATGTTTTAGTTGTGCTTCAGAACCATGTTACAGCTTCTGCAGAAATCCACTGCTACAAGTATCTCCTTCCTTCTCTCTCCTGTTAGCCTGAGTTGGAGGCAGGATTTGAGAGTCCAATATGACCTCGGAGTTACCAAAACTGGGCTGCTGTTGGCCAAAGGAGCACAGGGAAGTGATGCAGAATAATACAAGGGAAACACGAGGAACTTACTGTGTTTGACGCTCATTTGCCATGGTAGCAAAGAACAGTAGTATAATGAGAAGAGATACTTCAGATGTCTTATTTGGTCTCAAATTCCTGACATAATTTTTAAATCTCTGGTAGTTAGATTTCTCAGTAGTCATAGTGTAGTTCTGGCAGATATCACAGCCTGTGCTACTCCTTCCTAGCAAATTCCTCATCAGCTTTACTAACACTGGATCTATTTGCCTGTTGGCAAATCCTATTACTTTATAGTGTTCTACTATGCTCTGTGCTGCAGTGAGCACTTTACATCAGTCCTGTTCAATGCCTTTGGACTGAATGGTATTTCAGTGGGATTAATCTTTCTTGCTTCATTTCCCATTTATCCATCACCAATATTCTTTGCTTTCATATTCCCTCCCTCACCCAACACTCTTCAGGTCTTCTTCTCACATCCTGCAGTGGTTTCTCAATTTTTCATTTATCATCTGCGCCAAAATTTCATTTTCTACTTAGTTTCTGGCAAGCAACTTAGGCACTTGTTTACTGGAGTGTTCCACTGATAGTGGGTTGTGTGTCTGCTTGTACCTGCCAAGCCAACAGCGGGAAGCTCGTGCACACCATGCAGAGGTTCTTGACCTGACAGTCACAGTCTGTAAAGCCTATTGCCAACTACTACTTGAAGCCTGCATTTGCCATCTCTGTCTCACACCTATCCCAGTCACAGGGACAGAAAGAAATGCATTAACATGCCTAAAACAATGTGCAGGAAATGTATATTTATTTTAAAATAAGAGGCTTGCTGGAGGAGAGTAATGGAGATAACGGGAAGGGTTTGTTTTGTGCCTTTTTCTGATTCACCTTTTTCTTCTAAGGACATTTCTTACATTAAGCTTAGAGAATGACAGATTCATTTGCATGCTTGTGTAAGTGATAATAAATTAGCTGCCTAAATCCCTGCTTCCCAGTCTACTGAGAAAATAAGAGACAAGCTCATTAACATTTTATGCAGCCTCTGGGTAGAAACAATACATCCAGAGTCAACAAGCAACTCTTAGATTTCAATATTGAACTCTTTAGCTGTCTAAAAATAAACTAGTTTCCTTAAGGCCTGCTAGAAAAAAAAAAAAATGTATTGTGGCCAGGGATTCCCTTGATTGATATCACCACAATAAAGCACTTGTAAATGGCCTGAGTTGTGCCTGTGGTGGAGTTAAATGTGACTGCTAACATACTTTGGGTTCACGAGTCTGTCTATAACCTGGCTAAGACAAAACCTGGAGCAGCTATTCAGGGCTCTGTGTGTGTGTGTGTGTTGTTTGGGTTTTTTTCTGGTTTTTTTTGGTTTTTTTTTTTGTTGTTGTTTTTTTTTTGTTTGGTACAACTCATAGTCATAAACATTACTCTGACTAGTAATGGTAATTCTTGCTTTAGGCCTGATTAGGTCCTCTGAAGTTTCCAGGGGTCATGATTTCCTATGAAGAACAGTGGGAGTCCATAAATAGGCAACATTGCAACTACTCCTAATCACTACAACCTCTCTTTCATGCTAGCTGCTCTAGTTTGCTTCTCTACAATTTGTTCAATTTTCCTCCAAGTTTCTCATGTTCACTGACTAGAAGGGGTTTCTAGAATACTCTAAAAATATTCAGAAAGAACTGCATTCTCCAGGCCTGGCTCTTGAAGGTATTTAGCTTTCCATTATTGTCTTCTTGCCTTTTTGTCTTTCCTTTCCCTTTGATGTTTAAGTTACAAATGAGAATTCTCTATATTATATTCCAGTTGAGTTTCTTGTCTTCACACAGATCCCTTGCTTAAACACAGCTCCACGCTGTCCTTTAAACAATCTTCCTGCAAATAAACTGTTTAGACGCATGCACACATCCACACACCTTGTAAAATAACTGCTGATTCCAGAAGTAGCTGATTCTGTTTCTGGCTTAGTCTTGCTTTTGAAAATCCGTAAGGCCCTGCTGGCAGAAAAATCCTTAGTGCTCTGAGAAAGGTAAGATTTTTATGTAACAAATAATATTTTTCCAAGCAACTGATGCGTAATTTTTCATGTGAAATGTGAAAATCTTTATTTGTGGGTGGGAGAAGGTGCAACAGATCCCCCACAGAGCTCTAAATGTAAACAGGAAAAATTGTCTTAACATCTGCCCAAGAGCCAATCTGCTTTATCCAACGCACGGAGTTAACTGGCAGTTAAAATAATCTACTAACTGTTGTGTGTGGAAGCTATTGACTGATCTGAATATTTGTTAATGTGACTGATTAGACCACACTCAAAACTTCTGTCCAAACACTTTGATACATCTCCGTAAAAGAGATTATATATTCTTTCAACATCAGTGGTCAGATATCTGTTACCTTTATTTTAGGATATTAGTTCAATGCCCACAAAAGATAAAAGTCCTGTCTTCATGAAGGAATAGGATGTACATTTGTTTTATAGCAGTCTGCCCTATGCATAACACATTTCTCATAGTCTATAGAGAAAATAACCTAAAACTCTGCAATTTGCAACAAAAATCTTACAAACAAGTCCCTAAATGTCCATAAACCAAACACACTGCAGTTGTTTTCCAGAGAGAAAGCAAGGAAAGACAGCAGTTCTGAATCTCATACATTCTTCAGAACTGCAACACTTGCTTTGCCTGAACACCATTTTGTTAAAATATTTGCACTATATAAATGCATCTAAATCACCACTCCTGCATCTAATTAGTTATAAAATCACAATGATCAATTAAATCTATAGTCTCATTCTGACTTCACAGACTAATGGCTGACAAAGACACAGGAAGGATCATAGGAAGGCATCTAGTCCATTACCTGCATCAAGCTAGGAACAGAGAAACCTAATCCACTCCTCACAGATACTTTTCAATCTACCCTTAAAAAGCTGTAACCATGGGGAACCCATATTCGCTCAAGGTAAGCTGTCTCAGAGGTTAATTATCACCACCATCAGAGAGTTTTCCCTAATGTCTATGCTAAATCTCCTTTGATATAACTTAGCACCATTAGTTCTTGTCCTGTTCACTGTAGATACAAGGAACAGATAATTCTCTTTCTCTTTGCAGCAATCTATCTCATGTATAAATTTTTCCATTGTAAGTTTATGTTTTCTAAGCCTCTCTATCTTTTGATTACAGGCAATGATTTGCCTGGGCATTTATGCACCTAAAACAAGTTTGGATAAGACCTTTTGCAAATTTGCAAAACAACAGATAAAATAGTTTGTGCAAGGTTAAGGTTTAATCCAGGTTGGCTGCATAGTAAGTGTTAGACGTGCCTCATGATTCTTCACATAACTCTTGCCTAGAACAGGAATAAAACTTTATAAATATCGTGTTTGTAAACAGATTTCTTCCCGGATGAACAAAAATCAGATTCCACAATTATGAAAAAATAATAGAGCTTTGGTAGTCTGACCTCAGCCTCTGACAGTCTCACAGTAATTAAAACTGTAAACTGATTATTAAAGCTTTAATTACTAAACAATTAGTACTTGGGTGTGGCTGAAAGTGGTTCATAAGGGAACATTGAGCCCTCCGGCTAAGAAAGGAAAAGCAGGAGGTAGGGAGTGGTTTTAGCTGCAGGTTTTACCCTTTAGTAGGAACCAGGTTCAAGCAACAAAATGGGTTGCCACTGCTCACCTCCATCCACCCTGTCCTCATTCCCTGGTAGATTAAAATGGTTGTCTGTAGGCTTGCCAAGCTACAGTGGAGCAAGATTCTCTGGCAAAAGAACTATAGTTGATTATTGCCATGGCAAGGAAGGGACTTACTGGAGGTGTGTCCAGACCACAGCATGAAGTGATGATGTATATGGAAGCTCATAACTCCTAAATAGTGTTGTACATGGGATTACCTGGTAGTGAGAGCTGATAAAAGGACTAGTGCCTAAGAATGAAGGCATTGCGGTCGCAGTGAAATATTCCCAGTCAATCACAAAACCTTCTCACACAACTACAGTGACATTTTCCACCTGTCTTAAATAGAAAAGATGGGTACCCTGTTACTCCTGTTAGTAGTTCATTCACACTACAATGAGAAGGAAAATTTAATTACCTGAAAAGTACTAATCTCAGTTTCCTACAGTGCTCAGAAAAGACATATTTTTTTTCCTCACGGTTTGCCAGCAAGTAATGCTACAGAACAATACAGAATTTACTGCAGGTAAAAGAGCTGTGAAACTCAACCAAAGAAATTCCAGTGATGCATCCAAGCAGAGATGCATCAAGAGCAAAAAAAATCTAAGAAGGCTTTGCAATACAGAGTATCAGACCTGGACTAAGCTGTGCTAAACCCTGTTTAGTTTTTTTGCTGCATTTTGCAAGTAGAGATATACCCCAATAGACTGGATACCTCAGTAGACTAATAGGACACCTAGATAAATGCTAAATGGCTACCAGTCCAGGTTAAAATCTCATATACCATTTAGCAAGGTTTAGCTGATTCTTGAGTCTGATCTGGAGAGAATGCATGACTTTTCACACAAAGCATTGGGAGGGTGGCACTGCTCTATACACAGCAGAAAAGACAGATTCAAAGGCAAAAAGAATGAGACAGGCACAGTTGTCAGTAAGGGAGTGTTCATTAAGGAAACAATTCTGCTCTGTGACACCCACAATAATTACAAAGATGAAAAGGTTAGACTGTTGTGTGCTGAGATTTATCTATGAATACTTTCTTTGTCTTTGGGAGAGGAGCTATTTTACATTCTCTGTTTATTCACAGACTACCCCAATGAGCCTTTCCTCAGTCTTGGGCTGCTGCCCCTAAGAGAGCACACAAAGTGTTGGGACTTCTGATCATATGGAAACACCCATTAGTTACACACTTGTAATTAAATTATAAATAGAAAGTATATGTGTAACACAGTAGCCACATGGGGTAACAATTATTCTAAACCAGTCACTTAGATTGAGGTTAATTTAAACAGTGTTCGTAGGAATTTGTAAGCACATCCAAAAAAGCGAACTGTCCCTGTTGTGGAAAACAGGGCCTCTCACTGACCAAACACAATTAAAGGGCTAGTTAAGCAATGAATAACATTAAGAGCAACAGCTTATAATAAAATATGACCATTATTAAAAATAAGAATTGTTCATGTTTCACTGAATCATGCATTTTAAAACTGCTGAACAAATAACATGCATCACTTATTACTCATATTAAGAAAATCACAAGAAGGCATAGAAGTGTTTTGTCCAAAACTTATTAAAGTCAAGGTAGTGTTTATCAATGTGTGTCTGAAGCTGAGGCCAAAGTGTAAATTCATCATATAAGGTTAGTGGTCAAGGTAAAACTGTTAGGATCTGGAGGTTTAAAAAACTTCTTGGAGGCTGATACAAGTTTTTCAAATTTAGCTTATGATTTCCAGAAGTTTTAAATGTGTTTTGATTGTAGAGATGGATTGAATGATAATTTATTTCATGTGAAATTTAGCGATCTCTAGCATAAAACTTTGGAGAATTTTCTCTCTTTTTTTTTTTAAGCAGCAGCAGTAGAAGCTAAGCACTAACAGAAAGGAACCTGACATACACCAAATAATTTCAGTTTTCCAGTCAAGTACACATTAATATTACATGTATTGTAATCACATTAATCGTAAGTATAACCTGATTACATCTTCATCTTTATACTATCGGCAGCTGGAGCCTTTCTGACACTAGGGCTATTGTCCTGTCATCTTAAACATATTCCTAATTCCCCTTATCTGTAAAAGACTGTCTTTTTAAACTTTCTTACTGCTTAGGTGTTCATGAGGAGAATTTAACCTGCTCTTTACCACGTCATGGTTACATGTAGCCTCACAACAATTGTCATGGCAAGAGGAGAAATCAGCATTTTCAAGACTCTTTTAGTCAGAGATTTTTCTGTTTGGTATTTCATTACTTCAAAGCTGCTTTGGTTACAAAGAAAGGAACCAAAGTGATTCATGAAGAGATTCTAAAGGACCAAACATAGCTCCGGACCCCGGCTGAACAGGGACAGAGGTCTGCTGTGCTTGAAAGTCTGCTGGTCAGGATAGTATTTAAAGGTGAGCTTTGAGTTTATGGATACTTTTTCTTCACTCTCTCTATCAAGATACTTGATTGAATCTTCAGTTATAAGCCCTCTGTTCTAGATCTATGAAATATGAAGATTCAGACAATGTTTGTGGTAACTAGAAGCAGTTCAGCCTTCACAAATCAGATGCTGTGGGCTTTGTACATGGTCTACAAGGGTGTCCACTTGTAGTATGGCTCAGTCAAACAAGAACAATTTTTAGGCTTGAATATTTAAGACATTATGTTAATAGTATATACTGTTAAGTATAGTTAAGTATAGTTAATTAAGCTTGTATCTCAACATTAGTATTTGGTTTATATAAATGATTCAGTAATGATACACTGATTAATATATATATTTTTAACAGCTATCTATATTCCTCACCATACTGTTTGTTCAAAAGCAGGAGCGTGTATTAAAGCATTTTGCTATCTACAAGGTACATAATAGAAATCAGCCTGACTCAAATGCCCACATTAAAACACTGTCAACCTTTGGAGATTGGAAGATGTGGATCTGCTTTCTGAATCTGAGATTCCCTGTTAATACATGGGTGGCTCTGTGGAAGGAGGGAAGAAAACAGCAAATCAAACCAGAATAAGCTATCAGCTAAACATAGCCTGGGCTCCTGCAACATGCCATATTCACAGAGAGGAAGGAGAAATGCAAGATAGCTCCTTTCTTGCATGCTTTATCACAGGGGTAGATCATGTAGACCGCACATGAAAATAAAGCCCTGAGGATGTAATGAAACTGGATCAGTTCTCAAAAGAGCAGTGAAGTAAGGCTTTTTGCCCTGGCCAGACATTTGGGTAATTAAATTCTGGAAGTCCTGCAGCTTCAATTGCATTTGAAGTAGAAGATGCTTTCAGGAGTTATCTTGTTGATTAGAAGCAACGGATGTTTTTTTAAATGACAGAACAATGAAAGATTCCCCCCATATGAAAATCAAACCATAAAATTTGTTCAACAAGGCCAATTGTAAGGTCCTCCACCTGAGTTGGGGCAATCCCCATTTTCAGTACACGATGGGGAATGATGTGCTTGAGACCGGCCCTGCAGAGAGGGACTTGGGGGTGCTGGTCGATGAGAAGGTCAACATGAGCCAGAAATGTGTGCTCGCAGCACAGAAGGCAAACCTTATCTTGGGCTGCATCGAAAGAAGCATAACCAGCAAGTCAAGAGAGGTGATTCTGCCCCTCTATTCCTTTCTTGTGAGACCTCATCTGGAATACTGTGTCCAGTTCTGGAATCCTCAACGTAAGAAGGATATGGAGCTGTTGGAACAGGTCCAGAGGAGGGCCACAAAGATGATCAGAGGGCTGGAGCACCCTCCATACAAGGACAGGCTGAGAGAGTTGGGCCTGTTCAGCCTGGAGAAGAGAAGGCTCAAAGGAGATCTTATAGCAACCTTCCAGTACATGAAGGGGCTACAGGAAAGCTGAAGAGGGGCTGTTTGCAGAGGCTGATGGTGATAGGACCAGGGGGAACAGGTACAAACTGGAGAGGGGCAGATTTAGACTAGACATTAGGAAGAATTTCTTCACTATGAGAGTGGTGAGGCACTGGCACAGGTTGCCCAGGGAAGTTGTGGCTGCCCCATCCCTGGAGGTGTTCAAGGCCAGGTTGGATGGGGCCTTGGGCAGCCTGATCTGCTGGGATGTCTCTGCCCATGGCAGGGAGGTTGGAACTGGATGATCTTTAAGGTCCCCTCCAACCCAAACTATTCTATGATTCTATGATTCTATTTTGCCATACAGGAAAAGACATTTGGGTTTTTTGTCTCTGCCAGCAATAAGTTATTTTCACTAACATCTAGCAAAGAAAGAACAAATCAAAATAAAATGGGCTAAAAAAAAATCCTTTTGTACATGCCTTCCTGAAATAAATCCTCTCTCTTTGCTAGAGTAGGAAATTAGAATTGGTTTCAATAGATGTGCATTTACAAAAATCTACAAGCCAGATACCGCAGGTATGATATCTCTCCAGCCCACTTAGGTGAATCACAGATTTTCTGTCAACTAGTTTATGACTCCACATTTTTATGAGTTTGTGGCCAGTATACAGTCAGACATTATTATCCTCATAGGTCTCCTACCACTAAGCCCTAAGAGCTCAGACAACTGCATAATTTAATTACCTTGATTGTTATGGGATCCTGTGATAACCGTAATTAGCTCTCAAAAGGAGACCACATGGTATGGAGGAATGGAGTGTCCATCATTCAGTTAAAGAAAAGCACACCTTCCAGTGTCATTCATCACCTACGAGCTGCACATCCTTGAGAAAAGTCCCTTTCTTACTCTTCTTAAAAGCCGATTGTCAAAAGATCTGGAACTCTCTTCATAGTAGAGGGAAAATCATACTTACCTTTGGGGATTAAGGCTGTTGAGATGCTACACAATAGGAAATGTATTCTCTTCACAGAATTAACAATGTTATTCTGAGAGCTGGAATTAATCATCCAGTCTCTGCCTATAATAAAGGTGGATAGCTGAATCATGCCAAAGCATAGAAAACTTCACTAAAAAAAAAAAAAGAGAACGTGCAGCCTGTAGATCTTCCAACTCTCCAAAGAATCCAGACCTTGAGTTTTCCTTGCTATGACAATACTATGAGAAGTAGCTGGTGCATGGAGGCATCTACTGGTCCTCCTCCAATCTCTAACACTAGGCACTTCAGAGGGATGGATTTAGGACACCAGAATACCTTTCCTGTTGGAAGAGGAGTATTCTGTTCAATGATATCTGTCATTTTCAAGACCATCATGCTGGAAATTAAATGTGATTTATTTGTCTTCATTCAAAATTGCTTTTGTTGCATTTCTTGGATTTTTTTTCATAAGTTTTTTTACTTCAGTTCTGAATTGAAACAAAAACTTACTAGAACAGTGGATTTTCCTGCCAAGCAGCATCCTGCATTTATCTATGATCTGTGCTTACCCCCTGCTCTGTCCAAAGTGTTTCACTGATGTGATAGCTTTTGGAGATTAATTTTTAATTTTGACGTTAGCTGTACCATTATGAGATGCTGGCAGTAAATGAGACAAGCCTTGAAAGGTCTCAGTTCAGAAGATAGACATGAAAACTAGCAAACCATGAGATGCAGAGTGTAGACCCACAGTTTCCTATGCTCTGTAGGATGTTGATCAATATCTACATTCTCCACAGCAGGGCAAGAAATAAGAAGTTAAGAGAACATATGACTTTTAGAAGAATTTGAACCTCTCAGCTTGATCTTTCTACAGGCCAATATCTAAGTTATATGAGGACAGATTTTGTACATATCCCAGCTTAGAGCTGTACAATGGAGAGAATAGCTTAAGCCCAAACCTGGCCCCAAATTCCCTCATTCCTCATGTGCCCAGTTTTAATTCCCTAGCCAAAAGAAACACCAAAATAATAACAATATCCCTTTCTGGGACAATTATGGATGTGATTTTTTTAGGAAATGTTTTTGGTTCCAGTAATAAGAACCATCTGTCTCACAAAGGTTTGTTTGGTTTCAGACATACTGTGCAACAGTGAATATTGTTACAGAAAACCCCATAAATTATATGTTGCTGTGGGAGCTTTAAAAATGCTGGGCAAAATTCTCTGCTGCTATAAATGGGTGCAGTTTCACCCCATTACCCTGACAAAAATCTCGCCTACTGTGTTTCTGATGTCATCAAGTAAAAAGGCAATCCACTTAAAGAAAGATCAAGCTGACTTTTAAGCCACTGCCTGTATCATCTTCAATACATAAAGCACTGTAGGCTGTATAATTACCATAGTTTGTCTTATTTTATTGTCTGTACAGGACTACACCATCCAGATAAGATGGCAACAGAGGAAATTGACTCTAAGTCCAAATTGTAGCAAGTAGAGGATTTGATTTTGTACTGCAGCTGAGGGAGTTTTATGAGATTAGAAGAGGAAAATCAGGGGTAAGTGTAAGAACCACAGCAGAAGAGGTACTATGCCAAGTTACTGTTAAATTCAGTAAGGAGTAAAGTCCCAGAGATACATTAACCTGTTGAAGTCAATGAGACCTCATTTAGAAGAGATCTCCTAGATCTCTTACAGGTATGCATCCCTACTTGCTAATGACTGTTTGTCCTGAAGAAAAGAATAATGCAAACACAAACTTGTTGTGATCAGAACCAATCCAAAGAGCAGAAATTTCCTGTATTGATTATATATTCATGATGTATTGATTATCTATTCGTGATGCTGCCCATTATTATTTGGAATTGAACCAGTTATTATTATTTTTTGCTAGTGCAGACTAAGAATGTAATACATTTCAGCCATTGTAAGACACATTGTTGTTCTCAAAAATGAGAGTGTGGTACCATTCCTCTAATGTGGTTGTATCTACTTTGACGGGAATTTAGGTACAGTTGGAAACATCATAATGTTTACTTTGCAAAGGGGAGTGCAATCTAATCTTAAATTTACTAACTTTTATCAACACCAGAATCTTTGTACATAAGACTCCCACTATTGGGCAGTTTACAGCTTCAGAAATTCTCAATATGATTTCTGAACGTGTTAACTGAGAAAACAGCTTATTAAAATCGTGTATCTGTTTATTTCAGTCATTTCAAGACAAGTAACCTTAAAGAGACAGTGCAATGCAAGTAATCTTTGAGTGGTGGTGATCCCATTTAGCCCTGCTATTCCGGGTCAAGTCTGTAAAATGTAGCAAAAGGCATTTTTCCTTTCTGGGCTGTTGGCTGGATCTTCAGAATATAAAACACTAAAGAAACCTTACTAACAAGCATTAAATAAACTCTGCTCATGCCTACTTTCCTCCCTTGGATCTCCGTAAGTACCAGTTAGAGCAGCAGAGCATGCACTCAAGTTTCTCCTAAGTACTATCTGAAGAGATCAGCAACCCAAGAAGTAGCTTAACTCAGGCCAGTCAGAAAAGCTGGAAAGGTTCTGGGCACTAACACAGATGCCAGCTAGCAAAAAAAGGCTAGGGAGATTGTCTGTGTTTGCAAAAACACAAACATTTGATGCCTGGCCCTGAAAAGGGTCTTTCAGCTGTAACAAACCATTGATCTTCAGCTCTTTTGTAATGCCAGTTGGCTCTAGGCAGAACTGCCAAGCAGAAGCAGCCTTCCAATCCAACCCATATAGAGCCTACAGTCTGCCATCCATCAGAGAAGGGAACAAAGCATGGGCAAGACTGTAAACTAGCCCTTGGCTGGAAGGGAAAACTAGTGACAGCCAGCCTGCCCTGAGGCAGCACTGTGCTCATGAGGGCAGTATGCTTTCATTTGCCTCCTCTGATTAAAACTCAGCATTGTTCCTCTGCATCAGCCCTTGGTTCATCAATTTTCTCAATTTCAGTGATAATTTGGCATCACCTCTCAGCCAAGCATAATGAAACTCATTCCCACTTTCAGAAACAATTTAGCTTCATTGTGAAAACAATTGGATAAAGTCCTGTCCAGCTTCACCATAATTCAGTCCTGAACTGAAACTGTATTCAACAAATCATGCCTATCTCTGCCCATTGAATCTTTTTCTTCTTTTCCTGAAGCTGGAAGATAAGCAAGAATAAGAACAACAAAGCAGATTCAGCAACATTTTCTAGAAGTGAATCCCACCCCAGCCCCTGCTCCTGCTAACCTCAACTCGATTTAGACTGCAATATTCCTTCCTTCTCTCATCTCAGATTTAAAATGAAAAAAAGTTGAAGAAATTGTGTTTACTGCCCAACTATTTTCACATATGCCAAAAATTCCTTATACTGGATTGGGGAAAAATGTCAAATTTTACCTGTGGATGCACAGAGAAACAATTCACCCCATTGCTGTCCCAGCATCAGTAAATGCTGTCAAGGCTCTTTGATCCAGCTGCTAGAGAAAGTATTTTGAGACACAGTATAATTTTCCTTGATTATATCTCGATGTGATGCTATTATTTTTATGGCAATGCACACCAATGCTGTATTCCTGCTCCTGCAAGAGAAGTTCACACATCTTTCTAGCTCTTAGACATCTGTATCACATGAAGAATTTAAGTCCTTCTATCTTTCTGGGTTTTGCTCTCTCTTCCCTTTCTTGTTTCTGTTATTCATGTTATTATTACCAGTCTAAGGCTGGAGTTTGTGTGAAAGAGCCCAATACATGTGTTGGAGTTAGAAGATCCACTTCACAGCAGAGTGCAACATGCTGTGCTAAACAAAACTGGCTTATCCTGATTTATGCCTTGGGAGATTGAATGGTTTAAAATACTCATGAGACAGTCAAAATTTGAGACTCAACTAGGTATTTTAATAAATTGTAATATTTTAATGAACACATAGACCATGTTCCTCTTTGTAGCCAAAGAAGGTTTAGGCAAGCATTATATCAAAATAATTAGATCAGCTGTATGATGCTAGATGAGTAAAGAAAAAAAAAATGAAACACCGTAGTTTTAAAAAGCAGTGAGAAAAATTAACAGTGCAATACAATGTAGCCTACCACAACAGGTTCTCACTGAGAACCAGGACTCCCGAGCATTCGCTTAAAGAAAGCAAGAAGTTGTAACACATGGTTGTTACTGTACTGTCCTTATGGCCACGCATTAAGTATAAATCCTTTGTTTGTGCTATTCACTGAATGAGTCCTTGGCAAAGAACATAATTCCATAATTTTTCAGTTTTCTGTAATTGACTAGAGGAGTAAACATAATAGGGCAATTATGTAGCTGCAGTGAATTGTAACTTGTAGTTGGCAGGATTGTAAGTGTCAAGAGAATGATTAAATTTGTAAGCTGGATTTTGTAATAGGAAGAGACGTATGTAGTGAAGATTCAGGGTACCTTTTTGTTGGTTTTGTTTTGTTTTTGTTTTGAGTATTCTGCACATCTAGGTAGGCAAGAGCATTTGGATCAGCAGTACCTGTTTGAAGTGAATCGCTCACTTAATTCACTACACTTACTATGCTCTGGGTCTTGGAGCATGCAAGCAGCATTCCTTCTGAATGAAACCAAATCAGAGGATGTGCTCTGGTTGCCCATGCTCCTGCCTTTGCTGGAGTGGAACAGGATTAGCTTGAAGTAAGCCTCTCAAATGTGTACAGATGTGGAATTCTGGTCCTTGACATCAACTGTTTCTTTCTAACTATCTGCTTTATCACACAATATCAATGTACATAGATCCTTGAGGATCTTTTCTGGCATAACTTTCAAGTTTTTTTAACCACTGTTCCCTTCATGGTCTACATTCCTATGACATCCCAGCAACTCTATAGAAGATGATGGCACAGAGACAGAAGAAATGGGAAATAATTGAGATATCTAAAGTTATTTAGCCTCTTGGAAATCTATGCCTTTGTGAGCAAGGATCCAGTTTCATGATGTTCAGTTACATGCCACTGGCTCGGTTTTACTGTCAAAAACATTGTCAATCTGTAAATAAAGGAGCCTGTCAAGCAAGATCATGTAAGATTAAAAACCCTAGAATCAGAGGGCTGATTTGGGAATAGCCAGTCACTGAGAGTCTCAAGAGATGAATGCTGACATGAAAAGGTAAAAAAAAACACCCCAAAAACCTGAAGAGATAGGAAAAGAAAGAAAAACAGCTGAGTGAATATATAGCAGCTTGGCAAAAATAAATATCAACCTGTTCCAAGTAAGAAAATTCTCCTCCACTCTTTCCTGCAAATGTGCCAGTCCAAGACTGTAGTGCCTGTAGTGACAAGGTGGGGATAAGCCTGCAAAAATTTGACCTAGTATGTTAGTCCCAGCAATTTACTATGTCACTTAAACAGTAAATATTTGTCTTGCACTCACAAATGATGTAAAATTCTGCTTTCAGGATGCACAAATAAAGTCACTCTGAGAGCTGAGGGTTACATTTCCTGTGATCTGAAACTGCTTTTAGGCCACCTTAAATCCAAAGTCATATCTGTTTCCTTTCTTGACAGTTTGCCCCAGGGAGCCAATTAAACTTTAGAGAATGAGAGCATCACTTACAGTCTTGTTAGCAGGGTTGTAACTGCTGCATGTTTGTAGATTTTTTTTTCAAGCTGGTGCATGAACTGGAAAAAAATTCACCTGGATCTTTAATCCTAGGCTGGGTTTTCAAAATGAAAATCAAAATGTTTTTTCCTTGTGAAATGTGCAAATTAGAGTTGCAGGTGTCATGTAACTACGATTATGGAAATGTTTAAAGATGGGGTTTGCATTCATTATTAGCTAGTTATAAGAATTGGTTCTCTTTTACTGTGTTTCTTTCAGTGACTGGGCTGGGTTTGTAGGCATATCAAAGCCCACAGCATTCCTTCCACCAGTGTCAAAATCTCCTGGATTGTGTCCAAAACCAAAGAACTAACACTTCTACTCAATCTGATATGTAGAGTGAAACCTGAGTAATTTATACTTTTAACATTTTCTTCAATGCTTCAGTTATCTTAACTTGATGCAAACTATACATGCAAGGAAGGCAGCACAGGTTATGTCAGAATAAAACAGACCACATACAGTGCTTTTTAGTTTCATGGGGGAATGTAAAGGTTTTCCTTGAATTCGTATGGTAATTTGCCAAAGAAGCTATTTACTATGAGGTTGCCATTTGACACAGTAAGCTTAACAGTACCAGAAAAACCAAAACCTACAGAGGGTTGACAACTTTATGCTCCCTCTTCCTTTCCAGCAGTTTCATTTCTACATTCATAAATGTTTTTCACCTGGCACTTTTATAGAAAAGTTCATAAAGTGCCAGTTCCTCACAAGATATTCCTTCGAATTCAGTGAAATTCCTTTCCAAAGCATTTGAAGTGGGAGTGAGCCCCAAAGCTACCCCATCACTCAGCTGGAGAATTGTGGAGAGGTTCCTCTGCATGAAAAGCTGCCGTCTCCATAGAGACACGTCAACTGTCTTGGTGGGATGGTGCTGCCTGACTTCAATCCTGCACAGTCTTGGAGTCCACAGTCCAAGAGAAGACATTTCCACACTGTTTTAGGGGAGGAAGAGAGAGTAAAGATCTCTACTTTATTCTCTCTACTGGCCTGAAAAATACTGGAATCTATCAGGAAGTTAATGCAGCATAAATATCATATGGTCAGGGTTCATCTACTGTCATCTTTTAATGGCAGACAGCAAAGCAAGCAGCACAGATGGCTGCATTTATGGCCGCATTTGGTTCAAATATAAATCCTGCTTCCCGGTGCTTTTTGAGTGCTACAGATAAAGGAAGTGATTTACATTTCCCACTGTCACATACAGGGCTCACTTCGGACAATGTAGTCACTTCGCATTGTGTACCCAAATAAGTCTAATGTTTCACTTCTGCAGTAAAGGGCTTGAATTTGAATGGATTTAAGCAGCGTATAACATGCAACAGGACTCACTCCATGTGATTTTTTCTAGTGGACAAGCTTGCTGCACTTCAACTGGAGTCCATTTGAAAGTTTGACACCAGCCTTCATCTTGATGTACGTTAATGCAGTCCACCTACTGTCAATGAAGGGTTCAAGGTGAATTTTTATTGTTTGCTGTATTTAATATGAGGGATGGGAACAGGATTTTCACTGCCTATTTGGCAAGGTTACTTATTTAGCTCCAGAATTTTGGTGTTTCTGCCTATTTACTAAATTGGAATCACATTATCCCCCATTGCCTTATTCTGAGTTTTTTTCCCATCAGATCTGAAATCCTACACTACCCTGTAGAAGGAGAAGGATGAATAAGGAGCTTATATGATTAGTAAGTAACTAAAGGCAGAAAACATAATTAATGTCAATCAGCATGAATTCATAGCACCCAGAACCTGTCAAATATGATACCTTTTTAGAGTACAAATATAGTTCGTGAGTACAGTGAAACACATTTCAGTGGAGTCTATGGGCAAGATAGCATACAGTGCTCTGAATAAGAAAGAAGAAAAGAAACTGGAGTGCCCAGGGGTAAGATGGCTTGCACAGAAAATTAATTCCAAAAGGGAAGTCATCATCTAATGTCTGCTCCAAGTGGTCTCCTATCCTTTCTTTAATTAAATCGTGAATACTGAAGACACTTTGCATGAAATTCAAGTTATTTTAAGCTGTCCTCTCTTCCTCAGTGTAGTACCACGGATTAGACAGTCTACCACAAATATTATGCTCTACAAAATGTCATGGAAAGTAAAAGTTTGGCAAATCACCAACGGTGCAGTGATATTAGAACAAAATGAAACTGCCTGCCACTTGCCAGGCTGTTCTGTGAGACCACTCAACAAATTCTCTGGATTCCCTGCCATGCTGGCACTTCTCAGCTGTGGACACAGTTTACAGCACTGATGCGTGTTATTAGTGGACCTCTCTTAAGGCTCTGATGCCCCAAATTTACTGTCATTGTATGGTATTATTGATTTATCTTTATCGGTGCCAGAATTTGGTACCTGAATATAGGAATATTTTTTTAAAATTTTTTCTAGAAAAAAATTCAGTGGCAAATTTCCCAGTTAGTCATTATGATGATTGTAAATTGCAAGCTCTTTTATCTTTTTCATAGCATTTTATTGTCCTGTCAATTTTCTAGCCTTGGTCTCCAAGTTTTACACCCACCTCAGTGTGTACATTTGCAAGAGTTCTTAAAGGAGTTTGCTGTTATTTCATGATTCCTAAAGGAATCATATTTAGCAAATCCAGCTATTTACAAGCGAAAATCAGCTGTTTGCAGCTTACATACCTGCTGTAATTTAGATGCAGATTCTTTAAAGCAAGTAGCAGCTAGGGATGTTTCTGTTGAGATTAATAAGAATTATGTTTTTTATTGAGAATTTGGATTATCCCTAGAATATCCATAGGAATAATTGAGGAGTTCTGCATTATTTTCCTCAGTCTTTCCAGAAACTAAAAGAGGACAGAAGGATATAGCTAGACAGGTGTGACCTGTGCAAATAGCCATACTGGCAAATCAGAAAAATAAAACCAAAAAAAATTGACATTGCACCAAAGATTTTTAGATGAAAGAAGAAAGGGGTTTGAGTCAGCTGCTTTAGTGCAGAATTCATTAACTTTTCAAAATAAAAATCTGTGTTAAATCTTTTTTTTTTTTTTTGATAACAGAAATGTTGATTAATGGCAGATTTGAGGAATAAAACTGACTAGTTCCACAGACAACACCCATGCTACAAAATTTTCAGCTTAATTTTACTGGAAAATTCTCAGGAAAGAAATTCAAGAAAACTCCTGTATAAGAGTGATTCTTTTCATGTAATTTGTTTTTTACCAGCATGAATCAAGTAATTAATTTGTCTTGGGAAACTAAATTTTAACAATGCAAAGCCCAGACATTCCTCTAGATCTTGAGAATCACAGAATCACAGAATCACTAGGTTGGAAAAGACGTGTTGGATCATTGAGTCCAACCATTCCTATCAGCCACTAAACCACGTCCCTGAGCATCTCATCCACTTGTCGTTTAAATACCTCCAGGGATGGTGATTCAACCACCTCCCTGGGCAGCTTCTGCCAGTGCCCCATGACCCTTTCTGTGAAAAATTTTTTTCTGCTGTCCAGCCTGAACCTTCCCTTGAGACCATTCCCCCTTGTCCTGTCCCCTGTCACCTGGGAGAAGAGGGCAGCTCTCTCCTCTCCACAACCTCCTTTCAGGTAGTTGTAGAGAGTAATAAGGTCTCCCCTCAGCCTCCTCTTCTCAAGGCTAAACAACCCCAGTTCCCTCAGCCACTCCTCGTAAGACTTGTTCTCCAGCCCCTTCACCAGCTTCATTGCTCTTCTCTGGACACGTTCCAGAGCCTCAACATCCTTCTTGTGGTGAGGGGCCCAGAACTGAACACAGGATTTGAGGTGCGGCCTCACCAGTGCTGAGTACGGGGGCAGAATAACTTCCCTGCACCTGCTAGACATGCCGTGAGAAGCACCTTTAAGAAATGCATTATATATTCTACCAAAAGAGTTTGCTAGCAGTGAAATCCAGCACATGCATTTGGGTCCTTTATGTATGTCTGTTAGTGAGACAGAGATAATGCAAGATAACTTCATACATGAAAAATCTAAAAGGTATCTTTCTAACTCCATGAAATACAAATGAAATAATATTACTAGTATCTAATCTATGCAGAGGAGCATGGTGCCAGATAATTAGCATTTCTTTTAGTGGAAGTACTGTCTAAATCTGCAGACCCTCTGGACGAATCCATCTGTTCTCGTTAATCAAGGCATCTGTTTTGGCATCTAGCTATTAACAAGAATTCTGAAGTCTGGATAGACAATCCAAGTGCCGATTCTTTATGGATATAACATGAGGCACCTTGTTTCATCTTTAGCAGATTTTTTTTTAATCTTTTCTCTTCTTTCTAGACACCTTGCCCTGTCAAATCGACACCTGCAAGTACTTTACTGAATCGGTGCATAATCTACCTTCATCATAGGCAAAATGCACAGATACCATCTGTGTGATGGGAAGATGGCTGTTTAAGCATCCTTCATCAGAATTCAGCCTTGAATAATTGATCTCTGCCTTCATCATCCATGAAGACACACTTCTGCTGGCATGGGGCTCTGCTGAGAAGGAGAATTTGTGAGATCGCTAAAGCATTCCTTAAAGTCTAGTGGCTATAATGCCACAGAATATTTTTTTTTTCTGCATTGTATTGAGATTAAATGAGTTGGACACACTAAGAAAATTCAGTCTGACACAGTAAGACAGCAATAACTGGAAACAAGTAACCTTCTGTTTGGTGGGGGGGGGGGTGATGTTATTCAAAATGTCATGATATACATTATAACATACATGAACAAATTTCCACCCATTCTCCTCAAGTTCGGTGAGGAGAAGAAATCTTTTTGTTGTTAAGGAAAACTCCTACTTTAATTTTATGAAATTAAAATTCATCATTATCACAGGTTTGTGGAAATAAAGGCAATCACATCCTCTTTCCATCTTCCCGGCAATAAACCAAGAGAAAAGAAAAAACATAATCTCTCTCAGATTATATATATTATATAAATTTATATATTATATATATATATATAAAAATTTATATTTATTTTCAGTAATAAATATAAATTACTCATGAAGTAAAAAGAGCTAATGCATTAAGTTGAATTATGAAATTATTTCCTCCATATCTTTTCTGATTTGTTACACCAGTGAAAAGAGTATTCTTATTAGTAGAAGCAACTTCACTCTGAAGGGAAGTGCAGTTTGGTGACTTGCTTGTATACTTGGGAACGGGAGTCTCGAGATCTAATTCTGAGGCTGAAACCAGTAACTTTGGTGGCCCCAGGCAATGTGCTCCAGCCCCAAATCAACACTCTATCCCTGTTCAGCAAAGCATTTAAGTACAAGTGTAAGAACATAAGACTGTCTAGTATTGAAGCAACTGATTATGAGGTTTGCTGCACTTCAAGGTATTTGTTGTTTATTATTGAAACTTTGAGTAATAAAGGATACATAGAAGCAATTATATCTCTGAGATGCTAGCTGATGATTGTGTTGTGTTTATATTTGATATAAGAGTATTTAACCTAGCAAAAATAAGGATACAACTCCCAACATAGAAATAGTCATTTAATACAAAAGAGAAAAATATGATCCCAGAAGATGAGAGCTCTGAAATCTGCCATTCATCTTGTCCTTACTGAGCAAGAAACTGCAAGTATGATAATGACTACTAAGGAATTGCTCACCTGATATTAATGCAAGTATTAAACTTGTATCGTGAAGTTTCTAATGCAGAGAAATACAGTATTTCCCCAAATAACTTTAATAGCTTTCATGTGATTTTCAGAAGGACAAAACTCATTAAAAAACAAGTCAATCTTTGTCTAACAGTCAGCACAAGAAGCTTGATCTTTAGAAGAGATGAGCAGTAACAGCTACTGAAGTCAGTGGAAGCTGTCATTATCCTGCACAGTGCCAGCTCAGACCCTATATTTGTCTTTGCTTCTCTATCTATAGAGATGATAATACCTCTTCGCCTATCTGGAATGACTGACACCAAAACCAACTATCTGAGACAGAACAGTGAGATTCCAGAGTGCATTAAAAGTCTACCAGTTCAGTATACTGAAACATATATAAAGTATTTGCTTTTTTAAAAAAAAATATATAATTATTAACACTTCACATTTTAAGAGGAACCATCACAGTAGGAACTGAAATAACTTCTGAATAGGATTTATTTGAGGCAAAAGAATCACAGCAACATAACTTTATTTAACAAAGGGACTATCATGTAAAATAATTTTGACCAATAAGCAATTAGAGAATTGTAGTGAAAATAAACAGATGTTTAAGATATCTTTAAAAAAGTACATCATACTTGGCATAGCCCTAGGGATCGTGAAGATCAATCAGTGCATTCCTGAATCCAGTTCCTGAGTCCCCCTCTCTTTTGCTATTGAGTCCAGCTCTGGACTTTTTCCTATGCGTGCTCTGCTCTGCAGCATCTGTGATGACAAAGTAATTTGGGAAGGCGGGGGGAGGGAGGGCAGTATCAGATATTTGTATATATTTTATTATGTTCTTATTAGTAGCATTTTCCTTATTATTATTGCTGTTTCATTAAACATGCTTTAGTTTACAACTCTCAGGCATTTTTTCTCTGATGTCCCTTTGCCTGGGTGGGATTGTGGGAGTAAAGGGAATTGGAATATACAACTGCTCAGTTTAGCTGCTGATTGAGGCAGGGACAGGGTTAAACCATGACGTGGAATTTTAAGGGAAAAGATTTATTACATTTATACCGTGTTCAAGTTAGACAGGTGATACTCTCTCTTTTCTGCAGTTAGTGAAAGCTTTATTGACTGGACCTGGGTTTAATTTAATGAGGCTTTAGATCAGCTTTAACTCTGTACTGGATGCATCTAACCTTTTAATCCCTTATGGTCTGTGAAATCTTAAGAAGTTAAGAAGTAGCGAGGGTGCCTTTATGCAATGACTGCCTGACTAGATCTTTCATAAAGTTTTCATGTTTATAACACAAAATGCTATAAAGTGGCTTTATGGAAAATCTTCTCTTGAAATCCATACAACCAGACAGGAAAACATAAGGGGTTTCTATTTTCAGTACCTTAGATAGTTATTAAACTTCCACCTGCAGCATCACTCTCCTTAAGGGAGAAGGGGGGAGAGATTTTCTGTTGGATTGGATTGGGTTGGGTTTTTTTCCTCCTCCCAAACTCCATTGACGTGTAACAGCAATGGTGCCTTTGTGGATTGCTGTTACAATGCCTATAGCTGTATAGGGCTGAGCTGCAGGATCGTCATGCATTCTCTCCAGTCTAGATCACTTCCCTCTGAGCTCAAAGCTGCATATTCAAACACAAATTTCTGCATATATGATCATTCATAAAAGCACAAACCAGCATAAACATTTGTAAACACCCAAGAAAATTATGTGCAAGGTAATTGATTTATCCATATTCAATAGACACTAAAGCTAATAAATCAATTTTACTTTCATATAGAAGTGAACTGAATAAAATTGGCACATGCATTAATAATAATTCTTTGAATTATGAGGTTTGTATAGTGAAATTTATTTCTGCTGGGTGGAAGACAAGTTGATAAAAGAAAAAAGATGGGTTTTTTTGACCATGATGATATCAATAAAACTAAGAAACTTTTAATATTTATGTCCATCCATGTGGGTCAACTATACACTGAGAATTGAAATATTTGCTACATGGCAACTAGCCATTTAGAATAAGGAAAAATGTAACCTATGAGGTTTGTCCTGCATATATTTCTTGTAAAAGGCACTTATTTTCATAATGTTCCATAAAGTGCTAATTCTGTGATGTTCAGTTGCAGGCTTCTGAAGTCATGTGCATCCTTCTGTACCTTGACGTTTGGCATGCTTTAAGCATGTGTTAGGGTTTAAGCTACATTATCAGTGTAGCTGTTGCCTCATAAAAGATGGCAAGAAGCAGACACAACAACTATTTGACAGGGATGAAGATATCAATAGAAGTACCTTATCTAAAATTAGAGCACGATGCTTTGCTAAGCCCTAAATAGCACTGTTTATTTTATGCAGTCTTTGTTTACCATATTTCATCTCTGCATGAATCGTAAGAATGCACTTCTAGTTCAGGCTAAGTGGTACCAAAGCTAACAGAACACACCCTCAATTTCTTTCTTGGTGTCTATCTAGGTCCTAGTATGCTAGAGATGTACATCTGTTTACATAAATGACCTTAAAAGTAATACAGTTCAGTGTCCTTTCTGTGGCCTACCTGTCTATTCGCACTGTCTGCTCATCATTCTGAAAGAGAATCAGACACCTCAACCAAGCTCTAAAACTCAACAAAAATACATCACAGTCTGGTTACATCTGTTGTAGCCCATAATTGGAGCTGTTTAATGAGCTCTCCAACATTGGATTTGAAGTGATAACAACAATCCCACTTCCTCTTCTTTGTGTGGATGCCAAAATTTGACTCATGTAGCTGGAAGGTAGATCTGTACTGTTTAAATAAAAATTACCCTGATTAGGAATGTTTTGACTAAGATTCCCTGCCCCGCCCCTGCATCCCACATTGCCAATACTATTGTTTTGAAACTGAAACTCTTAACCGGAAAGTGTTTTTTTTCTGATGGATCTTTCATGAGGGAACTCAAACAGATCCTAAAGGTCCCACAGACCCACTACCTCATCTCAGAAAAGTGACTTGCCATGAGATTATATCTCACATGGGATTACAAGGACTGATTCGTTCTCTAAATTTCTTTTGGTGGAATATCCACTATGCCTGGGAGACTGACACTGTAATCCAATGCCTCTTACTCAGGTTCAATTCTTTGCTCAATATGAGGCAGAGGAAATACTTTAATTTAGGTCATAGATATCTTAGTAAGCACTTTGGCCAACTCCAATGAACTGGCAGATGCTAGGGGCTCCTCTCTCTTCCAGAATGCAAAGGAAATCATAACATTGCAAATGTCTGGTTTCATATTTGATCCTGAAAAACAAAAAGGAATTGGACAGGAATCTGAAGATGGAAGTTGAGTCAAAGGGAGAAAGAAATAGTAGAGTTCACAGCTGTGAACCCGTCAAAAAGAGCAAATTCATATAGTAAAGGTAAATATCTGGGCATTGTCAGTAGAGTCCCTTTAGAGAGAAAAAAAAATCCAAGGGAAAAAAGGAAATCAGAAGCATTGGCAATTGCTGATAAATTAGAAAATGTATCAACAGGATGAAATTAAATCAAAAGGAAAACCTGCCTTTGTAATAGCAAATATGAACAGCAGCGTATCACCTGGGCAGAGCAGTATATGAAGAATGATCTGAGGTGGGGGAGTCATGTTAGGTGACAAAAGGAGCACAACTTAATAAACTAAAAGCCCCTACTGCAAAAGAGACAAATAGTATTCTGAGATGTATTAATAAGACTATTTCAGACAAGCTATAAATTATCTGAAGGTAGCTGCTGTTTGGAAGTGCTTACCTGAAAGATTGAGTGAGTCACACGCTATGATTTAACAAAAGAGATGACAAACTGGATAGAATCCAGTGGAAAGAAACAAGAGAGTCGATGATTTCATAAATCCCAGGCAGTGAGGTAAGGGTAAAAATTGTTAAAAGGCTGTTATATAGATTTAGGTATTTGTTCATCATTTGTTTGAAGCAGTTTATAAAGATGAAAGCTATATGTAGTATTATGCACTGGCAGAGCTGCAACATTTCTGGATGTTTGGTGAAGAAGTTAGATGAAATTATTTTAAGAGTGCCTCAGACATATTTTATCCCACAACAAAGCTAAGAGCAAAGGAAGCAACACCTTGAACTTCCCTCCGCCCTCACTTTTCCACATATCTATGCCCTCATCTTTCTCCTGTTTGTCTGCTGAGGAAGTGGCAGTTTGATGGTGAGCAGAAGTGTTATCATATGAGAAGTTAACAAACAGACTGAAAAAGAGGAAGGAAAAACATCAAAGTCATTCTTCACAGTTATTCTCATCACTTTTTAAAACAAGGATACTGTGCTATTTTTAACAAATTTCCTGGAAACATAACGTGCTGAATATTCATTATCCACAATAAAAGCTACAGATGATGAGAAATACTGTTCAAGTCTTCAACTATTTCTTTTCTTTCACAAAATGGATGAAGCTCAAAGCTGTATATCAAATACTTGGATTTGTTTAGAAAGCATTTTGCAACTAGAGCTGGCCAGACAACTTCCAGCAAGAGATAACTCCCTCTCAAAAAATATATATTTGTTAATTATTCAAAGTAAGTTTTTGTTCAAGATCTACCAGCTCCTATAGCTGATTTCTTGATGACTTGCCTGTCACCTCAGCTGTCAAACTGAGAAGACCCCAAAGACTCCATCAAGACATCAACATTTTTTAACTTTCAGGAGGCAGATAAGCACAAACTGGGAGACAATCAGGCACTGAACTTCCCTGTGGAATAGGCTTACTTTACCTAGCATTGCTGAAAATTTTTGCCATCATTTTCAAAGGGAATTAAAAATTTCCATAAGTCAAGTCACTGGAAACTTTAAAATTTTCCATGCAGAAATTAATTTTTTTGTCTTCATATATTGACTTAAATAACAGATACTACACAATAGGGACATAAGTTAAATAATAAAATAGTTGCTTAAGGGATCAGCACTTATACTATTCAAAGCATGAGGAACTGATCCTTCTGTGAGGAGGGAAGAAAAAATGCGAGTACACAATTAAATAATATTGTACATGCACATGAACCAAGCTGAGTTTCCGAGGCCACCTAACTTTTCCTAGGAAGGGAAGATTCCTGAGTGCTCTTCTGGCTGATAGTCTTTTAAGATAGATTTTGTGCATATAAAGCTGATGGCCCAGTTTGCATTTCACCGCATCGCTCCATGAGTTATGTCTATACAAGGAAACTCAAGCATTCCCAGAAACACCTGCTATACGCCATGAACCTTTCCAGTGGGCAGTTTGCATGCAGCTGCTCCTTTTTGGAAAGGCAAGTTAATTCACGAGCCCAGATGTAAACCATTCTATGACAGCTGGCTTAAGTGCTTGGGAATACTCATGGCATACTTAGTTTACTACAGGTATGTCCATGGGGAACAGAATAATCAAAGGGTCAAACTGTCCACTAGGCATTGAGAGAGTGGGATGACCAGAACTAGACAAAAGATGAGGGAAGTTACTATTCAGTCAAGTTCTATCACAAACACACATATCCGTGTCACACAAAGACTTCACTACTTCACTGGAGTCTTTCTACTCTCCTCATATAACAGTCCTAAGGCTGTTTCACTATTAATAACTAAAAGTTAGATAAGCTCTTCCTATTGCAAAAGTTATTTATCTTTTGATTTTTGTCTTTCGAGATCTTTTTCCTCCATTTGTTTATGTGCTGTTCTCACCTGAAGTGCAGAAGAATCCCCCAGATCTACTCATCTGGAAGTAATCAAGTTATGTATAATAAAAGAGTGAGAAAATGCAAATAAATTTTGGGGATAATGTGATTGAGAGCAGCCCTACAGAGAAGGACTTGGGGGGGCTGGTTGACGAGAAGCTTGACATGAGCCAGCAATGTGCGCTCACAGCCCAGAAGGCCAACCGTGTCCTGGGCTGTATCAAAAGAAGCATAACCAGCAGGTCAAGGGAGGTGATTCTGCCCCTCTATTCCAGACCTCATCTGGAATACTGTGTCCAGTTCTGGAATCCTCAACGTAAGAAGGATATGGAGCTGTTGGATCTGGTCCAGAGGAGCGCTACAAAGATGATCAGAGGGCTGGAGCACCTTCCCTACAAGGACAGGATGAGAGAGTTGGGATTGTTCTACCTGGAAAAGACAAAACTCAGAGGAGATCTCATAGCGACCTTTCATTACCTGAAGGGTGCCTACAGAAAAGCTGGAGAGGGGCTATTCACAAAGGCTTGTGGTGATAGGATGAGGGAGAATGGGGAGGTTTGAGGAGAGGGGCAGATTTAGACTAGACATTAGGAAGAATTTCTTCACCGTGAGAGTGGTGAGACACTGGCACAGGTTGCCCCATCCCTGGAGGTGTTCAAGGCCAGGTTGGATGGGGCATTGGGCAGCCTGATCTAGTGGGATGTCTTTGCCTATGGCAGGGGGGTTGGAACGAGATGATTTTTAAAGTCCCTTCCAACTCTAACTGTTCTATGATTCTAAATTCTGTGCTAGAATTTTTTTCAGTGGTAAGTGACAAAGAAAAAAAAAAGAAGAAAATTAAAGACAGGTAGTAAGGATCCCACAAAGAAGATGAGTGAAGAATTGCCATCTATATTTCTTCCTAGCTATGTTACAGATTTTCTTCTGCCTCAGGAAAGTCATTCAAGATTCTTGGATTTGTATTTTCAGTGTAAGAACACTGATTCCAATGTCACTTAGAAGAAAGCTTTGGAGCTTGAAACCATTCTTATTTTTAAATTGCTTTGTCTTCTTCAGGTCAAAACAGCCATAAGGACGCAAAATATTATTGCAAAGTCTGAAACAGCTTTTGAGTTCTGCTCAAGCATGTCTTGATGTGCAAAAAGAGAAGAAATTAATGACAGGCAAATCCGCTTGGCACTTCATGTGGCAAGATAGTAATGACTATTTTATTAGAAAAAGGAGTGAGTCAAAAGTTAAAGAAAAAAATATCCTAACAACTTGCATGCCTGTATTTATATTGTTGGTATGATTTCAAATAAGAATAATATCCTAAGTAAAGGTAATTAGGGAGTTATTTCATTTAATTTAGAGACAGGCAGAAGCAAAGATTCCATTTTAAATATCTGCAATGTCACATAAAGGAGAGATTTCTTAATATGTATAGTCCAAAAGAAAGGCAGTGGTCAGGGAAAAACATGT
The DNA here is from genome assembly GCF_017976375.1 of Cuculus canorus. Classification (NCBI taxonomy): domain Eukaryota; kingdom Metazoa; phylum Chordata; class Aves; order Cuculiformes; family Cuculidae; genus Cuculus; species Cuculus canorus. The sequence continues at coordinate 28,903,354 of NC_071405.1, read as the reverse complement.
TTCCTTTTATCTTCCAAAAAGCTGCTGTCTTTTGATCCACTGTTTATCCCAGTCCCTAACAGCTGCATACAGTATATTTAAAATTGGTTGTCTCTAAGAATTTCATACAGCAAGAAAAGCATCTGTCCTCCATCAAAAGCTCAGATGAATAAAGTGTGAGGTGTAAAGCAGAGATTTGCATCCTTATTCTTTGGTATGTAAAACCTCATCGATCTTCTCTAACGAATAGGGCTACTAGCCTGAAATTGTTTTGCATAGATTTGGGTAATTTTGTTGACTGGCTTGTAGTCAAGAGACACAAGTAGTTAAAAACTATTAAATTCATAAAATGAGTCATCCCACACAAGGAAGTAGCTAAGTCTTACAAGATAATTTGGCACATAAGTACAGAATTTCTGAACTTGATTGTCCAAGAGATCTGACATAACTCGGCATAACAACTCCAGCAAATAGTCTATTATAACTGTGTAACCCACCTACGTGCTCTCTTCTCCCATAGATAGACACATCCCAGCAGGGTCAGACCCACGCCATGCAGGTCTATGAACTATAAAGCCGAAACCTTCTTTCTGTCCAGGCAAACAATGAGGAGTTCAGGTGCTGTAACTCTCAAAGATTTAAGAAGAAAATCTGCCTTCTTTCATCAAAGCTGCTGTAATCATCTTTGGAGCCAGAGTCTCTTTGTGATACATTCAGATCATTTTGCTTGTAGTAAAAGTAATTAACGCCGTACCATTGCAGCAAAGACGGACCTAACCAGGGAAGGAAAGAACTAGTGAGCTTTCCTTTGATGGCCAGGTAACTTAGCTTTTATCTACCTCCTTTTAAGCAAGAATGAGTTATTGCGTCTGTCTTTCCAAATTTATCAGCAGTTGGCAAACCTTAGGCACCCAATGGAGTGTATGCTTTTTCTTCGGTTCCTGTTGGGGTTCTTCTGGCAAAGTGTATGCATTATGCTGAGGAGCCTCAGTACTTAACAGATTTAACACCGAGTACTTTTTCTCTCTCCTTAAAGTTATTTTATCTGGCTATGCCTTTACAAAGGAAGGATGAGGCATTTCTCCTTCATGGGGACATTCTTTGTTCTTTCAATGGAAATTAGAGTTGCAAGACACACCTTCACCAGCCTCATGTCTTCTGAGGCCAATAATAGTTTCTAGTAGTGAGACCTACATGGTGAAAACGGAGTTTTGTCCACTACATCCCTAAGGAAAAATTATATACACTTCAGCTAAAATAAAACTATCTGGGTTGTACAGAAATACAGTAAGCAAGGGAACTCATTCAGGAAAACTACTTCATGTTCAGAATTATTAAAACAATCTCTATTACCCATAAAATTAAATCCTATTACTGAAATACTTGTTAAACATTTATGAAGAATTTGAAAAAAGACATTAATAAGTACTTTGACTGAGAATTATTAAAGGATCATTTCATTTTTACAAGTACACAGGAAACATCTGAATTGTAAAGTATTTCTTTATACACAGTTCATTTATCGTGAGGAGTTCTGAGGCTATTATGTTATTTTACTGTTGATAGAGAGAACTGGTACTACATGGCCCTTTCCTATGCTGAAAGAAACAGCTGAGCTCAACATACTCCACTTTCTGTGGATGGTCATATTAGTGATTTGTGCAGGCAGGTCATTAGCATATTATCACATTGTACTCTAATGTTTATGGATGAGATGTTTAAAGTCTGTTGGATTCTTGTGCAAAAATGAGGAACTCCGAAGGTTTTATCTGCAATACAGTGCTGGAAAAAAGGGAGAGAGAGGTGGGTGATGAAGAACCCAGGAATCACAATGGGGGGAGGGGTCCAGAAGGAAAGGTCAATCTATTACAGCATACTCCTTATAGCTTTCTTTTCCAATCTAGCACCCCGTTATCTAGTGTATACCTGCTTTAGAAAAAAAAAAAATTAAAAATCTAATATTGGGCATTGTCAATATGTGAAACCCCAAAGCTTAATTACATCTAAGTGAGTGTGTTCATGGGAAAGGTTCTGGAGTAGGGATAGAGTCTCCAACGAGACAGAGGCTCCTTACACCAGAGAAGATAGGAACTGGAGGCAGATCAGATCTCAGTTTAAGGGGTGTGTCACACACCTCATACTCAATGTAGCTTAGCTTAGGCCCTACTCACCAAGCAACAGCATGCACACCTTAACCTCAGCTTCCTGCTGTATATGCTAAACATTTTGAAATTTATCAAGTCCACTGGTCATTCATGCATTTTGTTATGGCAAAAGCCCAGTGAAACCCTTCCATTTAAAAGACTTTATGGTACTGTTTACTTTTGCTTGTAAAGAATCTAGTCTAACAAAACCACAAATGGTACATTTTTAAATGTTTTGGATGAAAACATACCTCTTTCTTGAAAAAACGGACTATCAAAGTTTAAAACTAGACACACATCTGCAGCACTGGAATCAAGTCTTTTCTTTCTTATTTACTTTTTTTTTTTTTTAAACCTTAGAAAAATAGGGACTGGCTGATTAATGTGCATCTGGAGCTGATTTCTCTCAATTGTTTTTCTTTTGAAGTGTTCAGTCTTCAGTTTGGACTCAGTTGTTGAATTATACATGTTCTAAATAACAGAATTACATTGAAGCTGTTTGACTAGGGTGGTGTATATTTGGGGCAGGGAAGAAAAGGTTAAAATGAATATTTAAGGATGAGGGTAACTGGTTAAAAAATCATCTAGCAAATATACATAAATAAAATAACTAGAAGGAAGAAAATAAAACCATGGAAGCCACAAAACATGGAAAAAAGGAAAAGAGATCATATCATCCACAGCTCTTTTAGGAATCCTGAATATTAATTGAATCAAAATAGTAATAAACTGTAAGTTTTAAAATACTTGTTTCTTGACTCTCCGCCAACAGAAATTTAGATGTGAACCCATCATCTTACAGAGATCTCCAGAGATGAAAAGACTATAGATGTGCATAAAGTGGCCTAGATGAATATGATGACACTTCAAAAGCATGAGTTGGAATATTCTACATTTCATCTTGAGTTGTGAATAATTCATCATTTTAAAACATGGATTTTTTAAAACTTAGATGCAGTCTTAGATGCATAATTAGTGAATTTCTTTTGATCTATGTTGTTTGTTTAATCAGTTACCTAACATTAGGAAGTGTGCTTTGTAATAATTGCAATTAAAGTTTTCTTACATAAGAGGAAAAGGGGGGGAAAGGAAGGACTTGAATACAATACTAAAGCATCCAAACCCATTTCTACAAACCTTTTTGTTCAGAGTGTAAAGGCTTTGTGGCTCCTACATAAGATGAGGGATAACCAGAGGTTGGGTATTGATGATTCAGTTCAGAGTAGCCTTCTAACTTTCATTACATCTTCGATTACAGCTGCCTAACTTTGTTTACTAGTTTATACCTATAGAAGCTACAGGCACTATAGGAAATATACAGGTATCATGTTCCAGTATCTATTTTTGTACAAAATAACTTCTAACAGCTTAGCTTGTTATAACTCTGTTAATTACACTAAACATGTATTCTGATCTCTATACAGAAAATATCTTAAGATATTATTTAAGCCAATGACATCTGGTAAATGATCCTTCTTTTGTGTTATTATCCTGCACTGCTCTTGTCAGCAGTACAATAGAAGATGGCTTCTAGCCCAGACAAACTATTTATAGTAAAAGTGGCTTTAAGTAGGCTTAATTACACAATAAGATTTATGAATTCTCCCAAACAGATTGGTTTCACAATGTAGACAAACATGGTCTTGAAGCAAAAGGCAAGACTGTAGCTTGAAGACATTTCCTACTACTGAGCACAAAACAAAGTTATCTTTGAAATCTTTCCAGTGCTCGGTGGGAGTGGAGCAATAGCAGCTCCACACAACAGAGAGCTACATTCACAGCTGTGCTTCCCAAGCTGTCTGCTGACCTCAGGAAAGATGTTTATAATCCTATATCCTCCTGTATCTCAGCCAGCTAATGCACAAGAGATGGCAGCCCGGGAACACTATTTGTGTGCATGCACAAAGGCCATAATTAGGCCTGGACAGCAGCAAAGTCAAAGTAAGTCAAAAGAAACTATACTTGTAGCGTATTAGCATACCTTCACGGAAGAAAAAAAACTCTTTGGCCCTCAATATTTTGTCCGATCAGCTTTTAAATATTCTCCATCTGAAATCAGCTGGAAAAGAGGCACTTGCAGGCACCTGAGTCCAGAAGAGCTGTTCTACCATTGCTCAGTCAGGACTGCAGTTTTTTTAGGGCACCATTGATTACCTAATACTGTTTGAAACAGTATTCTTGACATTGAACTGACTGAAAGACATGAAAGTATCCCGAAGAATGCATTTGCTGTGATCTCAGCTTTTGGCAAACACATTTCCATTCCCTTTCAAATGTTCAGTTTATGACTCTCCAACTCATAAACATCTCATGATTCAAACTCAGCTACGTTAATAGAGACATTCCTCTTACACTTCAGAACTACTAGGAACCTATGTGGAATCCTGCCCGTATTGAAATCTGTCGGTTTTGACAAAGTTTAAAACAGAGCTGAGATTTCATCTGAAGCCTCAATGCAGAGCACTTTGAAGTTAGAGATGAGATTGCATTAGTGCTATGTGTTTGGGGTTAGATTTAGGAAACTACCAAACTTGTTCTTGTAGTAGCAATGTGTAATCCTCAACAGACTCAAGAAGCCTGGAACAAATTTTTACTAGGAAATATAAGAATAGTTATCTTCCCCAATCTTTGTATGGGACAGAGGGTAATAACAGGTAAGCATGCAGTGAAACATCCTGTGATATCCTCCAAAACTGAAACCAGCAGCTGTGTTTCCTCTATGACTGCCTAGCTGGATTTTCCTTCCATTGGCATGTATAACAGCTTTTTGAACCCAACAAAGCTACTGGCATCAACAGCTTCCTGCAGACATGTAGTGGGAAAATGAAATTCCTTGCCTTTGTTTTCAACTTAATATCTGAACATTTTATTTGCTATTGCCTCATTACTGTGTTCTGAGAAAGAGTTAATAATATTCCCTACCCATCTCCGAAATGTCATTCACTATATCATACCTAGAATACATGCCCTCTCTTCTATCCTTTCAGGCAAAGGGTCCTAATCCAATTACTCTCTCCTTACACAGAGGATTCCCATCACTCTTGCTGTCATTCTTTTATTGCTTTTCATTTCCCCTGTAACCTAACAGGGAGCAACTGTGAAGTTGCATGTATTGTTCAAGATGCAGGTGCACGGTGTATTTGAATAGTGGCATAACCATGTTTCCTGCTTACTTCCTTACTCCTTTCCTAATACTTCCTAGCACCCTATTTTGCTTTTTTTGACCACAATTGCATACTACAGTGATATTTCCAGAGCACTACCTGAAAGCACTCCCTGATTCCTTCCTGTAATGGTGAGAGCTAATTTAGATGTATTTGATGTGCATGTGTATTTAGAGTTATTTTTCACTAAAAGCTCAGCTGGCTTTTATCAACATTTCATTTCCTCTGTTATTTTTTTTTTCCCAGTCAATTACCAGTGTAAAATTCCTCTTTCACAGATGGACTCCCATTTAACTATGCTGAATAATTGTCTCTCATCAGCAAGTCTTGAGACCTCACTTTTAATCTTTTTTCCAGGACACCAACAAACATGCAGAACAGCACAAATATCCTCACAGATCCCTGTAGGGTGCTGTTAATACCTTCCATTCACTGCAAACATGTTCTAGCCTTTGTTTCCTATCCATTAACCGGTTATTAAGCCAGGAAGGGATCTTCTCTTTTATCCCATGATGAGGTTTGGTTTCTAAAAGAACATTCAGTGAGAATCATTGGTCTAAAGTTTTTGAAGACCTAAATATAGACATAAGAATTTAATATATAAAGATGTATCAACAGAGTTTTAGCAACATACTCCATCAAACTAACAGATTTGTACCAGAAGGTTTCTTTTACAATAGCTGTATTAGTTGTTTCTTTATAGGTCTAATAATGCATCTGTAATTTTTAACATTTTTTCTAGGATACTGTTCAGATTTTTCTCTATTTGTGGTATTTTATTTTTTTTTTGTTGGAGTTTTGTGTTGGGGTTTTGGGGTTCTTTTTTCCCTCCAAACAGTAATTTGCCTGGTGGATATTTACTGCTAGATTTACTGGTGTATAGTACATTATGCCATCTGAATATATATCAAATGGTGTCACTTTTGCCCCTTACTATTCCTTTGCATTGAGACCATCTAAACCACTCTGTTAGGCAGCATATAGCTCAGCAGCTTCACATCTGAACCCTGTTGGTGCTTCATGATCTTGGGGATCCTGTTTTATTTACACTTTCATAAAGTTCTTAGGGTTTATGTATTATTTTATTTCTAATGAAGGCTCCATAACATCTTGCTTTGGAAATTCCTTTTTAACAAAATCCAACACAATTTTTTATTTTTCAGATTTAAAGACATTTGAGAAAATGGGTGTCGTGTCTCAATTTTTTGCGTTTGTACAGCCTTTGGTCATCTTCTCCTTACAGAGGGTGTCAAAACAGAGACCCTGCCACAGGATGCTGCCACAGGAAGGTACGGTAGGTCCATGCAGCCCTGTTCACCACACGGCAGGTGATATGGGCCTTAGCAATGTCAGCAATTCTAAATCTCTTTCAACAAGATTGTCTAGGAAAGTGATCTGGAGACCAAAATGGGCTCAATTCAGCAGACAGCAACCAGAGACCCTGAGAGATATTGGATGCTAGAAAAAAAAAAGAGAGTAAACCATCCAGAGAAGGGAATGTTAAAGATTGTCTGCATGCATACATTAAAAAAAAAAAAAAAAAAAAAAGAAAGCAAGCAGCACTGTGCAGTGACTTAATAACTGGACATCTGATTGAAGCAGATTCAAAAATCTAATTTTCTCTGAAGGAAAGATTATGACAGTGACAGACAATCCAGAGACTGCCAAATTACAAAACTGCAGAATAATGTCAAATGGAAAGGATCTCCAGCAGCCACCTGATCCAGCCCTTGCTCAAAGCAGAACCACCTTCAGGGTTGAATCAAGTTTCTCATGGGTACTTTTGAATCTCTCCAAGGATGGAGTTTCCACTTCCTCTGTGCTCCTCTTCCAGAGCTGCACTACATGACTGATTTCCTTCCCCTCTGCTCTCCCCCCGCCAAAAACAAAATATGTAGCAACAGAGGAAAGCAGTAGCAAGTGAAAAAAGACCAGGGAAAACTAAAAAAGATTATATAGATGGGAATTAAAATAAATGCAAAAATTTCATGTTGGAGTCCATTCCCGTATAACATAAATTGCAGAGGCTGAATAGTTGGCATGATTTCAAGGCTTTGCTCTAAATGTTGTTTTATCAGTTAAGAGCAAAACCAGACTGATAAAGTATTTGAGAAAACCACACACCTCTGATATATTCTGAAAAAATTCTGTGGATGAGGAAGAGATTAAAATCATGCTCAGATATTAAGTTTGTGTTGTTTAGAAAGATTTATGGTTAAGAGAGATTCAGCTCCTTAAACCAGGCTTTGGGACAAATCAAAGATCCTAAGGAAAACATTCAAATATCTTGCTTGGAAGAGGTGTTCATTATGCTTGCTAGTTATTGTAAGGATCAGGTCAAAAAGTAACAGACATTTTCCACCCAGTTACCACAGGACATGAGCTATAAAAACAGTTTTGGGTAAATCACATTACTTCTTAATTCAACAATTATCCACTTCTGTTCAGTTTTTGGGGTTTTTTTGCCCAGTTTTGTACATGTTATTCAGTATACAATTGCACAAAAACGTGCTCTCTACTAATGCATGTGATATATTTTATTACTAAGCATCTATGCAAAGCATTTTAAAATAATGAGCAGATTTAATGCACTGTAACTCATATTTAAGATCAAGAGACATGCACAGCAGTTGTTACAGGAGAGAGCTTCTAAAACAAAACAAAAATATAAACTACAAAGCAAGGATAACAGAAAATAATCTCAGCAGTACAGCAGCCAAAGACAGATAAACAAGAACAGCCATCACAGTGTGATATACAAGATGTTCATTACTCATGAATCTGAGCAATAACAGATAACTTTGCATGTTTCTTAATTCTTGTATTATAATGCTGGCAACAAAGTGTGGTCTTTGTCATGAAATGTTAGGTATAAAAATGCAGGTAGAGTGAATTAGGTTAGTCTCTATACATGACTAGAAACTCTGTAGCACCAATAAATAAATTAGTGCCTGAGGGGCATTAATTTATTTTCGTGCATAATTTTCTGTTGTGTTCATGTCACATTAATTCTTTACTGAGACAGGTGAGTAGCTGGAGCTCTGAGGGAAATGTATACTCCCGAATATCATATACACTGGGGTGTACACTGATGTGCAGAAAAGGCTTAAATGAAAGTTTATTTACTTCACCCATCCACTGAAACCAAATTATAGCTCAAAGTGTTTCCAGGATATGGAGGTTGGGATGGCATTCCAGTGTGGAGCTCTGACATCTAATCATACCATTCTAATATTCCCCTCTGGCACTATCTCCTTGTGGGAAGCCACCAGTAATTCTTCCTTTTACTTTTAAGCACAGGGACAAATCAGATGAAACACAGTCCTCTTAAACATCAGTGTTAGGGACTGGTGGGTATAATCACCAAAAAGCACAGCTGCTTAACTCAACCCTTGGATCATAATTGCCCCCTCCCCTCCATGCCCACAACTTTATTTACTTCTTAGGAAATTTGCTGTTCTTCCTCTTTTCCAAATGTCCCTTCCGTCATCCTCTGAACACCTTTGGTTAAAAGATGTGACTTTGCCTCTTCAGTTTTCATTTATTCTTCACCATTATTTGGCGTCAGACCAACAGGTTACCTGTTCCAAGTTTCCTCTAATACAGAGTTTTTCCACTGTTCCTTTGACAGTCTTCACCTAAAAATCTGAACAACCTTTGAAGACAACCTAAGTGGACCTATTTGACTTGACACCAAAATGTCTGCTGTTTGCCATGTAGGAGCTGATGGGAGTCTGTTTTCCATCCAAGGTACTGCTCACTATTGGCAGATAAAGGCAGTAAGTCCTTCGGCTTGACAACCTTACTATCCAGTACACATCTGGACATATTCTACACAAAAATCACATATGCCAATATAAGACATGCTGAGAAGGAGATGCATGAAAAAGGATATTCATATCAAAAGTAGGGAGGATCACAGATTCAAATTCCGATGATATACAAATACATTTTCAGAATACATTTTTGACCATAGACTGTATGCAATATATCATGATTTGAGGGAGAAGGTTGGATCATGTGAACTTTACAGATCCCTCACAACCTAAATTATTCTGTGATTTAAAGAAATTTTCTTGTGTATATCCAGATCTAGGAAAACAAATGCAAAAGCTTTTCCTTTCAGCTTCTGGAGGTGAAACTCTTTTGACCATGAAACCTGGCCTGACTGCACCTTGACTTGCAGCAATGTGAATGATTGAAACTGGATGAATAAGCAAAGCTACCAAGTAAGCTCTATCCGATTAATGTGAGGTCTGCCTTTTATCTCTTAAAATCATATGATAGAACCACAGAATCATTAAGGTTAGAAACGTCCTCTAAGATCATCAAGTCCAACTGTTAGCCCAAAACCCCTGCCCACTAAACCGTGTCCCAAAGTGCCACATCTATGCGCTTTTTGAACACCTCCAGGGATGGTGACTCCACCACTCAAGACAGTGCTTGATCAGTCTTTCAGTAAAAAAAATTTTCCAAATATCCAATCTAAACCTTCCCTGGTGCAACAAGAGGCCATTTCCTCTCATCCTATCAGTAGTTATTTGAGAGAAGAGACCAACATTGACCGCACTACAATCTCCTTTGAGGTAGGTGTAGAGAACAATAAGGTCTCTCCTCAGACTCCTCTTCTCCAAACCAAACAGCCCCAGTTCCCTCAGCCTCTCCTCTTAAGACTCGTTCTCCAGATCCTTCATCAGCTTCGTTGCTCTTCTCTGGACAGATTCCAGCACCTCAATGTCCTTGTAGAGAGAGGCTGAAAACTGAAAGCAGTATTCAAGAGGTGGCCTCACCAGTGCTGAGTACAGAGACACAATCATTTTTCTACTCCTGCTGGCTACACCAATTCTGATACAGGTCAGGACGTTGTTGGCCACCTTAGCCACCTGGGCAGACTGGCTGGCTCATATAAGCTGGCTGTCAACCAACGTCATAGAAGCATAGAATCAGAATGCCCTGAGTTGGAAGGGACCCACGAGGATCACAGAGTCTAACTCCTGCCCTGCACAGGACAGCTCATTTGTCACAGGACAAATTCATACCACGTGACACAGGGGATTGTCCAAATGCTTCTTGAATATTGTCAGGGTTGGCACCATGACTGCTTCCCTGGGGTAATGTCCCACAGCACTTCTGTTGCAGTACCCTTCCAACTTCCTGTGACTCCTTGTCCCTCCTGTCTATTGGCAGAATCTCTGTTTTCTCCATAAATCTGCAAAGGGATACAAGCTTTCATTTTTCACCTACAGCATTCTGCAGAGGTTATTCCTTTGTTCTTTACTTGAATGCTATAGGGCTCTTGAAATCTCATCTGAAAATGTCTTTCCTCCCTCATTTGCTATTTTATTTCCATCTCCTCAGCTGACAATTAATAAATAGCATAAGTATCCATAATTATATGCTACAAAATAAATAACCACAGTATTTCTTCCTTGTCCAGAACATCTCATTTTTTCTTTCCACCCAGCAGCTTTCCAGCCACATTTCCCCAAGCCTGTAGCATTGCATGAGGTTATTGTGGCCCAGGTGCAGGGTCCATCACTTAGCCTTGTTAAACCTCATACAATTGACCTCAATCCATGGATCTAATCTGTCCAGATACCTCTGCAGAGTCTTCCTGCCCTCAAACAGTTGAACATTCCTGCCAAACTTGGCGTTGTTTGCAAACTTACTGAGGGTGCATTTGATCCCCTCATCCAGATCATTGGTTGATATATTAAACAGAACTGGCCCCAACAACACAGGGAAACTCCGCTTCTGACTGGCTGTCAACTGGATTTAGCTCAATTCACCACAGCATTCTGGCCTCAGCTATAGATCCAATTTTTTACCCAGTGAAATGTACACTTGCCTAAACCATGAGCCGTCAGCTTCTCTAGGAGGATGCTGCGTGAGAGAGTGTCAAAGCCTTTACTAAAGTCCAGGTGAATAACATTCACTTTCTTTGCCTCATCGACTAGGAGTGTCACCTTGTCATAGAAGGAGAACTTTTCCCTTCTCGTAAGCTACCAACTTACAGATAAGTGTCTAAAAATAGAAATATATTCCATAGAGTGCTATCATTTATGACTTCTGTGGACTTTTTGGCTGAAGAATGACCAACTCAGATAGTTGGTGTTAAAAAAACCCCAACAAAACAAAAAAAAACCCACAAATAACCCACCCCACTTCCTAATAAAACCCTCAAACAAACCCACCCCCACTATGATTGTAAGGATGGTACTGTGCTGCCTTTAAAAAAAACAACATGTCAAACAATAAGCCATGTCAAAAATTTTGCAATACCAGCTTTGTACAGGCATATTATTATGGCCCAGTACCTGTGCTGATTGTACAGCCCATGCATTCACAGCCCATTAGCCATTCTCAGGCCAAGAACTGACATTTACAACCCTTTTTCTTGGCTGCAACTTGGAAAATCTGTAATTAGCGAGCCATAGAATTAAAATTCTAAAGAGGGAAAGCCAAGTATCATATCCTATGAACCACAGCAGTTTAATATGTCCATGTTAAAATGAGGCACTTCCCTGCTAAAACTATATTAACCTGCATAAGCAAGGTACTCCTTGACAACTCTGGCCCCCATCCCTTGACATGTGAAAAAGTCTAGTCCATTATTTGGAGTAAACTCCCATCAGCACCTTGTTCTGTCCATATGAGCACACTCATGCAAGTAGACACAAGAACAGTGATACTTAACAGCAGCAGAAGTGAGAGACTGAGACTTCAGTTTATGGATCAAAGTGGGTCACCTGAGCAGAGTCTGAACAGAACAGGTCAAATCTGAATAGATTTCAGGCTGGAAGCTGGGAGAGCTGTTGAACCTGATTCTGACACAAATAACCTTGTGGTCCTGAATCACACTGCTTTCACTTGTTTTCTCGTTGCACTTCCTCAGCCACACAGGGCTTCATAAAAGACTACTGTGCAATGGAGACATTTGTTAAAAGTCCATGAAACATCACAGTTTTATCACAAAGAGACCAAAGTGAAGCCTGTGGGGAGCTCTGCTCTCTCTCCCCTGTGAAATGAGGTCAAGTCAGACTGACCTCTGCAAGTTTTTAATTCTGAAGGATTCAGAATATGCAGGTCATACTATGCTACAAGAGGAGAGAAGTTTTTTGCTTTTTTTCCCAACGCATTTTCCACAATGGAAAAAGGATCATGCTCCACTCACAAGCTAGTTTCAATCCTGTGACCCATCAAGTTGTTAAGGGACCTGGTGTGTCACCAATAATATGCTCTAATGTACTATTTGTTGGATTTTTAATTTTTTTTTTTAATCCATCTATTTAGGGTCATATTCTATTTTCAAAAAAGACACTTTAGGGACAGCAAACTATCCTTGGATGAGCTGCAGGCTCCATTCCATCCCAGAAAGGGACCAAAGAGCCTTCCTGGTGAGTGAGAAAGGTCAACAAAGACATACAGTACCAGGAGCCTTGCTTTGAGCAGCTGCTTTATCCAAGACCCTAAGAAATCATTGAACCTTCTTTTGCAGTGATTGAATGTCTCAGCCTGAATGCTCTGAAATAGAAATAGAGTACATAGACAGAGATGATCAAGAAAAGGACAACAGCTGCTGATATTGCTCCTCTGAACTCCCTTTCCCCCCCAAAAAAAAACCCAGACATGATAAACCAATGCTTTTTCAATTTTTATTTTAAAAAAAAAATGTTTCTTTCTTACAAGTCCATTACCACTTTTATTTTCCTCTGGACTTTGTGTTCTTAATGCACAAACCCCCTTCACCTCCTTTGTGACTACTGTTGGCTGAAGAACTTCTAACCACAGCTGGCTGTGGGTGGCAGCAGGAGGCTGAATAGGCAGAAAATTTCAGGCTGAATACAATTATCAGCAAAGGCAACTTTCTGAGGCTTCTGATGGCTGTTTATTTCACATTTGCAGGGCAAATTTCCTTCTCCATTTTCTAACCAAAAAGAACAACGTAATTTAGCGATAGTTAAATAAGCTACTGATTGTATTTGTCTCTTACCTATGTGACTGCAAAGGACTTGAGTGTGTTAACATTAGCCACATGAAAAAAACATCTAATCTACTGAAGTCTGAGTAAAATCTTACTCTAATTATAGCTGTTTCGCAACAGCAGCCACTCAAGAAGCAATATTTTATCCACATGAAATTCTTCATATTGTAGGCTTATCCTTTATTCCCCCCACAACTGATGGATCTTTTCAGCTACTACCTTGACATTTTTAAGATTAATAGTTATAGTACGTTGTCCATAAAACCTATATGGGGCATCTGGCAGAAACATATTCTGAAGTTTCATATGTGACCCGCTCATGTTTGCTCTTCCAGGAGCTATTTAATGGTTCATTAAAGCTCCAAACTCCCTAACAGGTCAGCCAATTCTTAGCATGAATGGCTTGCTTTTAAAGAAAAAAGGTATGCACTATTGAGTGAGTTCAAAGTTATTAAAGGACAAATAGTATGAGAATGCAACTCTCCCAAACTGATTTTATAGTTAGTGTATGAAGATATATGTATTTTCCTAGTATACATAGTATTTACAGCAGTGTGAGTAGTGCTCAGCACTGTGTGAATCTCCTATAGGAAATTATACATTAGAGCTTACTGTACCTGTATGATTTTCTTTTACTGTGAAACACCATGAAATATTGTACCTGTGGAAATATAGCATGGAATAAAATGTTTGTTCTTTTTTATAGCTTAAAAGAATGCTACATGTGAAGAAGCACTTAGATGTTTCATTTTTAAAACCAATGTTCCTAGTGGCTTGTGTATATGTTATGTCCATGACTAGGAAAAAAGTCATCTCTATACTGATTAGTCCTTCATGTTACTGTAAACCCACACAGGATCTCCTATTGGTGCATTTTGCAGTACCAGTGCCCGTCCTTTATTCAGCAACACGCATCTCCTGCAAAATAAAGGGAATTTGGAAAGACTTTTAACAATGAAAAATTAAGCTGATGAAGCACAGTAGAACATACATAAATTTCTTCTTGTGGAAGACTTTATTTTCCCATAATTTGTATTTCACTAGCATAAGGTGAAAGTGTTTCCATAGAAACATCAGGGCTATGTAATTTCCAAATAATGATTTTTTCACAAAGGACCCAAAAAATAATTTTCAGATTACAATACAGAAGTCTCCAAACACAATTTACTTAGTAGTATTACAAAGAATAAACATGTGAAGGCCTTGAACTTTGAATTCTAAACCTGTAAATTTTTAAAGATATATCGGGTAGTTTAATATTTCAATCATAGAAAAGAAAAACATGGGAAATACTAGAAACCAAAGTCAAAGTTACATTAAGTGCAATTTCACTGCATTCAGTGATCAAATTTATTTGTCAGTGTAAAGTGTGATGGTCCAGGATATCATATGCATATATTCAGATCATTCTAAATAGATTCCTTTCTTTACTATTTTGACTAGAAACATTTTTTTCCTGTATTTTATTTCTGTGGTCTCAATATTAGAATGAAAAGATGTATTAAGACTAAATAAAAATTTTGTGCCTGTTTATTATCCATTTGCTCGGACAGCACCTCCAGCAGAGTGCTAACAAATACTAACTTGTGTAGGATGATTATAAAAAATTGAATCTCCCAGCTGGTCTTTAAAATCAATCGGAAAAACATTACATACAGGAGGAAGAAATTATAAACAGAAAAGGGTTTCTCTGAATCTCACTCTCAAAGGAATCAAAAGGGCAAGATAGTTAGAAAAAAGGAGAAAGAGGTCCTTAGGAAGATGATATATTCCCAGACTAGGCAGTAAATAAATCTGAAAAACTTCGGGGCTCTACAGGAAGAATATTTGAAGCTGGAGAGGAGGTGGGAATTCTTTATTTCTTTCATATGTCATGTTTCTTGTGTTATTTAAGTGTAAAACATAACAGAGCTAGAAATCCTTTTATGATATCTTAGGATCGTTTCTTCATATATGTCATTTTCCTCAGGGAGGAAATTATTTCTATGATTCAGAGGTTTGATGCTGCATTTGGTGAGAAAAGCAACAAACCCAACTTATATTCTTCTTTATGTATATGGTTAAGAGAAAAAAGAAGAACATCACACAGGCCAGTGAACTTAAATACCAGGGCCAGTCAGTGGGAGGTGGAGCTGTGGGTGTATGCCAGAAACAGTAAAGGGGGAAGAAGAAAAAAGACACAAGCTGAATGAAATGTCAGGCAGATCCCAAAAGCAAGCATTCCGACAGTGTCTCTGACCTGACACCTACATAATACTATTGTGATAAATTGCTCATATCTTTCCCAAATATATTCTGTTTTAATCATCATGTGTCCAAGGGGCAGATTTTTTACATGATTTCTATAAATTAACATGACTATATAATCATAGAATCACTAGGTTGGAAAGGACCCATTGGATCATCAAGTCCAACCATTCCTAACAATCCCTAAACCATGACCCTCAGCACCTCATCCACCCGTCCCCTAACCACCTCCAGGGAAGGTGACTCAACTACCTCCCTGGTGAAAAACAATATGAAAAACTGACTGCAATCAACATTTCTAGGTGGAAACAGAGTTCCCCAAGCCCCTAAAACGCTGCTTGAAAGCACAGACTAAGGTACAGAGTACTGTACAGATTATTTCCCAATGAGGGAAAAAGGACACCTATAAGACGAGGATGACCAGGTGGGTTTGGGAATTTATGCACAAATACTTTGAAGTGGTACGTGGCTGCCTACTCAAAAAGTATGCACAAGGGACAAGAACTAGGGCCACAGGCTCCCACAACCCTGAGGGACTTAAACAGTTACTTTTATACAAGGAATTACTGTTAGCAGACTCTTTCTTTGAGCATAAATAAAAATAAGGGCGTTAACTTATATAAGCTAAAAGGTTTCCTTGCAGAGTTGCTTGAAGAAGCAAAGCAGCTATGCCTATTAGAAAAGAGCATAAAGTGGTTCCAACACATGTTTCCTGGGTCCAAAAACCGACCAGGCATCCCAGTCCCTGTCAGGTTCCAATATTTCCAATATGCAATATTTCTGTGTATCCCACACTCACACACTGACCTGGCCAACTGAAAACAGAAGAACCAGCTGCAATTTCTAAGGCTATTTTTCCACAGAGATAGTAGGTACAATATTTGGACTCAGGCTCTTTCTGTCATGTTGTCTCGTGAGAAAAAAAAATATGAAAAATAGAAAACAGATGAAGAATTTTGTTTTCTTAAACACTGAAAAAAAAAATCTTTATTTACTGTCCAATGACTCTTTCAAAACTAGATTCATCATAAGCAGAAGCTCATGGTTTAATGGCCTGGTTTGTACTTCATTCCACATCCCTAATTAAGACTGTGAGAATTGAACTGTTTGCATTAAAGCTATATGTGCCCAGAGAGTCAAATGTGAGAACGAAACCTTTCAAAGAGTATGATTAAATCCACTCAGGAGTTATTCTATGAATCAACAGTCTGTCAGCCCAAAATTCACAAATTATTAATAAAGTAGGTGATCCTAAACCATTAAAGGTACACCTTACCATGTAATTCATTATTTTTTAAAAGTGAAGGTTTGAATTCTTACAGGTAAAACCAAATAATAGCTCTTAATAAGATACGTTTCAAGTCAGAAAGTGACAGGCTGGGTCAGTAAGTTACAGCATGTGTTCTCTGTCAATGATTCCCACCATGCTCCCTGTTTAAACATACATTTCTCTCCAGTTTTGAAATAAATGAGTTCAGTACCCAGCCCAGGTTTCACAAAAAGGAACAAAGTTCACTGCTTCTATTGTATATATGTATCACTCCCTCCTACCAACTGTTTTTTTCCGCGCTGTGCCAGCAGAGCCCTCATCCTGATTAAAGCTAACTGACATTGCCTTTTCGGCCTAGGTAGCAGGGGCATTTCTATTTGGATCAGAAGGAGAAATTTCTCTCATCTTTGTCATTCTACAGTTCTTAGAGAATGGAGCCGCCTGTACAGTGGCAACAAGCTTGTGGTCCATGGAATCATCTAGCATATGTCAGATGACAACGTCTTTATAATAAAGCCTCTAGCCTCGACAATGTGTCCTAATTTAGCATTTGCATAGTAGTGGAAGACCATTTTTAGTCCGTTTTTTTGAGTCCAAGTTTTAACTATTTATTGAAGCTTATTAAATCAACATTATGGCTGAGTACAGAATATTGATAACCTATCCTTCAAGGCCTTATTCAATTGTTTATACAAATTTTGGAACATTTCATGAGCCATTACCTTCTTTTATTCCACATCATTTTTCTTTTTCTTTTTTTTCTTGGCAAAGCAATTGTCTAGCACAGTAAGTTATGATTAAGTATGTGCAGCTGGAATGTTTACTGCATGTTTGCACCTGCATGTTGAATAATAAGATCCTAGAGATTTGAAAAATCACACAGAAAGACAGAGAAGGACAGTGAACTGGCAAACAGCCTGCAAAAGCGGGTGTGATGCTAGAGGCTTGTCTTCCTACAGGGGGTCCAGAACAACATGGGCATTCAGTTGCATAGCAATGGCCTAAAAACCAAGTACTCTTTATGTATGTATTCATACCACCCATATTATTTAAACATGAAGTAAAAAAACTATTTTTGTGTTTCTTGTTAACAGGAAGTCTTTCAAAGACTGTTACTGAAAATGCATATTATTGTCCTGAGGCACCATAACATCCATATTAATCTCTCAAGAGAGCTCTTGGGAGGGCTGTTTTATGATTATATAAGATGTGTTGGAATATCTTCACTGGGTAGTAAACAGTGTCATCTTTCCCCACCACTTCCATTACTAAGCCCTCAAATATTACCTCATCTCTTCTTGACATGGATTTAAATAAAACCTGAGTATTTTTGGGGTGATAGGTCAGACTGGCAAGAGAATATATGCAGTCAGGTCATTACATTGTTTCATGATACATTTGTTATGAATGTTGTATTAAATGTATTAGAATACCACTGTACTATCTCAAGTATAAAGACAATTGGAGGATGGAAAAAAAAAATTAAAAATCCACAACAAACTGCAAAACACTACTTATTGCCTTATGATCAGACCTTAGTAAATCACTTCGCTGTGTGTAGTTAGTAACCAGATGGAGGAGCCAAGAGTCTGTTCTTGTAACTCTCACACACAAAAAAAAACCCCAACAGTTCTACAACTACGGGAAAAAAAGAAGAGCACTAAATATTCTCAGCATATTGTCTTTTCCTATGCTTTGATATTCAAGATAAAATTACTGTTCTGCTCAGGTCTTGAGACTTGAAGTGACTCTATAGCAAGGTAGTGAGCAATTCCTGACAAAGTTCTCAAAAGTGATTATTGAAAATGGCTATTTTGAACAATTATTCCCAAGAAAGCTTTGTTTGACAGTAAGGATGACCAAACACTCAGCTTAATTCAAAAGGCAAGATGTGTAAATGTATTGCACTAAAATCAATACTGTGTAAACATTTAGCAGCTTAAGTCAGACATTCAAAACCTAAAAGTTGGCTAAGATCCATTGAAGATCACCCGAAGACACCATTTTTGGCTGTTTGAATATTTGCTTTATGAGATAGTCTTACTCAGTTATCTTACAGAAAAATCACTGTCTCATTCAGTGGATAGGAGGGGTGTTACATCCTTTCACCCACCCCAGTGGCACTTTTCCCTCTGTGCCACCAGCTGACAGAACATCCTAATGCCTTCCTCCCTTCTTTCTCCTCCCTGCTCACAGATTCCCTGTTAGTTTCAAGATCATCAGTTGTTATCATACCTCAGTACTTAGGAAAGCCTAAAACATAACTTTATTTAGATAATAAACAAGGAAGAAACAAAAATACAGAAAATAATTATGGATTATGTCCATAGAGAAATATTAGCTCTGAATCAGGCTTCTATAGTTAATTTTGACCTTGCGCATCTGTGAATACGTAGCAGTAATCAATTCTTCCTGGTGTGAGTAAAGCCTTTTCAACTTATTTTGAACAGATGTGTCATTATTACCTCAATTATCATGGTTAGGCAGAATACCTATTTCCAAATTGCTATTGAGCTAATATCCTTGGTTCCAGTTAGGTCATTAGCATGACAATTTCCACACCCTGGGAACTGTTTTCTATACTTAAATGTATTTTTTTCCCCAGATTCAAACATAAATCAATCATATGTGTTGTTCCAATGTTAATTCTTTAAACAGGATGGGCCAAACTACAAATTCTTACCTTTATAATGGGGCTGTGATAAGTGCTTGAAAATCTGCAATTACATCAGGATGATTTTGGCCGAAGTACAAAACTAACTCCATTGTGCTGCAGATACCCACAAACAAATACACAGCCAATGTACAGACTTTTAATACAGATGACTGACATTCATTTCAGCATAACATGATGCTCCCAAAATCAGTTGGCTGAAGTTAGAGGTGGAGTACTTTAACCCAGATTTGGAATACCCTCCATAATGGATGGAAAATTCATGGTTTGGTTAGGCTTTCTATTTAAACAGAAGTCCAGACCTTACCTCGAACATTATTCCTTTGCCATTTTTCACTTGTTGAACACTAAGCTAGTGCATGAGGTTTTGTGTACAAACTGGAAAAGATTTTGCTTAGATGGAAAAGATATAAAGAAAGAGCAATTTGTCTGACTGTACAAAGAATAATTTCACAAAAGTGCCATTACAGGGCCCTGACTGAAATTTCTCTCAGCTTATACAATTTTAAATGAGAAAGTGATTTTATCAGCTGTGAAAACACCGCACAGAAGACGTATAGACAAAGGCAACTCAAATTTAATGTGTGATGTTTCCACTAGAAGTTGGGGACAGGGTAAACAACAACCATTTGAGTTCTCTTTAAGGAGTTCTGCTATCATCTTTTTTTTGGTTTGATGCCTCTGGAAATAATTAGGAATCTCTCATAAATGTTGTTTATAATATATATATGATGACAAATCCTGAAGTATACAGTAAGTCTCTTTTAAAAGAAGAAAATACATAATGAATGATGATCAACTACAATATGAATTATAGATTCTATGCAAGTTAGCCTGATTCATGATTATGCAGTGCTTAAGGGTCTGCTGCTACATTTACATTTTTACCATGAGACTTTTGGTTTATATGATCTTGAAATATAGATTAAAACTGCACAGCTAGATCATTAATTAAGTCAAAAAAACCCTCCTGTATTCCTGGTCTCAATGTAGTGAAAATGAATGCAGTGCAGTTTTTTACCACAAATTAATATTCAGCTCTGAATTTGAATGAGACACAAAGACTTCAGGATGAAGTTCTTCTTAACACAAAAAGTAGACTTTCTGGAAAAAACAATTCCGTAATTTCTTTTTTCTAGGTGAGAGAACAAATGAAATTGTATTTTGATATGAAGTCAATATGTTTCACGAATTCTTTAGATGTGATCTTTCATCTAGAAAAAAAAAAAAACGCACCAAATTGTGGACTGCTTAGTGGAAAACTCAGTAAAAGACAGGAGACTTAGACACAAAAATGAACCAATCTCTGCCTAAAGTGTGTGGTACTAAAATGTTCACATGGGAATTCAAAGAAATTGACTGGGCATATCAGTATCTGGGCTGTCTGACTGCAAAAGCTGGTAAGAACAGCCATATTGCCTCACACAGGAATAGTTTTTCAAACTCTTTTGGATTATTGAATAATGTGGCTGAATAATGAAGCAGTGGTATGTGTTTTCCAACACCTTGTTGGTGCAGAGAAAATCTGCCTTCTGATAAATTATTCAAAACATAAGTGCTAACCTATTTAAGTTTGAAAAATATGTGTATTGCAAGCAGAGGCAATGTTTCTTGGCTGTTAGAACAGCTCTTTCAGTGATGTTTCCTAATATCTATTTTAAACCTCCAACACAGAAACTCACACCAACTCTGCCATTCTCTAAAAAGTCTGCATGAAACACTACATGAAAATAACTACATTCAGTGAACCATTCTGAGCAGTAAATCTTCCACAGTTCTGGGATTCTAGATGTTCCCCAAGTATAGAAAAGCCTATTTAAGTATAACTTGCAGAAAGTGTGAAAAATATTTCCAGCTTCTGCAAGCCCATCCAATATAACTTTAAGTGTGACAACGGCCCCATTTGTGTCAAAGGGTTAATGAATTTTCCTCAATAATTTATAAAGTTTAAAGACTTTCTCTAAATAAATCCAACTTCAGTAGATCTATTTAGATACTCACTCTGCCTTTCAACATGGAAGGCTGACTAAGCTGTTGCATTTTGCAATTTTAATTTATGGTAAGTTTTCCAGCATCTTCCAATTAATTTTGGTTTTAGGAGAATCAAACATTAATAATGAAATAATGTGAAGACTAATTTTATGTAATGTGCTCTTTTACCCTCTTCCAACACCAAGGAAATAGCACTAACTTAGAAGAAATTGTAGTGCTCCAGTATTTGAACCAGAAACAATTACAATATTAGTAATTATTGTTAAAGCACAATAATATGCTTAGTTAAGGCAATCCCTAAACCACCTTATTTATTCAGTATATTATATAAATTCAATCTAAAATTGTCAGATGTAACTCATTGGGATTTCCCCTTTTGGAGGGGAGTTTTTTGGCTTTGGTTTTGGTAGGCTGAAAAGGATTCGAAAGGATTTAAATTACCTGGTAAAGTCTGCTATAACACATTTCCAGTGTCTCACTAAGAAAAGATAGATCAGATTTTATCATCATATTTGAAAACTGTCCAAAACTTGTGATTTGCTACTTTAATATTTGTAGGTTTGCAAGAACATGTGCACCTGATTAATCCCATATTCTCTATTTACATCCATAGAACTTCGCAGTGAAATACACCACTGCATTTTCCCAGGGCTAGGACTTCAATGATGTGGTTTGGATCTTCACTTTAGACTATGTCTTGCATTTGCTTAGACAAGTATTTGAGTGACTGATAATTCTAGTCTTAGACACCTTAGGAAGGTAATATTTAAATGGAAAATACACATTTATAACTGACATATAAAAATACTAATTCATAAATTTCTGCAAAACAGACGTAATTGACAGAATATAAAGAAAGACATCCTGACCTACTTGAATAAAATGGGGTGCTTGTTTTTTAATCCCCCTGTCAAGATTTCACCAGTGTTATACAGATGTCTGCAGAATCTCTCTCTCTGTGTAATACGAAGTACATTAACAACACCACTGTTGCAGAATAAAGTATAAAAAACGTAGGAACATCTATCCAAACCTGAGGACTTACAGATTCTGTCTTAAATTTCATGCTTACACTATTTTTTTTCCAGAAAAATGACCTATAATAATATGACTGTAATATAATTCTACTGATTTAGTACAAAAATACCGTGTCTGTAGGGGCTCCCTCCCATATACCAGTTGTGGGAACTTATGTGGTGTATAAGATGATATTCTGGCCAGAGTAAGGAGCTAAGGGGAGACCCTATTGTTCTCTACAACTATCTGAAAGGAGGTTGTAGTGAAGTAGGTGTTGACCTCTTCCGCCGAGTAACAAGTTATAGGACAAGAGGAAATGGCCTCAAGCTGCACCAGAGGAGGTTTAGAGACATTACTTCACCAAAAGGACTGTCAGGCTTTGGAACAGACTACCTAAGGAAGTGGCTGAGCCCACCGTCCCTGGAGGTATTTAAAAGATATGTAGATATGGTGCTTAGGGACATGGTTTCGTGGTGGACTTGGCAGTGTTAGATTTATGCTTGGATTCAATGATCTTGAAGGTTTTTTCCAACCTAAACAATTCTGTGATTTGGTGATTCCATGAATACTGCCTCGGAATGTCTGCCTCTGCTACATAATGTGGTGGAATATGTGCTGTTTACATTAAGAGTCTCGAAAGTGAGTACTAGCTGTGTGTCTAGCTGAGGAAGCAATAGTGTTTCCCAAGAGTTTTAACATCATGCAGTAAATAAATATAAGCTGCTGGGGGGAGGGATTGTGCTTACCCTGTCCAGTGAGCAGCTTATATTCATTTACTGTGTGGTGTTAAAACTCTGGGGAAACACTAATGCTTTCTCCCTGGCTTTTAAAAGTCAGAGTCCCAGATGCCATCATCCAGGTTTGTGATTCAACAGAAGGGTCTGAACCTTTGTTTCTACTAAGGAGATTGCAGTCATTTTAGCTAATGGAATAATGGATAGCAATCTTAGGTTGTCATTCTCAGTCTGAATCAATGTTAGAGAGGAATGGATACTTTACTAGGTTTTTTTCACAAATATTTGTGACAGCAGAGAAATTGTGATTCCCAATTCATTTCCATGCACTTGATTGAAGCATGCTCTCTTAAAAGCCTCAATTTTCCCTGCCTATTTCCCTTTCTCCCTTCTCTTCTCCAAACTGTCTTTATCACAGCCATGTGTCTTTGCTGTCTCATTGTTCTCAGTTCGTGCTCCTCTCCTCTCAGTCCCAATCTTTGTTCAGTAAACCCCAGTTTAAATCATTTATAGATTACTTCTGAACAGCATTTTTTCAGAGTCCTATAAGCAAACCAAAGTTAGATCGAATTTCAGAAGAAGCAGCATAAAACAAACACTAGACCAAATTTCAGGCATTTTTCAGACAAGAAGTAACATTTTTTTTTCTCCACAGGGGTCAAACTGGATATTTTTCATAGCCTTACAATTATTTTTTAGATTTTTTTTTTCTGAGCCTTTGAAACCATCAAGAATCATTGAAACATCATTTAGAATTATCAGTCCAAACAGCTGAATGCCAGCAAAGCTTGAGGCAAGTGACAAAATGTTCTCACTACAGGCAATAATAACCACGGCTTCTTGAAATTTGCCACGAATTTCTGCGTTAACAGCAAAAGTAAAAAACAACTCAGGACAAAAAATAAATACCTGTATGCATGAACTTAACCACGTAGAAGGTTCTGTAGCTATCTTAGTAAATTTTTGTAAAATTTGAACCAAATTTATTTCCATTCGTCCTTGAAGGGCCAAACTCTATAAATTTCAGGGGGTTTGGACAGCTTACAGAAATAAAAAATATGATGTTAATCAAGTCAATAGCCCCTGTACTATTTTTATCAAAGGTTAGTAATCATAAGGTGCAATAGACAAAATAAGTTACACAAGTATATCGTAAGTTACTACTATGAGTTATATAGCTATCAATCATAAGATCCAGAAAGATGCCCTCTGTGCCTCCTTCGTAACCCTGTCTATATCTCTGTTTGATTTTAATTGAACCTGTGTTATTTACTTATTTCCTTTTCTCCTTTTTTTTTTCTCTTGTTATCACACAACTACTTTCTAAATTGTAAACTTTCCTGGACAGAAATCATATCTTATTTCTTTGACTGGTACTTATGCGACTTTCAGGTGAATCTCAAGTTCTACTGCAAATCTGCACTTCAATTTGACAAAAGTTATAATTAGTGTAATAATAATAGAAAGACAGATTGCAGATCCCTTACTCACAGTGCTGAGCTATTACTCATGTGAGCTGTTCCATGAAATCCGTCACCTACTGCATGACTCGTGTGAAAAACTGAGCAGTTAGGATTCCAACTTGGTACTTTGTCATTATGTAATATTGCGCATTTGTGTAAATTCTTCTAATTCAGAGGTCTCTTCAGTGCAAATGTCTCTTTGTATACACTCTGCTGCAGTAACAGATAAAGTTCCAAACTGCAACAATGCAGACAGCACAGCAGATAGTGTGAAAGGATATATACAGTATCTAATTAATACTAATGTTTTCCTAATTTTAATCATCCAGGTCATCAACAGCCAAATCTTTAAGTGTAAGCTTCAGTCTTTCCAAGGGATCTACAAACATGTGATAAATAGCAATGCGACTATTCGATATCATCACAAATTACACAAGGTAATTTGTAATTCATTCTCTTCCAAGCCATGTTCCCACATTCCTGGGAAAGAAGCTGGCATGCTGGATGTAAATATGTAGGCTGGTTTAGGACATGAATTGAACAACAAGAACTTAGACTATCCATATAAATATTGTCACTTAGTCATACTGATGGATATGAACACTTTTTCTCTCTTCTATTCTGTTCTAGCCACAGCTGACTCTAGTTCTTTTGTGTCCATAGTGGCATCTTTTCCTTTCAAGCTCCAAGAGATCTGTGGCCAGGCTGCCAACTATGGCCATCAACCTCACAGCGTTCTTTGCTGTGTTTTTTCCTGGTCATAATTAGTCTTCCCCAAATGTTGTTGATAGGTCAATATTTTTACAAGTTTGAAAATGGCAAGAACATATTTAAAAAGCAATTTAATTTCAAACAGGAAATAGCAGAGCTAATTGATCTGACAGGATGAATTAATCAAGTAGCATTAAAAGGAGTACTTTTCACATTAGAAACTGGTCATCAGTCATTATATTTTATTTCATTTTTCATAATTGTTTGCTTGAAAATAAATATTTTATCTGTCACAGCCTTTTTTGTAAAGAAGCAGTGAGTCAGAATATGGAGGGATTTTTCAAGAGGATCTTAATCTGATGGAGGTTTTTTTGGGCAGTGATTCATCCTTACACACACAGCACAGAACAAGACCATCTCATCATTTTGGGGTTTTGGTGTCTACTACAGCTAACAGGTTTCTGAATCCGCTTTACGCTTTCTTATGATAGTGGTTATTCTCACGGAAATTGCACCACCATGCTATCAATACAGGGCAAAAGATCTTGCGTGTCTGAGTGAGAAGTAGTAAAAAAATGTCTAGGAAGGAGAAAGCAGTGTCTAACTAGTGAGTTTTCTTTTCATTTTTAGTTACTGAAATATATTCTTTTCCCTGAAATCAGTCACTTAAAATAGGATTCTTTTTTTGGTTGTGTTCTTTGCGATATTTTATTTTCCCCTTTCTCTTTCACTTATACTAGAAAGTACAATCAGCTAAATTACTTCCAAGGTATTTTCCCTAAATAATCATCTTTTTCCTCATTTTTATAGCTTTGAACTTTATCCATCATTAATTTTTTGAAAAGTACAGAGTACAGAATCAAATCAATTAAGGGTACCCCTCAATATACTGAGCACTTTAAATGTTGCTGACAACTGGGAAATTGAGAGTACAGAAGCAAAAGCACATTACCCAAACCCCAATCTTAATATCAGATATTTAAGAAAACTCAAGAGCAAAGGGAGAATAAGAAAAATGGAAGGAAAAGTACTTAAAAGCTGAAAAGACACGAACTGGCAAATTTGACGAATTAGGATTTCAAAATGAAAAAATATTGAAACAGATCTCTAAGTGCATGATTTATGCTCACACACCTTGCTCCCAACACATCTCACAGATAATTAAATTGATTTTACAGTGAGCTGACAGTGATTTGACAGTGGCCTGACACAAAAAAAGAGCAGTAACTGTTATTCCTGTTGCCTAACCCGTGTTGGCTTGGAGTCATCTTGCAGCTGGGAGGAGAATCTGTTCTCTTCCCATATACAGGTGACAACTGAGTCACAATGGCAATTTATGGTTACACTGGCATAAGACAGTAATGAAGTTTCTGATGAGATTTGGAAAGACTTAGTGATACAGATGGTAAGTGGGTCCTTACCTAATACAAAGCGATATTTGGGAAAAGACTCCATTGATTTCCAATGAACAATCAGAGTGATGGAAAATGAGACAGCTCCAATTTAGAAACTCAGAAGACTGCCAAGTGTCTGGGAACACATCTAGAAGAAAGAACAGAGGATAATTATCTCATACAAGAAAATTAAATATAGGACATCAACTACATTTTCAGAAGTAACATTGCTGGTAATTTATAAAATGGGCACCCTGGAAGATCAACAAATGCAACTCAGCAGACTTTCAGAAGGCAATCAAATATCTGAACACATGCACACACATACATCTAACCTAGATTGGTGACAATTTAAAAATCTCACTCTTTGCTGGCTGTTAGACAACCCAGGATTTGTTAAATGAATCTCTGCTGTCTGATGCCATTTCCCAAAGGAAATAACTTTGAAGAAATGCTAACTCAGTTGTCAAAAGTTATAATTCTTTATGTGCAGAAAGGCCCACATAAGCAAAGTAGTAACCTCAGCCTGGCCAGACTGGTGACAGGTTTTGTACTAACACTATTTATCTTTCAGTTAAAGAGAAAATTGGTCTCTCAAGCTGCTTTTCAAAACCAGAATAATTTCAAAGAAATACACATTTTGAATGCATTGTCCAAACAACCCCTTAGACTGCAGTGGAACCTTGATCAGAATTTACAGCCATGGCTCATAAAGATAATCTAATCCATGATCTCCTTCTCAATTCACATGCTGATACAACGTGTAATTTAGGAAGGAAAATTAAATTATGCTCTGGAAATGCAGATGGAAGCACTGCCCACCAGAGACCAGACTGGAAAGCACCCAGTGTACATGGAGACTTAAAACTATGTGGAAAAAATACCAGTTTCCTTACTCTTCCTTTTTTCAAGTCACCTAAAGCTTTCTTCTGTTGACTAAAAGGGAAAAGACAAAAAACTACAGTGATTTATTTTAAAAGCCATTTTTGAGAACACTGAGAATTTTAATTAAAATGTCTTGTGACATGTTTTTCTAAGACTGGCCAAATATATTCTTTATTGTTATGTGCTTAGTGGCTTATTTGAAAATTAAGAAAATTTAAAATGAACTGTGATGGCAATAAATATGCTGGGGTTTGGCTGGCTGTCTTGGACAGATTAATTAATGCTCAGCACTTTGTTCTTCTGCAGAATTGTATTCTCCCAAAACAACAAGAAGGCAAACTACCACTACTTTGTTGTCTTTGCTCCATGTGCATCTGTGCCACCTGCTTCCAGCACCGTCATGTCTACCTTTCATAAATGCTAATCTCATTTTCAGTAGCATAAAAAAGCAGAACTTCAGCAGTCGTTTTCCTCTGGCCATGTAAATTATTTTTGCAAGTTTATGAAGGAACCTGTTAGTTTCCTCAGAAAAAGAATGTCCTTATCTTCCCAATGATTAGGACAATATAAAGTGTAACAAACCTATATAAGTGATCTAGTATTTTCTTGGTGTGTATGCTTAGCAGTGCAGCTCCTTCCACTGTGCACAGTACTGGTGTGCTGCACTCAGTAGTGTCAGTTTTAGAAAGATAAAACACATCTTACAGATTTCTAAAGCCTAGTTGCCAGTAATTCCATATTCCTTTTGGCCAACAAAATTTAGTCTGTAGTGTGTATACATTATTAAATAATTGTTTTATATTTAAGTGGGGGGTTTTTGTATTTTTAAATGCTTTGATTTTTTTTTCATATCAGAGATATGAGAATCACCAATGACTACACAATAAATCCCTTTCCCCTCAGAACGACGTAATAAAAATTTCTGTTGGCTAGTATAAAAAAGATGGATAAATGAACAATGTAGTTGGATTTACTGAAAAGCAGGAATAGGACATGTGACTGAAAATCTGTTTAGTGTTCTTTGTCAGACATAACACTAACATGCAGTCTACATTACACACCCACAGCAAGTACGCTATGAGCAGGTAATCAATGATCTGCAGCACAGAGGACTGTGATGCAGCAGAAAAGGAGGCAGAGGCTACTGGTGCTCTGTTGCAGTGACAGAAAAAATCTAAGAATTGAGGTGAAACACGTCCTGCTCTCGAGCTTTCTCCAGCATGGTACAGAAGGTAGTGAATGGAGGACAAAACCCCAACAGCCTTTCTTTTTCAGCTCTACATAAAAGACGGCAATCACAGCAGCAGAGAACGCTTGCAGCTGATTCAGCTCGTTCGTCAGGCCTTGTCTGGGCTTAGATCTGACTCCTTGAAGTCAAGGGGAGTATTTCCTTTGCCTTCTGTGCTGAAATGGATTGAGGCTTTCAAAGTCCTCTGGGAAACTGAAGAGTTCTTTAGCAAAAGCTGAAAATGCTCTTTCCTCAAGCAGCAGAAATGCTAAAGTATTTGCATGTCAGACATCTCACAGTGGTCTGGCAGAGCTGCTATTACCTTCCCACAGCATGCTGCACCTGGAGAGAAGCCATAGTAAGATGGGAAGTGCTTATCCTTCCCAAACATACAGCATTATCTGTTTTGCTTCATACAAAATGAAGACGTTCTCTCTGGTCTCTCTGCATGAGAGCAGTGAGGCAGAGCTCTCTGGTGGCTCCCATGACCAGAAACTGAGGGGGACCTTTTTTTTTAAATTAGAAAATAGTAGTGTTTATTTAAGGCGATTATTTGCAAAGCTCTGGTTTTTTTTTTTAATAAATCCAAGAAGAATCAGTTTCTCTTACACAATATTCCTTTCACACGTCTCAAAATAGTATTTATTTTTCTTTCGAAGGCCACTATTAAAACCCCTTTCACTGCTCAGTTCAGCTGCTCTCTGACTTCAGCCAGACACAGGCAGTAGCTTTTCTCAGCTATCTTACTTGTTAGTGAAGTAGATAAGGGCGGTCCTACTTTCCCTACCAACCCCAGTTCACATAGCAACAGCATTAAAAGCAGTTAAGGCTTCCATAGCTGTGGAGACCTCTGATTTTTTTTTTTTTTTTTCCTGCAAGGTTTACATCCTGTATGTGGAATTACTTCTCACTGACAAAAAATTACTTTCTCTGAAACAAGGTTTCTATTTTTTTTTTCCTGTCTATGCAGAAATACTGAAGCTCTCATAGGGTATTTGTGGATGTATCTATTCCTGTTCAAGGGCTTTCATGTGCACCAGTGCATCATCTAGGTATAATCAACATCGAGCAGACTTGCAGAAAGCACCCTTTCCATTAACCTTTTAAACATGACATTCACTTCGTGCACATTGAAATCCATGACTTTAAATCACTGCAGGACTGTTTCTAACTGATACAAAAGTCTCTTCCCTCACTTTGGCATCTGACAATGTGCCATTTAAGATCCCCTTCTGGAAACGGGCTATATTTACATCTAGCTTGACCATATTCATTCCTCTCATTTTCTGTAGTTTACACCAAATCTGGTGCTACTATTTTTCTTAGGTCACTGTTAGGTCATTTACATTTTCATATATGACTTAAGGAGCTCTTCTCCAGGCCCTTCCCTCTCCACTCCTGCTATCAGGGGAGGTGGTTTTGCAGGCATCCTTCCCTCATGCCATTAACTTTTGGTACTCTAGCAGAATGCAGACATCATTATAGATAGGTTGGCAAGGAAATTTTCTATTTTCTACTGGATTTCTAACCTGAAGAAGTCCAGGGAAAAAGAGAATAGTTCTTCCCAGATAATGTATTATCTCTGAGAAAAAAATGCATTGGGTTCACATGATTCAATTCAATGGCATAATTTTAGTGATTGGCAGGCAACACAATCTCAAAGGTGAATTTGTCAGTGCTCTCTAAGGTGGCCAAGAAAATAATGCTGCAGAATCGAACTCAGAAATTGAATTAGAAATTATACAGAACTAACTAATTGTTGAGAAGCACCAAAGTAACATGCTTTGGAGCCTGTCATCATTGTGTTTCGGCTAGCTAAGAGCCAGGGAGGCAAACAGAGGAGTGAGAAATGGCTACATAAACTGGCAGAGAGCGTATGAAGAGTTGTGTATTGCTGAGGACTTCAGGATGAAAGTGGCCAGCAAACGAGTTTAGCTTGACCTGAGCCTCTAGATATGGTTATACTAATGGAAGCCTAACACACTGAAACGCCTGCTGAAGAGATTGAAGAACCTGAGACTTGCAATTATATGTCAGTCCTGCAGTGCAAACAGATGGAGGGTTTGGGGAAATACATGACATTCCTGAGTGCCACTGCCAAGGACAGACAAGGAATTGGTAATGGAAGAAAGTACTGGCAGGATGACCACAAGCTCTCCAGGCATAGAAGATAGTACAGAAATTCTTACCACATCAGATCTTGTGAGAATAAGCCATAACTAAGTCACTAAAATGAGTTACAGCCCTTCTTCCGTGCATGAGTAGCAGCACCTTTTCTGCTGTGAGGTATGGAGTTTCTTTTCCCATGCAAAATCTTCCTGATGAGTCTTGTCAGAACAAAGTGGCACAGAGGACAAAAGGGCTGCTCCCACAGCAGGACAAGCCCAATGACAAACTAAAAAATGGCTTTCCAGTCAATACAATACACTGATGAGTTTCTACAGAGGCTGCTGGGTCTTGCATGCCAGTCAGATGGCTGGATATCTCCAGAGGAGACCCAAATACACAGTGAAGCCCTTCAACAAGAATTCATTTTTGTAAGCATCATGATAGGTTCACAGTTCTTGCCCAAAGAAAGATGATGTTTGGGGTTTTTTTTGAGAAAAAAGACAATTTTACCTAGAGGGCATGACCTGGGATGAAGAGAACATCTAATGCAACCTCCCTTTCCACAAATTAAGTCGAGCCAGAAGTAGTGGCTGCACAGAGAGAAAAAGTCCTCACAGCCTTTCTGGAGCTCAAAATAACGGAGTCCTTTCACGTTTGAAAAGAAGGCTGAAGCACTGCTTCTGAATTTCTTCCCTTTCACATCAAAAAGTAGGGCTGATGCTTTCTGTCTGGGGGGAATAGAAAGCCTGAAGGTGGTGATAGCTTGTGACAGCAACATCTTTGGTTCTTCAGAAAAAGAAAACAATAAAAATTCTCTTCCCATAAAGGAATTGTTACATTGTTACACTTTGAAATGAGAAGTGATTAACTCTCTGAAATTTGTTTGATGTTACTGGAGTTCGAACCCTGTTATTTGAGGATATTGATGGGTAAAAATCCTTTAACACAGATACTATCTGCTGCTTAGTTGAAGTCTCTGGTTGTATTTTTTATGCTATTTCATTTGGAGTGTATTGTTCAGAGTGTCATTATTTTAACCTCTACCAGGATATTGAGCCATACAGTTGTAGAGTTGAGTATGCCTATTGCAACTCGTGAGTGAGTACTGCTACTTCTGAGGTTGGCAAAGATATGAAATATTTAACTATCGACAGTGAATTATGCATAGAATCTGAATGCTGATATGATAACGCTGTTACGCTGAATACTGACATCATTAACTGTCACCATTAACACAGAAAATACACATTTAGAAACAGCATGAAGGACTACACTGAATTTTGTTTTCCTAGGGTGTATGTTCAAGAAATTAAATAAGAAACACCCAAAGAGAAATGAAAAGCAAGTTGTCAAGGGACCATCAAGGAACAGGGTCTGTAGAAAAGCCTTGTGATAACAGTGGTGTGAGTGAGGGCCACTTCACTACACTATTTGAAACCTCTTCTGTTTAGGAAAAAGGTATACATAAATGCAACTGAATTTAAGATTGACAGCAAACCATGTATGGATTCACTCGAGCTGCAAGCAAGTTAATTTCTCTGTGATGACCAGTGACAGGAAGCATAGATTCAGGTGATACTGAATTGCACTACACAGTTATTATGGATAAATAACCAAGCCCATTGCAGCCTTGGTGTGGACAAGTCAACATTACCCAGTAGATTAATGGGTGAGATCTCAAGAAACAAATACTGAGAGAGAAACTCAATTTGTTTCCGTATCCTCACTATTCACAAGAGTGTGTGTTCTGGAATGACAGGCACTGCTTCCCAGCCTCCAGGGTGAACATCTAAAAAGACTCAAACTCAGCTTATGGTCCCAGCTGAATGAAATATTTAAGATCTGCTTTAAACATGTACCTTAAACATTTTGCTAAGTATGTACAGGCTCAATATGATGCCAGGTATTTTTCCGAATCCAGACAAGAAGGCTGGCTCTTTCATGTCTATGAGTCAACTTGATTCCATGAACTCTGTGTATTCCAGCTTTTTCTGAATGTGATGGGGAAAGGGACTTCTCCTCTGTAAACAATTTCCAAGAGAGCAAATCAGAAACTGATCTTAAATAATAATACTTTTTTATATATATATTGTGGCAGAATTAAGTTATGGGATGTGAAAAATTGAACTGCTCCCCCCAGTTAGAATTTCCAGACTCTGATATTGTTACATACTCATGAATTAGCCCTATGAAGAGAGCAGAATTCTTGTTTTAAGGAGAGCCTGAAGATTTCTGAAATCTGTTTTGAGACAGAATTGGTAAGTCCGCCATTCCAAAATTCTCCACAAAAAGATGTGACTGAAAGCATTTCATTTTGAGTTGGTCAGAAATGCTTCGAAGATGTTGTGGGTTTTTTTGTTTGTTTGTTTGTTTTTTTATTTTAACATTGTAAGATCACATCTCACAAATCAATAACATTTAACAAAATAAAATGACAAATAAAAATTTTAACAATATTCTCCTTACACTCTTCACATATCTTTTTTGGCTTACCTGACCTACACCTTGAGATTTTTTTTTCAAAAGACAAAGCAGATTTGGATAGAAATACTTACTAATGAGCTCTGTTCCTGTGAATTATCACAGAAACTTATGATTGGATTAAAAATAAGGATCTTAAATGTCTTCAAATCTGTAACAATAGAATAAATGCCAGAACAGTGTTTCATTTAATCTGATAATAACAAATCTGCCACGTTTGTATTTTAAGTCAGACAGCAGGAGCTATTTTAAAGAAATTTTAGCAACTGTGCTCCTGTGTAGTGGGTGACTGTTTTGCAGGCATCGCTCAATTGTCATAAGTGACATTGCACTCACATGCAATGAGATCACTGGGATGGCAATTTTCCAAGCGTTGTTCTCACCAGGTGAGGGCAGTCATATTCCTTAATGAAAAGCAAGCAGCTGTCACCTTGGGAAAAAAACAGATTGGCCGCCCACACATATAGCCAGAGGGATCCTGTTTGGCTTGAGCTTTTTGTGTAGCAGAGAAAAAGAAAAATCAGAAATAAGGAAAGGAAAGAGAATATTTCATGAGCATAATTTATTTGTGTTTTTTATCTCACATAGCCCATCTTATCTGAACATCAATGGCTATCATTTTGGTAGAAGTGGGGGCACTGAGATAATATACATATTTATGTGCAAAACAGGCATGGAAATGCTGTCATCTTTGTCCCGATTCAATGAAAGACTGTAGCATTTGCATATCAATAGCCACAAATTTGATGCAGTTCTCAGTAGTGTTTCAGAGAAACTCAAGGCTATGGGGGGTGAAAGTTCTTGAGTCTTTTTTTCTACAGCACTGGCTCATTTTTTTCCTGGTTGCAATCAAGGGGGGCACATTCAGAAAAGCAGATGAAGATGGTGCAGTGTATTCCCACCTGGCCCAGAAAACCACACTGAATGAGGAAGGAGAAACTCACTTTTGCCTCTGCTGGAGGAGAGTATGACTTGTCATGGTACCTCTATGGGAATATAAAGACAGCTGCCATATTCTGTTAGCTAGATTCGATTCTCCAGAGACATTGCTGATCCCTAGGGAATGAGATCAATTAGTGCAATTGTTGCTTGCTGCAACCTGTATGTGCTGACCCATGAAACCTCCTTCAGCTCTATAATCCCAACAATTGCTTGGGCTCCTGAAGAAAATGGACATCTAAAGAATATCCCTGTCCTCACCTTCATCAGAATGAATTTGGTTTTAATTTTGAAAAGAAACCCAGTATTTAAGAGTTATGCATTTGGTGTTTTTCTGAACATCATCTATTGGTAACTGCCGGAGATGTGGCCTCGAAGAGAGCCAGACAGTCCATGGTACCTCTTTTTTCCTTCAGGTTTCTTCAGCAAACCCACAAAAGGAAAGTGTACCAGGAAACCAGCATTAGGCTGACAAAGGCACTATGGTCTTGCATAATATAGTGAAACATTTGCTTCCAGAGTTGCTAACAAAATTTCTACTAGGAATGCACAGGAGAAAAAGCAAGTACCACAGGTGTTGCAACGCTCAAAAGTATTAAAAATAATTTTATTGGGTGGGAAATAGGTCAACAGAACTGACAGGTTTTTTTCATCACTCTTACACTTCCCTTGTAGGAATATTTTTAAAAGTTTGCTGAGCTGTAAGCTTTTACAAAAATATCAGACACGTTAACTCAGATGTTCAAAGAATTCCTCCACAAGTCTTGTTAATATTTCCTTCAGTCCTCACATTGTAGGAAATTATCTGATATAAACCCAGTGTATATATGAGAATGAAATAAACTTGTCCTGCAATAGAAAGGATGTTACTGTTAGTAGCTTATCATAGAATTAATAACTATTCATCATTGCAAGTAACTACGTTTCACCTAGTAGGGTAAGTTTAAAATTCAAGACACCTTCCATAGAATTCTAATTGCTCAGAGAATCACAGAATCATAGAATCACCATGTTGGAAAGGACCCATCAGATCATCGAGTCCAACCATTCTTAACACTCCCGAAACCATGCCCTAAGCACTTCATCAACCTGTTCCTTAAACACCTCCAGGGAAGGTGAATCGACACCCTCTCTGGGCAGCCTGTTCCAGTGCCCGATGACTCTTTCCGTGAAAAATTTTTTTCTGATATCCAACCTGAACCTCCCCTGGTGGAGCTTCAGGCCGTTCCCCCTTGTCCTGTCCCCTGTCACTTGGGAGAAGAGGCCAGCTCCCTCCTCTCTACAACCTCCTTTCAGGTAGATGTAGAGAGTAATAAGGTCTCCCCACAGCCCCCTCTTCTCCAGGCTAAACAACCCCAGCTCTCTCAGCCGCTCCTCATAAGACTTGTTCTCCAGCCCCCTCACCAACTTCATTGCTCTTCTCTGGACATGCTCCAGAGCCTCAACATCCTTCTTGTAGTGAGGGGCCCAGAACTGAACACAGTACTCAAGGTGGAGCCCCACCAGTGCTGAGTACAGAGGGAGAATAACCTCCCTGGACCTGCTGGTCACGCCGTTTCTGATACAAGCCAAGATGCCATTGGCCTTCTTGGCCACCTGGGCACACTGCTGGCTCATGTTCAGTCGGCTGTAGACCATTACCCCAAGGTCCTTCTCTTCTGTGCAGCTTTCCAGCCACTCTTCCCCCAGTCTGTAGCACTGCATAGGGTTGTTGTGCCCCAAGTTCAGGACCCGGCATTTGGCCTTGTTAAACCTCATCTCATTGGTCTTGGCCCAGCAGTCCAGCCTGTTAGGATCCCTTTGCAGAGCCTCCCTACCCTCCAGCAGATCCACGCTTCCACCCAGCTTAGTGTCATCTGCAAACTTGCTGTGGGTGCACTCAATGCCTTCATTCACGTCATTGATAAAGACATCGAACAGAGCTGGACCCAGTACCAAGCCCTGGGGAACCGTACTCGTAACTGGCCTCCAGATGGATTTAACTCCATTTCCCACCACTCTCTGGGCCCGGCCATCCAACCAATTTTCAACTCAGGAGAGTGTGCACCTGTCCAGGCCAGAGGCTGACAGTTTCTGAAGCAGAACGGTGTGAGAAACTGTGCCAAAGGCTTTACTGAAGTCCAAGAAGACTACACCCACAGCCTTTCCCTCATCCAGTAATTGAGTCACTTTGTCATAGAAGGCGATCAGGTTAGTTTGGCAAGATCTGCCTTTTGTGAACCTGTGTTGACTGGGCCTGATCACCCGGTTCTCTTGCATGTGCTTCATGACAGCACTCAAGATTACCTGTTCCATGTTGATGAAACAAATAAAACAGTTGGAAAAGGGAATTCCCAGCCAAGGGAACAACATAATCCTTTCATATATTTGTGTTTCAGTCTAAAATAAAGAACTACATAAGGCCATTCTGGAAGCTGAAACTAACATGGCATATAAGCATCTTTTAAATGGGGGGAAGAAAAGTTAAGAGGGGTTGTTTTGAGTCAGTTTGCTCACACATCTGTTTCTCAGTGGGTTAACTGAAGAAGCATCTCCTCTTCCTGTGTACATGTCTTTTTTCCTCAGGATATTTCATAGTGCACTCATATGTGGTTCTTGTTTGTGTGGTTTTGATTTTTCAAAGGCTTATAATAAGCAGATTTCTCTGAAATACATTTTTCTTACTGACACTGTCTTCATAAAGACATTTATCAGCTACAGGCATGATGCACCTCTACCAAGGGTAAGCAAACATTATTCTTAGTATATTTAATTTCCAAGTCCTTTGAATAGAATTGACTGATGACATTATAACTGTTCAGATAAATCAGATATGTTTTTCTTTACTTCTCTTTTATTTGACAGGAAACAAATAACAGAATTATTACTTGATTTTCAAAGTTCTGCACTGCATGGTAGCTGCACAATACAAATAATACTTATATTTTAGAGACAATTTTTCTTATGAAGAATACATTCTTTTTTTGCTTCATTTTATTACCGTGTAGGGGAAATCTGGTAAAACCTTTGCTATATTTGAGCTTTTTAAAAAAGGTAGCTACAGACCTTACTACTGTATTCCCATTTCCACATGCTTAAAATTTTATGAAAGCTGTTATAGGTTTCATATTTATATTCTAAAATGTTAGCCGCATCCCTA
The DNA here is from genome assembly GCF_017976375.1 of Cuculus canorus. Lineage (NCBI taxonomy): Eukaryota > Metazoa > Chordata > Aves > Cuculiformes > Cuculidae > Cuculus > Cuculus canorus. The sequence goes on along the minus strand of NC_071405.1, from coordinate 28,865,800 downwards.
AGGATGCAGAGGTAAGCCACCATTTTGTTTATTTCCAAGCAGATCAAAACAAAGCAAAACCAAAGCAGCATAACCAGCAAAAACAATAACATCCCTTCTTCTCTTGCACAAAGGCTCCTTGCTTTCCCTTGTTGATCTAGAGGTAAAATGTCTTTGACTGAAATACCCATCTTCCCATTCCATATGAGACAATATTGTAGGGTCTATGTTGTAACAGGTAGATGTCTTTATAAGAATAGCTAAGGGTCTTTTCTGGAGAACAGAGCCTGAGTTCCAGTTACCGGAATTGCCACATTGTAGGGAGAAATTTGAGAGAGACTCAACCTGCTATTAGCACTTATTCTCCTCCTGGTGACATAGCACACCATCTGCAGCTTTACAATCATCTTTACAATAACCAAACACTACAAAGAGATGATGGACATTATATGAGGAATAAGTAATGTGACAAATGACTTCTGAACAATATAAGTCCTGATCTTGGAAGTGTTCCTACTAATAAAAAACAAGGAAGAAACTTCAGTTTTTACAGTACAGTCTTTAACGGAAAGGCTTTATAGACTTTTTCCATAAGATCTTGTAAAGGTCTCTGATATGCAATGTTGAACTTCCTTCTGAAATAATTTGTGCACATTGGATACAGTGCTATTGTAGCAGACGTCTTAAAACATCATCTTCTATAGAACAGTGGAGGGCATAAGCAACCTTATTATTTCCTGCTGAGGCTATCTGAGTTGCTACAATTTCAAAGTGTTACAATTTCAATTGCAAGTGCACATCAGGAGGTACTGTGACTGAAAGGCATTCCTTACTGCACAGTTCTTGTTTTCCTTCCTTGCATTTGAAGTGTTGGCAGTAAGTCAGGACAGTTTGGGTGCTAGCTTCATTATACTGCCTTGTGAGGAAGTAAAGCTTAAAAAAGATAATTCGCTGCTATTAGAGAACTGAAATCCATCAATGTCTTGGTTTGCTTCTTCAGGAAGGAAGAGAACCTGTGCCGATCCTGCTGCAGACACAAGTATGAAGTGGGAAAACTGAAGAAGAAGACTTTGCTACTGCTGCTTTGCATCAGTACATATTTCATGACATGACCAGGCCCTTTAGTCATGATCATGTCTTCTGAGTAGCAGATGAGAGCAGAAACTCAGTTACTCCAAACAATGCAGTCCCCTTCCCTCAGGTTTAGTAAACTGTTTTTTCATGTTCTTACTCTGCACTTCAGGGATATTCTGCAGTTTCATTGCCTGGAGCCCAAGTCTTATCACACAGCTGAGAAGCTTTCAGCACCTTGTTACTCATTCTGGAGAAACAGGCTGGATTTGCTGATGGATTCATCATGTCATGGTAAATATTTCACTACCGCTTTGCCTGTCCCTTTCTGCCTGACCACATTCAGGTCTCATTTGACTAGACTAAGGTATTAGTTTTTGCAGTTGCAATATTGCCTTGATACTGCATGAGTTGTAATGAAATGCATCTCCTTTTGCCCAACATAGTCTAATATCCCTATAGAAACCAAATTAGACTCCCTCCTTCTGTCAGCTCCTGCACAGTTAACCTTCTCTTTCCTTCTCTGATTGAGTTTTCTTCATATGTTTTCAGGTATCTAAAATTAAATTAACTGGTCACGGAAATGTAAAGATCTTGTGAAGGGAGTGACAGCTGTGTCTTCCAAGCAGGACCAGAAGATATTTGGCATTCTTTGCCAGATCATAACTATACCTTTTTTCCTTTAAGTTCACACTTCAGTTGCCTCTACATTTAAGTCACAAAAAGTCACTACATCCATCATCAGACTAGTTGTTGAATACACATAGGTGCAATACTCATTCCTGTGGAGTTAATCAGGTGCATAGGGGAGTTCTGCTCAGTGTCTGGAAGGAAATACTATCATCTGGCATTTTCTCTCAGTAAGATCTAAGCAACTCATGCAGCAGTTGTGTATAAAATCCCCACTCTTCCTAACTTCACCTCTATACTTAGCCACTAGACTTGCAAACTATGCTTCATTTTAGTAATTCATTTCACAATGACAGAAGGAATTTCCCCTTGATGCTAACGAACAGGAACCCTCTTTGACCAGACCTGCACACAGAGCAGCAGATTTCAGGAAAAGGCATTTTCTGCTTCCAGACAGCTTTGTTATCCATTCAAAACCAATGCTCTGGGATATACACGTTAGCAGAGACATAAATGCTTTTCAGTCATTTCACATTTCTTCTGCCTTGTATAACATACTGACAGCATCTCATTCGTCACTGGAGAGCATCATGAGAGAACAGAATATCTAACATGCAGGTAAACTTCCTTCCTTTCCATTTTAACCAAAAGGACTGAAATTCAGATGAGTGCAGGAGAGCAGCTCCCTAAGAGCTGTTTCAACACAAAGCCATAGAGAAGTGATATGCACTTTATATGTTCATGCCTGGGGACAAATACCACGCTCGAAAGTAGAAACTATGAATCCTCCCCAAGGACAAACTTTTCACTGAGCTTTCAAAAGCAACATGCTGTTTTTCAGAAACGGTCTTATAACCACATTTTCTTCTCTTTGGTACTTTCAGACTGAAAACACAGTAGCCAAGTAAAGGAAACTGCAGAGCAACTGAGACTACCCTTTTAAATTGCCACAGAACTACTGTTTGCCTCCAAAATAATTTGCAAGGAAGGTCCATGTGCATTATTGAGTGCTTAAGCTTTTTTTTTTCTAAGAACACACTTGTATTGATAATAGCAAAATATAATCCCCTGTATACTTTCCCATCAATAGTTTGATTCTGTCAGAAATCTGCTGGCTTGCAGAAGTCCTCAATAACAACTTTGACAAAAACTGGCAGTTCTGACAGCCAGTCTGTCTCCCTCAGTTCTCCCACACATCTGTATACATCTCTATATACAGATAAAGAGCAGCAGGGAGAGAAAATGAAGTATCTCCTAGAATTGCTTGTCCACCTGCCTTTGCCACTGGACAAATAGCTTTTTCCCACACAGTCTTTTACATATTACTTCTTCCTTGTCAAGCTTACAGAGCAATGCTGGAGAAAAATGAAACTTTGAAGGGCTAATCCTTTATTTAAAAATATCAGATATAAATTGTTGGCTCTGACAATCTATTACTGATTCTGGGAAGACTGAGCAAATAAATGTTTCATGTCTCTTTGCAAGTGACAGATGAAAGGAGTAAAATGCTAGTCAGCTCTGGAGTGCTACAACTTTTCCCTTTCTGAAAGAAAACCAAAAAATATCAGAAATTCAGGTATTTCCTTGCTTAAAGATCACTGCTGATACTTTTCCAGGAGATCTTTTATGTATTCTTTCTGTCTTACAACCACAACTGAGCATTAAAATCCTAGATTAGCTGTTAAGTGAAAAGGTCAGTATAATTACAGGTTTGTAGTCTCAGGTCAAGAGATAGTGTTCTGAAGGCACGTAGGAAATCATTTTTTTTCACTGCTTGCCCAAGTTCTTAAAAATTTTTTTTGGGCCTTGAACTACTCCTTAGCCTGCTTTCCAGAACATCTGGCTGAGTGGTGACATCTTTTCTCTACATGCATATGAAGTCATGACATCAAAAAATGAGACTGTGTCTGTAACACTTTTACTTAACAAATTAAGAAAATCAGCTATGATCACCTTCAAAATAGTTCCCTTCTGATGTGACACACAGCTGCAGATTATGCTGCCAATGTTCAAAGCAATTCTGCAGATCAGTTTGTGAAAGGCTGTTGAGGACCTCTGTCATTTTTTCTTTTGCATCTTCCACCGAAAAAAAAATGGGTTTCTTCAAGCACAAAACTGACCTTTGGTATCTCTTCACTGTAAGACTCAGTCAATAATTGAAAAGTTTCCATCTCAGGTTTCTTAAGTTTCACAAAAAACTTAACGTTAAGTTGCTGTTCACTGATATTTTCTGACTGAGGTTAAGAAAACTGTATTTGAACATGCATATGCGCTCATACTGAGTGAAGTGATGGAACTGAGCCTTGTCTTACTGCGACAAGTTATAATGTGTTCTATAAATATCTCTTTGCCTCTCTTCTCCTGCTCTTCTGTCCCAGCCTATAGCATTAGTCGTGGGTTTTTTTGTGTTGGACCTCACATATATACATCACTTTATCAGATACTTTCCCTCATTGCAGCCACTCTTTCCTTTTCTCCTCTCTCCCCCATCTCCTTTTTTTTTCAAACAAAACTCCTAGTCATGCTTAGAGAAACAAATAATACAATACTGTACTTTGCATTTGCAGGACAATGTTCTTGCTGAACCCATCAAAAGGCATAAAAGGCCCCCAAAGGAGCAAATTACAATCCTAAAAGACAGCATGATGAACTGCTTCTGTTGTAACCAAGACCAGACCTGTAGCCATACTCCTCACATTAGAATTACGATAAGAGAAACAATTACCTGGTAGGGGGTACTAGGAGAAATTATTGCTGAATGCCTGCTCTGTAAAGCTGTTCCACAGTTCCTCACTGCAGATGGGCGTCTGCAGAATGGTTGAGAAAAGTCATAATTTCATTGTCAATCAACTGCCCTGCTTGCATGGCTCTGAGTGGCTCAGCATGCAACAGGCAAGGCAGAAGGTCCCCTCACAACATCTACACAGCAGTTCTGAATTCAAATAACATGTTGCTTCACACACAAACTCCTTCGTTGTCAATTTCTAAGGAATACCTAATACATAGAACTCTATTTTTTAAGAGACAAGTAATTAATTGTGACACCATGAACAACATTTTGCAAAAATTTTGTGGATATCACATCCATGGTTAAAATTGTGTGGCCATGTCCATTTTCCCTGCCTACCTGCCTAAATGCTCACACAAAAGACAATGGTTACTTTAAATATATTATCCCTCTAGAAATGGGTTTTAATTTGAAGATGACTGTTGGTTTTTTGCATTGTTGGTATGCATCGTTTTGAACACAATTGTCATGACCCTGCCTTGTGGATTCTGGTGCTTCTTTACAGTAAAAAGAAATAATATCCTTGTTCTATTTTTACACTGCTTCCTTGGTTTGAGCCTCCTCCAGTGTCAAAATACATATTCAAACCTGCACATATCTCAGTGTTGCTCTTTGGCAGTCACACCCATTTTCATAGACAGGGATACAGGTGTGTGTGGGTCCATAGATACAACTTTTTTTTTGCACCTGCTCTCCTTGTGTTATCCCAGAAACAAAGCAATCTGGATTTGAATGGTGAGGAAAAAAACCCACAGTTCTGTTAAGAAGAGCCTGTACGTTGGATTCTGCATCCCTGAGAAGGGGAACCCTGAGCAGATTGATGTAATGATGCTAGTGAAGTCCCACAGAAGATTGTTAACATCCTCCTCAAACTCCAGGGGCATTACAGGAAATGGAGTAGGCTTTTAGACTTCCGTATGAGTACCAAGCTAATTTCAAGGCTAGGAAGACTAGCTGGCCATCACAGGCAGACTCTTCTCAGCAGTACTTTTCCCACCATCCTCTTAGCAGCCTGAAAGCCTCATTCATATGTTATATTTTAGGTAGAAATCAGTAGGTATTTGTGAAAGTAAATGAACAATAACACGACCTAGTATTCAGTAAAGATGATGCAAAACAGAACTAGGTGGCCTATTGTAAATGTATTACTCACTTCAGTTCCTGAAGCCATAGAAGGCTTTTGCCAGGTAACTCTGCTAGAGACATGTTTATGAAGCTTGAAAATGGAAGCCATCGTCCTTCGCACGGAGGTGTTATTTTAGGCAGACTGACCTGTACTAGGTGAGTTATACCTCAGATTGTCCCTTGATGTTCTAGTAAACAAGGCTGTAATCTAATTAAACTGCATCATGGTATCCAAGACAACACACAGTTGTTATGATGGCCGCTGCAGAGATGGGAGGTGCTGTGGCATGGGGTGTCCGCAGCTGTACTGGATTCCTCCTTTCTTCTCACAATTCTAATGGCTGTGAGAGTCTGACATGGAGGTTTGTAGAAGACCCAAACTTAATTAAATGGAAGTTTTCCTGTAAAGCAATGACAATTTAATTCTTTTAGTCATAGCTAAAGGGGATGTACAACAACCAAGAGAAAATACAGAATATTGAGCTGTTTTCAGTAGAGGTTTTTAGATCATGAATATGTGTACTTAATATAGGAAACAGTAAAAAAAAAAAAATTGTTCCAGTCAAGCAACACTAAACTGAATCCTCATTGTAACTGAACTAAGTTAAAGAGTGTTGGACTGATAATCATGAAGTAAGAAAATGAAAGCTAGCAGCATCCTCTTTATACACACATAAGTATTGCAATTCCAGCATAAGTATCTTGTTGCTCCAATCATGCCTAAAGCATTAGTTGCCTTGAAAAAAATTACAGTATTACTATGTTCTGAGTTCATCACAAATTGCTTTGCCCAGTCTGCTAAATGTTTCTTTCATTTCTCAGCATTAGTATCTGGAGTCAGACTAGTCACCACTGAGTAATACTAGCAGGTATTAATTCCAAAATTAATTTCCACTCAGTGCTTTCTGGGATTTTTGTGTGGCTCATAAACAGCCAAACCCAGAGGGTCAAATTGTTATAGAAAAATGAATACAGAAAGTGTCATGAAAGCTGCCAAATCAAACATTTGTATTGAGGAAATGGACTTTCATTTGCATTGCCTCCATTTAGCTGTGTTTGCAGAGATGAACTGGTAGCTCTTCTGTTTTGAAGGATGAGAGGCAAAATTTAAATTCTGAGTTCATCCCTTTGATCAAGTGGTGAGTGAATTCGACTTCCTGTTTTTATCTTTTGGCTTTAGTTTTTTTGATAACTAGAGTGTGACTAACTTCAGTGCCAGCATACCAAGGATAATATCTCAGTATGAACTGGCAACAGCTGCAGGAAAATAGCATAAATGTCTAAGCACTTTTCTTTACAATTCTGTGACCTTATGGCTAAGAGGTGAAGAACAGAACAAATACCAAACAAAGGTAGGGATCATGGCAAAGGAGAAGATGATACCCTGTATATTGTATTACAAATTCAGTAAATTGTTTTGAGTTACTGATAACCCTGATCTGTAGAAACCTGAGCATACATGAATAACTACTGAATTAAATCTGATAACAGAGTAAGCTAGTCCTTAAAACCATGTCTATATATCTGGAAATAAATGAAACTGTATTATCAAGGACTTTGTGGAAGCAGACATAGGAGGCACTCTGCCAAAGAATAAAATTATTCAAGTCTGTAAGGCAGTCTATCATTTCTTGAATTGAGTAATTTCACTTCACAAGATAACTCCTAATGAATTAATCACTGGAGGGATATTGAAGGAAGCAATGCTTTTAATTCATTGATCTTGATTGAAGTAAGTTGGATAATCTTGAAGTGGTATGTCGCACACACATAAGCGCAATTCATCAAAGGTTAGTTTTGTCAAGGTTCAAGAAAGTTAGTAAAAATTAGTATGACAGATATTAATAGAAATTGGGATTTCTTAATAACCAAGTTTTATCAGAGACAATGAAAATGTTTTCACTCGTTGGATGAATGAATGCAAAAAAGGCCATTGATAGAAAATAACAAAAGGGGAAAGAAGAGAAATAGATGTCTGTGTAAATTAGAATTCATAAAATATAGAAAACAGATGAAAAAACGCAGGGACACAAAATCAACATGTGGCAAGGAAAATGATATTATGAATATTTATGGGAAAATACCTTCCAGACTTTTATCTACATGCATAAGAGTTATGATTTCACAGCAATAAAGCACAGCCATTAATGAGAGACATGATACAATTTTAAGTGGAACTGAGAAGAAAACACTATTTGAAAATATTTATAATCTAAACTTCGGAAAAAGCAAAATGATATAGTTAACCAGGGAATAGTACACTAGTAGATAAAGAGGATATTAAATACTCTCATCAGTGTTTACTTTTTTTTTTAAGCAAATATTTCTGGAGAACTTGCACCCAAGAGTCCTACAAATTCTTTATGGTGAGCCCTGGGCATCAAGTTCTTATCTTAGAAAAGAAAATGGAATAACTAAGAAATAAATCACTCTAGAAGAATCTTAATACCTGTGAGTAATTTACAAGGATAAATAAGATGACCTAGGCAACTATATCCTGGTGAGTCTAATGCCAATCATAGCCAAAATAATGGAGAAGTCATTTAGCTGATAAGGGACAGGAATGTAATTAGTGCCAATCAATATATTTTAGTAGAAAATAGTATTTGTAGAACAAGTCTGATACCATTTTTTAGGAGAAAATCTGACATACAGTACACTTGACTTCTTAAGCTGCTTTTCTACATTACTGCCTTGTCTTGGGGGGGAAAAAAACAATAACAAACCTCTCCACAGTCCTGCCAAAGCACGCACTGGGTGAATAAAGACCAGAGAAGTAGTAAACCTCAAAAAAATAGGTCTCAATCAAGAAAAAAATGGAAATATCTTTATTGAGGTCCATCCCTATACTGATACCCCTATTAGTTTCTGACCTTAGCAAACCAACACAAAAGAATGTTTGCAAAATATAAACAAGGGTAAATAGAGAACACTCTGGATGATCTTTACTGCATTTAAGTGCTACACATTGAAAAAAAAATTTCCTCCAAGTGAAAAGTTCTCTCCCAAAGAAGGGAAAGGTAGGTCCTGTCTGGAGAAGGGGATCCTGTGGCTGAGTACTGTGGCTGGAATAGGTAACAGGGCATAGAGCAAGCAGATGACATGGCTGAATACTCCATCTGGAGACATCAAAATCAAACAGCTTTGTAAGGATGGATCATATAACTAATTCAGGAAAAAAAAGTAATTTTGTCATTTCAATTTATAGGAGTAGGAAAGTGCAACTATCTTAATATTGCAGTGGGCAATCACAAAACTCATGAGGGCACCGCAAAATTTCTTCAGTTGTAGAGATCTCAGTGACTATATAACTCCCAAGCTGTGCTGGGGTAAAAAGTACTGGAGGATTTGAGGTGGTTTAACTGAGCATCAGGAAAAAGGATGTGCCAGAAAAGGAATGTGCCTTTTCCCTCCATAGAGAACTTAGAAGACTAATGCTTCACTTTGATATGGTGTTCATGCTTGTTAGAGACCCACAAAAAAAAACAAACAACGGACTTAAGAAAAAGGTTGTATCATAGCAAAATACAGAAGATACAGAAAAATAACTTTATTACAGAGTATAAAGTTCTCCATGAGCGAGAAAATATCATGTATTAAAAGTCAATTTCAGCCCACCTCCCTCCCCCCAAAACAAACATTTGGGGTTTTTTTTAGTTCACTCAAACAAGAAGTTGTTCTTAGTATTGGCATAAACAAGCAAAAGGTAATTGTTTGTGTTATGAAGGAGACTGGGTGGTATGGTCTAATGATAACTTTGGTCTCTAAACTTGAGGACTATAATTCTGCTTGCTGTTTTCTATTCCTCCTTATTACTGAACAATTCACCCTGTAGAGGTAAATTTGCTTCTAGGTCTTCTCAGTGCTTTTTTGCAAAATCTTGAATTTCCCCAGGAATACATTGTGTTCTTAGTGAAAAGTGATTTATTTATACCACGAATCCCACTTCAAAGTCAAAATTGGTAGGGAGTCAAGTTCGTTAAGCTGTTTTCCTTCCTGTCAGTACACTAAGCAACAGGCATCCCTATAAACTGGAAAACAGCCATTGAAATGGACAAAGCTGTGGTTACAAATAGAAGGATTGGATGGAAGCAAGGAACATAGGCAGAATAAAGCCCCCTTAACAAAATACCATACATTTGAATTTCCAGTGTTATTTGATTGGGGACAAGAAATCTCATTCTCTGCACAAACCTACATTCTATACCACCACAGCAGAGAGCATTACTTCTTTCCTCTGCACATCTGAAAAGCACATGGCACATTGTCCAAGGACAACAGCTGGATTTTCAGAAATGGCAGTATATAAGTACAATTCCTTCCATTGTGATTAAACATGAAGGGCAAGAATTAACAAGTGTCTAAGAGCCACTGAACACAGAGCTAGTAATACATGTGAATATCTGAGAGGCACATTAATTTCTGAAGATTGAATTTGATTATGCACTACTATTTTGATACAGATAGTACAAAATATCAATGCTATTATTTGCACTGATGCCTTTGTTACAGAAATAGTTCTGCCTAATAAATCCTGTTTCATTCAGGCCTTACATCTCTTACTCCTAAATGGAGGTACAGTGGAGATCTAACTCCTCTACTTGATTGTTTACCCCTTTTACTTAGTCAAAGCACACCATTATGCACTGTATCAAATTATCATATGAGTTGTCTGCTTGAAATAAGAGAGGCTTGATAGACCTGAGTGTACCACAGAATGCTATAACCACATACTTCCTTTGCAAGCTTTCTCAGGAGCACACAAATTGCCATCTTTATTGGAGACCAATAAACATGTTTGGATAAAACAAGTCAATGCACACTGACTAGAACCACAAACCAAGCTAATCATAAGCCTTTACACAGATTATAAAAAAAATCAGGGCATTGTTACTTCTAAACATGAATATTTATATATCTCCACTTCTTGTCTGGGAACAGTATTTAAAACAGTATTTAAAATCTTGTCCCAAATCAGACAGCACTGGCAAGCTCCTAAACTAAGCTTGGATAATTTACAAGTATCTCAAATCCAGTGAGACTTCTGATGTCTAAACAAATGGAAACAAATCTCTATATGCTTTGCCTTGAATATTGCATCCAAAAGGATCGCACATTCTTGCACAGCAAAAGCACATCTTTAACATTATTTCTTAGATAAATAAGGATACGTTGCCATGTTGAAGAAGAAATACCGAACCCATGCATATATACTGCACACATGAATAATCATAGAATCATAGAATGTCCTGGGTTGGAAGGGGTCCACAAGGATCATCGAGTCCAACTCTATCCCTGCACAGGGCAACCCTAACATTCACACCATATGTCTGAGGGCATTGTCTGAATGCTTCATGAATATTGTCAGACTTGGCGCTGTGATTGCTTTCCTGGGGAATCTGTTCCAGTGCTCCACCACCCTCTGTGTGAAGAACCTATTCCTAATATCCAACCTAAACCTCCCCTTGCACATCTTCCTGCCATTCCCTCAGGTCCTATTGTTGTTCACCAGAGAGATCAGTGTCTGTTCCTTCCCCTCCTGTCAACCATGATGAGGCCTCCTCCAGTCTTCTCTTCTCCACACTGAATAGATCAAGTGCCTCTCCTCATACATCTATCTCTCTAAACCCTTCACCAACTTCATGATCAGGAGTCCATGAGAAGATACATACCTTGGAATTAATGAGAACTGGAATGGGGAATATGAGATCAAGTATCTTGTCTAGATGCAGAATGATGTAAAGGACTCTGTCAATATGAAACCAGACTACACTCCTTTGCAGCTAACTACTCTGTGCTTAAAAAATGCAGCCTGGGCTGGCAAATCTGAACAGTTACCTTATTGATCCCAAACAGGAACAGTCAGAGTTTCACACCACTGCCCCAGCTGCAGAGCCTATTTCACAACAGAGACCTGATCATACACAGTGCTGAAATTTCCACAGGCAAATACTATTGTTCCTGCAGGAAACTGCAATGTGCTTGTATCTGTTAGGCACCAAAGAAAAGCAATAGTAAGGCACAGTCAGGCTGTCTGTATAGTTATTGGATGAACTGGAAAACAAAATGAACATTAGCTTTATTTTTTCATAGCTTTAATAAGTGCATTTACACTAGTCCCTTAATTTCTCACCCCACATTTCAACATATCAGTATTTTCCATTTGGCTTCACAACATTTCTCACCCCTTTAGAAAATACCCTTTACCCTTACTCTTTCATTACTGATGGAGACAGCTTCCCAGGCACCACTATGCTCTTTAATGTCACATCCTGGATGCATCAGTCAATACCAGCCTTTTCAAGAGTACTCAAATCTACTGCTGTCAAACATGTGGGATGTTCACAGTCCACTCTTTAGTCTTTATCACCCACTCGTTCTAGTCCAGTGGCCTTTCCAGCACAATAAAAGCTGCCAACATTCTGCAGACATGGTAAAAGTATGCAAATGCCAAGTGCTATTAAATGTGCCCATTGTCTGTTGAAAGACAAGTTATTGCCTTCTTTCCATCACAAGAAATCTCTTAGATCCTTGTGCAAATAAAGACAACTTGAGGTTATATTGATTTACATTCCTTAAATTCAAACAAGCCTTAGGAATATGTTTAAAGGCAGTATGACTTCTTTAGAAGGTTGCAGAATATATTTCAAGTGAGTACATGCTTTGTAGATCACATGGATATCAAAGTTATTTCAAAATATTAAGGCAAGGGCTTCCAGAGGGAACTAGCTGTCCTGCTCACTGACTTCTGATGACAGCTGGACATCTGCTCCTCTTCAGGTCTCAGAAAATCATAAAGCCCTAACAAAGAAGCTATCAAAGTCTTTTAATGTGAATTTAGAGTTTATTGCCTTCTTATGATATGGCTGACATGAAAGAGTTTTAGAAAGAGAACAAAGGCAACCTTTCATGCAGCCAAACCCTGATCTCAGTTGTATCAGAGTACCTTTTAACAAGAGGAGAGGTGGAATTAAACAAGTGATTAATGACTATCGGCTTCTCAGACAGCCTGGCACAACATCTTTTCTAGCAGGTCGGTCAAGAAGTAAAATTAGTTTAGGCCAGAAGAATTAGATTAGCTCAAGGTTCTCTCTCCTTTTATGATAAGATTTATGAATTAATTAGGGTAAACAAAAACGTAGAGAAATAGATGTTTCTAGTGTAAATTTTTAATAAAGTTCTACAGATATTACCGATTCTGAAGCAGACATCATTTCCTCCTTAGCCACATAGTACCAATATCTGATGAGAAATTTCCAATTTGAATAACGATAAGGCATCAAAAACTAATACGGTGATAAATTAGAAAATAAAATAAATACAAATCACTGTCTCCAACAGAAAACTGTAAAGCTGTTGTGAGAAGCTGAGTCTTGAACCTGAAGACTAATGCATAAAATCCAACTTTTAGAGCATCTAAACAGTATGTGTCTGTCAATATCACACAGAAACAGCAATGAAACAAATCTTAGCTAAAGTACAATGTCCTGGTAAAAGTAGAAATTCTATTTTCACTTGCACATTAGACTAACTACCACATTTGGGCTTATAAATATGTAGTCACAACTCACTGCTGAGACTAGAGACTACAGTATTTGTGATAACTCCATGGATCTCCAACTAGACCCGCCATGTTGAAGAAAAATATGTGAAAGACCACAGAAATAAAGGAGAAAAGAGTTATTAGAGTTATTTTCTTTACACCTCCTTTACTTAAGGTAGTGTTAGTGGAGTCTGATGGGGAGTGTGACTTTTTCTGAGGGAGTCAAAGTAACCACAAGGAAACATTTAGAGAGAATGAAATCTAGAACTGGCTAATTAATGCCTTTGATGAAAGGACAGGAGGCGATAGCCTTAGATACTTATCTTCTCGTAAAAATCTCTTCACTTCATTTTACTACCTGTATTGTGTCAACAGAAGAGAGTAACAATATTAAGTTATAAAACAAATCCACATTTTCTTCTTTTTGCAATCATAATTTCTATTGGTACTCATTATCCAGGTTGCATGTGATTCCCCCATGGGCAACTAAGCAACCCCAGAACACAAGCGCACAGAGACACACACACACACACACAAAATGGCACAAAATAGTACAACTTTGTTAGCTGTACAAGACAGAAAGTAGTTGGGTGCCTAAAAACACAGGTACCTCTTCAGCAGGATTTTCAAGTGTCATGTGAATTCAATGGGAAGTAGGAATAAGACTGAAAATGTGGCTGGAAACCACTAAGAAATAAAACACTTGTTTTTTTTAGTGTAGTCTGGTTTATGAATTCTGAGAAGGGCAACCTCCTATAACAAGGAAAAGAAGATACAACAAAATCTGAACTCTCTAGTGAAAGTACCTCTGGATTTATTACAGCATCAATTAAAAAATAAGTTCTAGATATTCCCTTTTAACCATTGCTGCATATTTAATTTCTGTTTTGCTTTTGCAAAGAGCTGTAAAAGAGCAGAAATATCTTCTCATCCTACCTTTTCTACCACAAGTGATTTCTGTCTTAAGCTTTCGTTTTTTCTTTGGGTTTGATAAGTTAACACTGCTGAGCACACAAATCTACAAATCACAACAGCAATAAACTCAAGCAGCCTTCTCTACTATTCATCACATTTCAGAATTAGGCTCCAGAAGTGATATCACATGCTACTGGCAATCATAACTGCTCAAATTTTTCCTAATTGTAAAAATAATGCCATACTTTATTATGGATGCATGTTTTAATGAAATTGTTGTTTTCTGACTTCGGCCAATAATAAAAGTTAAAGTAACAATGTCTTGCCAACACCCAACAGCATCTTTTCTCAGTTAAGCATAACTGTAGCAAATTTATGCAAATATTATAACAAAATAATATGAGGTGCATTGTGTTTCGTAGTTGAAAATAAAAAAACCCACCTGTTTGCATTTGTTTCAGAATGTATTGTCTCCCTTAAGTATGCATAATTATTGAGCTATATGAAACTATCTAATAAAAAGCTTATAACTGTGAAACCTAAACATAACATTAATAGGAAATATAATGGGTAGTAACTATTAGAATGATATCAGCCTGTTGAAAAACCCTAGAGGTCAAAAGACAGCACGCTGGTGCATGCTGCGGGATTTTCTTGTTAAAATTTAAAGTGTCTCCCTTCTTTTTATAGTAAGCAAGGATATTTAAATGTATTGAGATAAAAATGTTAGAAAACCTCCTGCAAAAAATATATTTAGCAATGAAAGTGCAAGTCTGAAATAAGTTGCTAGACCCTCACAGACCTTCAAGGCAGGAGAAAGAAAAATCAGGAGTCTTCTGTATAGCAGAGGATGATCTTGTGGAGCACATAACACAAGAAGAACGTAGTATATAACACTCCAAGATACGGTACACATATTCATCTGATGTGAACCTAAATATCTTCTCATACTGAGGATTTTTGTGAACTTTTCTTTGAGAGTTTCTCATGTTATACTATCTGCCATAGTCCGATATTTAGCAGACGGATCATCATCTGTCTCAGAAGTGTAATTTCTTTTTCCCCTGAATTCTATTCAGATTTGGCAGACACATGAAGTTAAAAATTGTTACCTCCTAAAGAGGAAAACGCGTAAGAACATAACGAAAACAGCTTGCAGATAAATTCCTTTCCAGAAATTTTTACTGGAAAGTACAAAACATTTAAAATTCTGTGGCATATTTGATAGCTGAATATGCAACACATATAATATATACAATTTCATTCACATTTTAAAGTGAATTATCTTTGGCAGCATTCAAATTTATTCTGAATTCACTTTTCTAAAGGCTTTCAGTGATAGGAATATTTGGCAAACCATGAATGTTGCATAATATTTAATTATTACAAAACTTAATTGAAATATTGCATTGGAAAGGTAATTTTGAAAGCAATTTTAAAAATAATTTTCCTCTCTTCAGGGACAAAAAAAAGTCATATTTTTTGTTCACTGAAAATCACAGTGATGAACTTAAAATAATTCTATACTCCCATGCTGTCAAAGTCATAAGTTTCTGAATAAGAAGCCAGTAATCATTTTCTAACTGCAAAACTGGAGAGCAGAGACAAAATGTCTTGAACAAGGGCACAAATCAGTAACTGGACTGGGAATAGAATTGAGATCAACTACCTCTGCTCAAGTGTTCCCTCACATCCATTCCTGGAGGTGTTCAAGGCCAGGTTGGATGGGGCCTTGGGCAGCCTGATCTAGTGGGAGGTGTCCCTGCCCATGGCAGGGAGGTTGGAATTAGAGGATCTTTAAGGTCCCTTCCAACTCAAACCATTCTATGAGTCTATGATCTCTGCTAATGACTTTGTAACAGCTTGCTGATTAGTAGAATAGAAAACTAAGAGCAGCATCTGTATCAGTTCAGATGTTGAATACTGATTCCAGTACTGATCTCCAAGCACTGTTACAAAGAAGATGTTAAACTCATTGGCTAAATACACTGAAATTATCCAAAAACTCCTGCTTCCTAGCCCAATTCTTGTGACAGTTGAGCTCAATAAAGGTTATGAAAAATCAACCTACTTGGGAATTCCAAACTAGGCTTTAAATAGTGGATTAAGAAAATGTTATTTATTATAGATGTGCTTAAACTGTAATAAAGTCAATTAGAAGGTCTGAAAGTGTCCTTTATGTTCACAGACTGTTTTGAATACAGAATGTTGCTATTTATCTGGCTTTTTTAACTAGAAACACTCAGTATGCAGAACAGTCAGATCCTAATCAGAGGGCTAGAGGAGAAACAGACCCATATGTTTAAGTGATGTTTCCATGGATACAACTGACTTGATTTACAGTTTGCAAATATACCTTCATTAAATGGCAAAACACATTCCACCTTCCCAAAGATCTGAGTATCAGGATATAGACATCACCTGCCTCTGCAGTGAGTATGAAGCCAAAGACTAGAGTGCAGAACCAGGGAGGAGTGAACTTAACTTGCATTACTAATCTGACTTACCGCTGTCATGTGTGCTTGGGGAAGCTTAATCAGGGTGGGTCATTTTGTTGGTGTAATAGACGTCTAGATAGGAATATTCAACAACAAAATTAAAAGTAGAAAAGAATTTCTTTCAAAGTAGTCCTGGAAAAAAGCATCACAGGAATGCTTTGGGCCACCAACCAAACATGGGTCAGCAATGCCATACCGTTTCAATGAAAAGCAAATACTGCATTAGGTTCTATTAATAGATATAGCACACTAAATGTGATGCAATTCTCCTGTCCAAGCCCTTGCTAGAATACTGACTTCAGATACCCACACAAAGGTGTCTAGAGCCATTTCAGATGTGCATGGTGGGAAGAATAAGTAGTCATCCTGTACTGCTGCAAGGAATATTCAACTTTGCTATTAGGAGAACTTCTTAGCAGTAAGGATAGTGCAGGCATGCAATATATTGTCAGAAGAAACTCTGAAGTCTCCACAGCCATGAGTCATCAAGAGTAAGAGTGACAAGACTATCAGGAATGATAGAAGCATAGGTGATCATGACCTGGGGCTGGAATAAGTCCTCTTGAGATCCCTCAGCTTTTGATTCTGATTTTCATTAAAATAAATTGCACTAAAACAGTAGGAATACTGCATTCTGGATTCTCATCAGACTAACAGACTATCACATACAAGAAAACTCAGATTAAATTAAAGTTAATAGTCTAAAGGTGGTCCTTTTTCTAAATATAGTTTTTATTCAGGTTAGAATTACTTCAGTCTTTTTGACATACAGTTGTTAATTCTGGCAAAGCTCTCAGAATCCAGATCATTCAGGAATTTTTTTTTTACACAAAGGATATGCAGTGATAAATACTAAATGCTTCATTCTGCCCTCATTTCACAGTCTGTCCAATGTCAGCTATGAAGTTAATTTGGATATGTAACATTAAGGATGAGAAGCAAAGGCCAAGGAAGCCCTGATGATGAAGGCTTTAACAGATTTACCTGTAAAGTTCCTGTAACAGTCAGAGGTAAAAAAAAACTTTACACAATATTCGACATTTCCATTTGTTACTCATGTTTTTTTGGAGGTGAGGCAGGAATACAAACAGCTACAACAGGGAGCATCAGTGGGAACAAGAACATATGATCTTTTGTTATAATTAGGAGGAGGACCTCAAACAGAGCATTGATTGTCTGAAATTATATCTACACTGTAGGAGGCAAAGTGTAGACTACACTTAAGTTAAGCCTTATTACAAAACAGAGACATGTTGCTAGGGCATTACCAGGAGGGACTGAGCTGCAGTGTGGGACAGAAGCCAGGCAGAAGCTTAGGACTCTGCACAGTGCTACAGATTCTCTTAATCTTTCCCACTCTATGCATCAAGTATGGGTACCTGGAAGAAAATTTCCAGTAGACAGTGGAAGCTTACAAGGTCCTAGTCCCATGGAAGAAGGAGCAGAAGTCAGGAACTAGTGGTAGGGTTTCTATTATTTCCCCATTAAATCTGCATCTGAGCAGTTTTCATCTAATATGCTCACTGTAAATCTAGTAAACTTGCTTGTATTCCACCAAGAAAAATTTAAAATCAAAATAGCTGATCTACTGATAATGATAGGAAGATTCTGTTATAAAAAGCTAATTTGCTCAGATGAGGTTTTATTGGTTCATGTGGAAGGCGGTGTTTACCTGGTCACTTGAATAAAAGCAATGGTTTCTTATTATGCTGGCAGGAGCTATTGTATGTGTTCGAATGATAGCTTTCCTTCTGAAGATTTAGAGGTAATTTCTTTACTGTAATTGTCATACTGCACTGACAATCTGAATGCCATTATCACAGTAATAATTGAAATTAAAAGTGGAATATTGTCATTTGAAGATTAATACAAAGAATATAGAAAGACTTGCATGTTGACTCACTTGAGCTATTCTTCCCTCTACCTGTTGTTCTGTGTATTCATAGCCTTTCAGTGGAATCTATTCCAATAAGAGCAGTATTTCTTTATCTAAACATTTCCTAATGGCTTTTATATCTCTGGACCAAACATCTCTGATATAGCACTCAAGTAATTAACGGATGCTGCCACAACAGATCTGGCTTGGACGGCATACCCAAATTATTTAAGGGAAAAATTTTCATTTAGATAGGATGTAAAAACATCCAGAACATAACCAACAGTTGGAAGTGGGAACAGCTTGGAAATGGGCTTTAAAACCACAAAAGTATTCCAAACCAAAATGCTACTATTCTGAAATTATCAGGAATTATTATACTTCTCTTTACTCAGAAAAGGTGCTCAGGCCATTAGGAGTGGGTGCCTGAATTAGCAGACTATTGTCCCTCAACTGGAGCCTCTTAGAAGCAGTTCAGGCCACCTAAATATTTAAACATCTGAATATTTAAAGATATTTAATGGGAGCTGAGATCATTTTTTTTTAATTCAACTGTAGTACTGAGAGTAGGCCAAGCTAATTCAGGCAGTTGAATGTGTTGCTTGAGACTTAGCCAAGCCAAATCAGTGTCTGGTTTCTGTGCACAGGGACAGTCCCATCAGTCTCTTGCACCAACAGGCCTGGCCATGTGCCCCTGACTCCTCCCTGGCACTTGTGTAATCACATACCAATTTGGTTTATGCTGTTTAACCAACAGAGAACCAAATCTAAAGATAAAAAAACAAATTAAAAAAAAACCAAATCTAACCAAATGAACAAATATACACACACAAAAAAAAATGCAAACACAAACCCAACAATGCAAAAGCTATCTTTCCTCTGATTTAGCTTTCCTAACATATTTCTGGGATCGGATGATCACCAATGCCAATAGAAAGTGCAATACAGAAAACCCCATTGAAAAAGGTGGGCAAGGGCAAGACCACACTTCGCAGTAGCAGCTAGCTATAGGCTAGATTTAATTGTACTGTAAAGCCATGCACAAAGGCAGATGAGATGATGCAATTATTTCTCATAGTTCTCACTCAAATGGAAAGGTAGGGGAGCTCAGAAGCAGTCACAAGTGCCTTCATCAAATGATGATTATGAAACTCTGGCCAGCTTTCTCAAGAAATGGCAATTGTCTCAATAAAAGTTTTTTATTAATATGGATGGGAAGCAGGAGAGAGGAAAGAGGGGAAGTAAATTCAGGAAGGTTACTGTCTGCATCCCTGATCTGCCTTGTGTGAGAGAAGTCATGAGTACAAGATGGTTACAACTGCACTCAAGATCAGAAGACACAAGGGGAAATAAAAAATTAATTTACAAATACATTTCAAAGTTCATGCACAGTTAGGTGCAACAATTTTTTAAAATCCCCTTCTGTCTTCATGATTCACTTTACTTGATATAGTATGTGTTGTTTTATACTTCTGGGAGATGAATTATGAATAACACAATTAGTGGGTTTGGGCTTTCAGGAAAGGTCTAAGCTTACTGGAATTTAATCAATTTAAGCAATAGGCATTTTGCACTTTGCATACTCTGAAGGGTAAATATGGTGTAGGCATAACTATTGAAATAATTGTTTGTCTCACCTTACACTGAGACTGAATTAGACTCACCTCATTTAAATTCATACTAATGTCTGAGTATAATAGCTCAATAGCACAAGAATCCTAGCCCAGGATCCTTATGGCTCAAGAAAATACAACGTGTATGCTGGTGGGATAAGCTCTGTTTCTTTCACACCATAGTTAGCACAGACATAGGGAGTACAGGCAGCCTTTACTCTTCATGTGCTGCTCCTTGAAGACCATCAATGTTTTCCTAAATATCTAGGCTGAAGCACAGGTATCCAGAAAAGACAATTGTGGTTATCCTGAGAGACTAGAAAGTTAGTATTGCATATGACTGATACGATGTTCAGTTTTTAAAATTGCATCAGATACCTTGCTAGTATAAAAAGACTGAAATTATTAAGGTGATCTTCCTTAATATTACTTAGCTTTTATAACATCAGTAAAAGTTTAGCTCCCTTTTAGCATTCACTGTTCTCGTAACTGTAGCTTCCATAGAGCAATACCAGCAACCCTCTGGTAGCGACCTGCTGTCCTTGGTTATGGACTAAAAACTACTGTTAGCTCCAAACCAAGATGTAGGAGATGACCACAGAGATTTTGGGGTGATGTGAATTCTTTTTTATATTTGCAATTGACCTGCAGTGAGGTCACAATCTGATTTATATTATCAAAGAGGTTTACTTTGGATTTGATTAGGAGACTCGCAGACTGTGACTTGTACAGGAAACAGAAACAAAAGGGTTTATTTTTCCAGTATTTTTTGTTTTTTACAATGCTCTCCAAGTGAAAATAATGCACAAGTGAATATCTATATTTTCTGAGTCAGAATAGAAGTCACAAGAGGCAAGGACTCCGCGATATTTTTTTTTAAATTAGTCTGGCAGTGGTTGAGGCCTTGTTTATGAAAGAGTAGTATCCTTACAGCCAGCTTTTTCTTTCTAGCCCTCTTCCCAGCCTGTTAGGTGTTATAGATGGTTAATAGTTAAAGAAGTATTAGTGCCTAATAGACAGGTCATTGCAAAATAAAGGGAGAGATTGCTGCCATTGCACCTGAAAGTGAAGGAGAGTGTTCTGTATCAATCAAGTATCTGAGAGAGTTCATTTTTCTGTGGAGTTAAAGGACTCCTGAATCATTATTACCACTTATCACCAGTGTAAGCCACCAATGCAGAAGTCTAAATCTCTCCTTGCAAAGAAAATGTCAGAGCAAACATAACCAGTTTCCTAATTCATAAGGTTGCATGCTCCCAGCTACAGCAATCCCAAAGAGAAGACAGCTTAAAATAAAGGCTAAGATTACTCTGCACACAAGTTTGGGTGGTTTGGTGTTGAGGTTCTGGAACTGAAAGTCAAAATGGTTTCAAAATAATACTGAAGATCTGCTCACAAAAGGGCAGTTACGTTCCAGCTACCAATCTCAAGCTGGTTATCAAGATGAGAAATCTTTGACAATGTTAGTCATTTCAGGCAATCTAGGAAAGGGAGCATAACTTTTCTAAATATTACTTTGTTTGAGGATTTTTTCCCAAATTTTACTATAGGCATCCAAATATATTAGTTATTATTTCTGAAGATCTCCTACTCTTCTGAGTTAGAGATAAAACAGAACAAGAATGTCTTCTTAGGACAGGCAGCTTGTGGCTTCAGGAGCAGAATCAGAGTCTGACCACCATGTAAGAAAAGAGTTAAAAATAGACTGTCTCCATTCTTTGACTTGCTCCTGCACTTGTGTGTACATGAGCAGATGTATTCATTTGTCAAGTGGTGATTGTTGACAATGCTGTTGCACTGGCGCGGAGGGATATCTTGCCCTAGAAAATATGTCAGGTCAAAGCAGAGTTCATTGGTTAGCCTCAGTGACTTGTTAGAAACAACACCCCATATGTCAGCAGACATCATACAGCTCTGGCCTGAGACCGAATAGGGCAGAATGGGCTGGTCCCCAAACCTGCTCAGCCAAACCTCCTGTCCTTGGCATTGCTCCCAGCTCTGCTCTCAGGGCTTCCTTAGCAGCAAGCTACAGACTGACCTTTGGAAACAACCAAAATGCACAAGCTCTGAAGTCCCATCAGACTCCTCCCAGCATTTTTCTCTCTAAAAGAGAAGAAAAAACTGCATAACATTGCAGCAAAAGACGATGAAAGGAATGGGAAAGATCCACTGCCTGAGCAAATCCATTGAAATTAAACATCCTAAGAGTTTTAATAGAGCAACTGAAGGAGATATTGTAACAGGGAAAAGCCTGCAGAGCTATCTAGGCCATATATGCTTTAAACTTCCTAACTTAAAAATGATACAAACCTGAATTAATTACTTTACTCATATTTCAGTAAAATCTCTTGATCACTCAAAATCTCACATATCTGTCTGAATTCAGAAGATTTCTGAATTCTGAAACTCACAAAAAAAATTCCAAAATAAAACAATATAGTCTGCCATTGGTTTTTCACTATATTTATTGTAGTACTGGCTAATCATACTAAAAACTGGACACGACACTTGTGTATCTCTTATTTCTATGATTCTAGTACTAATAATTCTAGGAAATTCTTTTGCTGTTATATAGATATTAGAGATAGAGCAGGCCAGCATTCTGATTTTATGTTGGAGTATGTGCGACAGAGACTCAAAATCTAAAAAATTCTAGAAGCACTATGTGTGCAAACCTTTTCCATATTTGATATGCCACCCAATAAATAACTTAATTGAAGATACTTTAGCTGAAAAGTGATTCCTTTAACTTTGTTGTCAGAACACAGATTTTCAGAGAATTCTACAAGAACATTGGTTTTGTGCATACTCTGGACTAACAGATTTTCCTGTCCTTTTCTCCATAAAGATTTTAAGGCCTATAGAAGATAGAATGCTTAAAATGTGGATTTCCATTTTCAATTAAAACAAAAAGAGAGAGAGAAAGAGAGAGCACAATATTGTGAAATATTCCAGTTGCTTTATGGAAAATACATAAGCATCCTGATACACAGAACTATCCGAAACCAACACTGTTTATCTCATGCCCAAAGGGCATATAGCAGAGAATTCACAGCAGGCACAGAGAAAGCAAATATTTGATAAAATGCACCTTATACGTCCCTCGATGCATCATTAAGATGATGGGACAAAAGTAGCCATACTGACAGATTACATCTTCTTCCACAAAACAAATTAGAACAAAATAAGTACAGTCTTTGCAAAAATCCAGAATTCATATTTTTGTCTTTGGACAACAAATTTCTGATCATGGAAGCAATTTAAATGTCACAATCACTTCACAATCTCTAAACGTACAGTGAAAAAGTGAGAAAGATTGTTAGTACTAATTTTGCTGCTTTGTGGAACCAGTACGGACGTGGTTTAAGGTGCTGTAAAATTATTTTTAAATTCTTATATGATCTCTCTGTGTCCCAAACAAGTATTCTTACTCTCTTCATGGTCAAAAAGCAGACCAACTTTTTGCTTCTCTATTACTGTTAAATACACTTTCTGTCTCTTTTCTCTCCAACACTTTTATAGCAGTGAACTAAGTACCGTCTGGAAAAGGCATCAGGAAGGGGCAAATAAGGATCCAAACTTATATTAAATATGCCAGTGGGTATTACTGAATGTCCCTGTAAATCCTTAAAGGATTAGGCCTCCAAATCTATCCCTTAGCTACAATCTGACCTTTTTTTTTTAATGATTAGGGTATCATGAAAGCTTTCTTCATTGATCTATGTCCCTGTTGTCCTACAGTTTCATTATTTCTTTTTGAAAACTTGAATATCTTAACTTCTTATATTTTCTTTTTTTTTTAAAAAAAAAAAAAAGTGGTGGTAATGTCACACACTTTGTTCTCATGATTGCAGGGAGAAAAGAAGCAAGTGCTGAACTGAACAGATGAGACAGTGTGTGTCCCTATCCACAGAGCATGGGGAAAGAAATACCCAGGCAGCTGATCTGCTTTTTCCACTGGCCATTGGATCATTAGGGTGAAATGTGACATCCAAAAGATAGCAGGGGACAGCAGAGCAGCAAAGAGCGGTATATTTTATGTGGCACGGCAGGCCTTGCTATTGCTACCTCAGAAACAATTTCAGCTAGTTGTGGAGGTAACATGCAAAGCCTTCTGCCCAAATACGTGGGAATTTTCTTCCCTCCAAAAACCACAGCAAGTTGCTCAGTGCTAGAAAACAGAGGGATGCCAAAGATAGAAGAAGGAGAACAGGAAGGAGAAGTGAGCCCTAAATCGGCTGTTGCAAAGTGCTGGCCATGGTGACTGGGGAGAGAGATGGACTCTGAAGCCTCTCACTGTCTCCCTACTGCAGGCGCAGTGGTTAAGAAATATTTCTGGGTTTGAACGCTCCTCTCAGCAGCAGCGTATTCATCTTTGGTATGTGATGAAGCAGCAGATGCTCAGATCATTCTTGTCAGTAACAAAAAAGATCTTTACCTTCTTCGTGAAGTGAACATACTCTAGAAAGACATATTTTAACAAAGCAAGATGGGTGCATGTTGTCAGGCCAATACTGGTTGTCACTCCCACTCCCACATAGTCAGCCTCTGCAGTGTAAAGGTATCAATGGATTGTCACCAGCCTTTCTTTCTGTTCTTCTCCTTGTATTCATGTAATTTATGTGAATTATCTTCAATATTTACAGAATTAAGCTAGGAATCTTTCTGAATAGCCATAAAACAGAAATCTGATTTCTTATTTAAAACAAAAAAAACCCAAATAAATCCCAACCCTTTTAGCAAAATTGGGACAAAGAGAAAAAGGAGGAATCTCCAGCTTTCCCCCCAAATGTTTGCCTAAAACACTTACTATGAGTAAATCAAATAAAATAAATAAATAAAGGCGGAGGAAACAAACAAAACCTGAGCTCTCCCTTCTGCACACCCTTTCTCCATGCTACTTCTACTCACAAATAAGCTAGAATATCCCAAAGACCAATTAGGGCTTTTATTGGCAGAACTACAAAGCAGTACTCTTGGTAGAGTTTTCCATTTAAAGTCTCTAATCTGAATGTTATCTGATCCTGAACAACCTTATTCTAAGTAGAATGTATGCGCTCACTCTCCATTTGAATGTCCCTTGGGACTAGAGACTATGTATAGCACTAATTCACTTAAATTTCTCATTTATTGGGGGAAAAAAAGCTTACAAGTTCTTCCAAGGTGGCTTCTTTGTAATGATTTTAATTGACTGCTTCAGAGCAGCATAGAAATACAGTGATCAAGACTGGCAAGAACAGCATGCTAAGACATGACAGATTAGAAAAAATGTTATATTGGCTTGTATATGAAAAACGCAATAAAATGTCCAGAGTGTGGAAAAAGCTCCCAAGAAATCATAACTGTATGATGTTCAAAATAGAAATCAATCAATGAATCAATCACCTGGAAACAAAAGGATCACTTTTCCTGCATAACAGGAGCTCCTTACCACGTTTTCCTGCAAATTTGGTGAAACAGTATTTGCCTGCTTGGGTCATTTTCAGATCATCTGGCTCGAAAACACAGTTTTAGATCTCTTCGTAAAATCTTCTGAGTTTTAAGGCTGTAAATAGTCTTTTAAGAAAAGAAAGAAATTAATAAATAACAAAGCTTTTGAGAAATGCAGCCATGAATGTTGCAGCTGGAAGCAAGGGGGTGCTGAGTGCATTGCATCTGGCCACAGCCTTGAGTGACAAAACATTGGAAATATGAACCTGTGCCATTTCAGAGCTCTGGCTTTACCAGAATCGACCCTAGAACCTTGTCTGAGTATAGCCTACACTGGATGATCTTCACAGCTCATCTTTCTTCCCCTGTTATCCGCATATGAACAATCTAGCAGAAAGAGGAAAGGTAGGGAAAACTGTTTGAATGAGTAGGGAAGGAATATGTGACCTGTCAGCTTCAACACCTGTACACAGGTTTTATGATGTTAAGGGAACCTGAAGTTATTAAAGAAGGACGTTATACATGCTGGTCATCCAGTTACCTCTTTAGCTTTCTATCACCTTTTCAAAAAAGCCAGATGTAATCCGTAATTTGTGCTGACTACTGAAACCAACTTACTGCAGACAGTGCCTCCACGCCATAGTTTTCAGCACTAAGGACTATGAAAAAGATAACTGAATATTTGATCAGATCCCTAGTGCTTTTAAAAAATAAAAACCAAAAACCAAACCCAAGAAAGTGCACTCTGCTTTTGAGAAGTAAGTTGACATGCAGTGATGAATTTCCATAAGGTGCTAGAAATTGTCAACCCCCTGAATTTGTCAGATTCTTTTGTGGAACACTTCTACAAAGCATTTACTTAGAAAACAACAATTCAGGGACTAAAAATAAAGTCTCTTTAAATTTAGCAAGAACCATCAGAAAGACAGACTATGCGAAAAGAATTTCTCAGCTGCAGCTTCAATCTTGCAGTCTGGGTTTAGGTCTTCTGAAGTTGGTTTGCACTCAGTTCTCATATAAGGCTGAACTTCCACATGTGCACCTTCCATTGCAGTGGAAATCACATTCTTTACCATTGTCAGTGCCAAACTACCAGCACTACTTGATCATTTTATCAGCATCTTTCAGAACAAGACTCAAAATGAGAGGTTTTGAACGTCTGTTGAAAGGATTCCTCACCCTGGAAAACAAGGGTGTATGTGTGAGCATGAGTGTATAAATCAAAGATTGTGACTGAAAATGTACTAAAAAGTTTAAAACTCTTTAAAACTCATTTATAAAGGCTTCTGTGTGTTTGATCTATGAAAGAACATCTCTCATGTTGATGCTAGAACACGCATTTCCAAACAGAACATGATCTAATTGTTTCGGCACTGCTCAGGCATCAAGCACAGCCTTGTTGGGATCAAACCCAGAAGTGTTTCCCTCCAGAAGCAGTCCCATGAGATAAGGAATTGGCTTTCTACAGGTGAGAGAGAAAGGGGTTAGAAGAAGGCTCATGAAGAGAAAGAAACCCTGACAGGTCAGGACATACTTTAGGTTAGCAGTAATTTGAGGAACCGCAGAATCCAGCAGGATCTCCACTCCAAATATGGAAGAAACTCATTGTCCCTCTGAATAGTGTACATCTTTCTTGGTAATTTGACTCCATCATACTGGCTATAACAATCGTAAATTATGATTAAAGTAACATCTTCATGCTGTCATATTCCCTCTTTTCTCATTGCACAGTATATGCTGGTACTGCTGGGAAACTGCAGCACAATTGTCCATATCTCCTTACAGATGGGCTACAAAGGATGCTGATTTGTCACATTCATGTAATTGCTTTTGACCTCATGCCATACAAACTGTCCTTTCATGGGTTTTGATTCTATAGATCCCTGATTATCTTCAGGGGAGGGGGGAAGAATTTAAATGCCTTTCTCTGGTTCACAGCCAAATGCTTTTCATACAATCTAAAAAACATCTTGCAGCTTCCTTCACAGCCCTGCCCCTTCCTCCTCCCCTCTTACATCTGCTGCTATAAAACCCAGCCTGTTCCATAATTCTAAAAACTAGATTTCTGAATCACTTCACCTTTTGGTTTCCACTCAGATTATTAATCTATATCATAAATAGAAGCTCAGTTGGCTCTAAGCAACTGTTATTTTAGTGGCTGTCAGGCACAGTCTTCTTTCTCAGTCTGGGGACTTGTTTACATTCCTGCATCCTGGCCCACTACTGAAGATTTCCCCTGTTTTCATTCAGACAAAATTCCTACTAAGATTTTAAAGAACACCCTCCAATGAATCCTTGTCTTCTTCTGTGGTACTCAGGATAATGGAACCTGAATCCAAGCTGTTTGTGCTGTTCTTTTGCTCATGGCACTCCACTACAGCTCCAATCAAGTGAAAATTTTGCCCTGATTGCTATAAGAAAAAGACACAGCCAAGTGTTCTTAACACACCGCCACACTGCCATTTTTGAAATTTTCTCAGTTCAAAATAACCCAGATTTTCCAGTACTCTAAAAGCAGAGGTTTTCCAGGTGTCGCTGGGACAGGAATTAAGTTTGACATGATGGGTTGGACACTCCTGCCCCTAATCAATGTCCTTCTTCATCTAATAAGATGAAAATGGCAGCGAACAACTCACAGAGGATGCTCCTTAACACCCAAGGCAGTTGCCTCTCTGATGGCCTCTCAGGGCCCCAATCCGTGGCCCCAGCATCCCACTCTGTTTACCCTGTCAAAGCTGTTCTGGCACACAGCTGCAAGAGCTCCTCTGACAACCTTGATCTTCTGAGCAGGTGCCATCAGAGTAGTACAAATCAGGAATGAAATGTGCAACAAGGGGACAGATTGCCTTGCCAATCAGTACCTGAGGAAAAGGTGCAGACACCATCACACAGAGGCATCATGAGAACTGTTTGTGTTCAGAAGCTCTGCTCTCTGCATTTTGTGGCACTGGGTAACAGGTCCATCCTGATGGCAGGAACAAACTGTCTTCGTCTCTCTGAGAGACACAAGCAATCCTTTTCTATCAGCAAGGCACTTGCTCTGGTGACCCCTTACAAGGATGATTTTGCTGACTTGATTTCAAAGTAGAAGGACAACATGTCTAACAAAAAATGTCACATGCATCTTCAGGGAACAGAACAATAAAGATATATACCTTTTATTAATTCAAAACCAAGATCAAGTCAGAGTCCCTTGAATTTTGCCTTGGAGCACTACCTTGAAAGATATAACTATCCCACAGATATAAAGGTTTGGATACCATTTTATGCTAGGCACTGGAGCTAATTTTCCTATTCAGAGACTGTAATTTTGTATAATGAATACAATATGCAACATCATTTATTATAAAATACATAGAATGCAAGACGATTAAAATTCTGACAGAGGCGTATTAGAATTCCTTGGCAAAAGAAAAAACTTTATATGTTTGTGAATCATTCCTGAGATAATCATATGCCTTTAAATACCATAAAAAACCCAATTTTTAAGTATTTTTCTGGAAAGCATCATGAATATTAATACAAGACAAATAAAATGTGTCTATTGTGGTGACTAATGAGTTTTTTTCCTTAAAAGGCTTTGTAATAATAGCATATAGATTTTGAAAGGCTAAAGGCGCTACTAATCTGAGAGAGACTTGTGTGTGAACATTTATACCATAATGGGGTAGATATCAGACTGATTTTTAAAAATAATGCCCAGCTGGCAGCTGGTCAGTTTGTACTCATTCCTACCATGTGGGAAAAGCATGCAATTTTGGAGACATTTAAACTCATAGCAGAGTATTGTCAATGAAGGCCTTGAGGAACTCTAAAGGTTTAGAAACTTATTTTGAGGGAGGGAAGAAGAAGGGCAGAAAAAGCATCTTAATTTATAATTAAAGTGTCTTTTTTAACAATAAGTAGGAGTCTGAGTCACATATATGCGATGGGTACTGTTCGAATACAAACAAAACCTTTCAGCTTATGACATTCTCCATCAGCTACCTAGCACACTGCAGAAGCTTAATGTAAATGACTACCACCTTTCCCACATCACCTTTCATCATCTGCCTTACCTGTAGTGAATGTACAGGATTGCAGAAACCAATGTTCAATTCTCAACTAGTCATCAAAGTCTTATACAACTAGAGAACGTGTCATTTAATTTATATTCCAGTATTCTGACGTGAACAAGAATGTATTTACCAGCTTCACAAATGTACTGAGAGATAAAGTATTTATTAAGGATGGACAGAAAGTGTTTCTTAGCCTTCTTTAACAGTTTGGTTGCTGAAGAGACCTGTATAAGAAGAGAAAAGAATGTAAAGGTAATTCAGAGAGATGGAACTATTCCTATCACTCTACAGAGCAGATGTTTTCCAGAAAAAGCAAGGAAGGGTTGCAGGGAAATGGTCAGACAGAGGTAGTTAAGGCCCTAATCAAGAAGGAAGGGCATCATAGTTACATGTGACAAAAAAGATTGATGCTTAAGACGTGGTTTATACACTTAACACCTCTAAAAATGTCAGACTTGGTATGGGAAGAGTTGGAGTCAAAGTTATGAATGCATCCCCAGTGACACCAGAATATAGGTTTCTTCCCATGTCAGCCAGCTTTGATACAAAAATAAGTGATGTATCTTGCTTGTGGGAATCACTGCTCCTGTTCTTAGTGTAGAAAGAGCAAAATGAAAGCCACAAGTACTGCCATTGCTTCATTAAGATAGATGACAGAAAAAACCCACCCAAAAGGAAACAAACCAAACCCCCCAAATACCTAAACTCTTCTTTCCTTCTTACTTTATATCATACATAATCATTTCTGAGAAAGAAAATTAGGGAAAAATACCATTCTAGCTATGGAAATATTTCTAAATTCTGCTCTGGTGACAACACAGAAAAGGAGGAAAGAAGGAACATGGCTGACTTCCTGGCAACTAGAATCAAATACCATGATCAAGCACCACCAGGATGCTTGTTGATAAACTCTGATAAAATAAATCCAAATCATGTTCTAGGATTAATTGTACAGATGAAATTCAAAGGAATAGCCTGGAATAAGCACTGTTGTCTCTGTCTCTCTTTTTTCTTTTTTTTTAAGATATAAGATAATACTTTGCCAAAACCACATTGAGCAAGTCTGAACCATTTCGAACTTGTTCAGCATAGGGTATATTGATCAGCAGAGCCCAGAATAGAGAAAAAAAGCTCAGATATAAACAAGTGAATTTAATCAATCGTAGTTGCCCAACAGCTAGCAAAAAATAATGCAGATAATTTTGACCACAATATTGTTTTAAGGAAGTCATGCGGGTTGTTTCTCAGGGTGGTGTAGGGAAGGAGAACTGACACAAATCCAGCCATTTTTCTGCTGCACAAATTGTAATGTTTAACTTGTTCACTGGGATTTTACAAATCTAAATGAAAATGCTGAAGAAAATACTGTCCAAAAATAAAATCAGGTTTTCCTATATTTATAGGAATTTCAAAATTCTAAGAGAAAGCTTGGAAATAAAGCTGTATGTTAAAAAATCAGTTTCATGTGACCTAGAAGTGTCAATAAGAAATCTGAAATACTGAGAAAGAATCAACCAATGTACAAAAGGATAAATGTGGTTAGTGATTATTAGCTTTCCCTGTTCTCAGGGAAAAATAAAAATCTTATCTGTAGGAGTCTAGATAAAAAAAAGTTATTGCAAACCAAGTGGTTCAAGTGCCCTTTGGAAATGTAAAGATTGAAGTTACAGGCACAGAGAACTACTACACAGGAGTAATAAGCTGATGTCTTTATCTCGGATCAAGTAATGAAAATCTATTCAAGGAGTTATGCTGCTAGAACAGGAGGTTGCGGCAATATAATCCATTTAGCTTCACAGGACACCAGCTTTGTTTTGATTTAAGCTCAAGGACTGGAATAAGCCTGTTTCAAAAATAGAAGCACTATCATCAAAGCTTGATCAAATAAAGTCTTTTATCTCCTCCTCCGTGCTTCTGAGAGCCTGTCAGGTATGTCTCACATTTGCTCAGGCAGAGGGAAAAGGAGTCCCTTCTTGTTGGGGACCTGAGCCTTCTCATCCTGCAACTCCTGCTCATGCCAGGAGGCAATTGTTTTTAAAGGAAGAGCCTAGCCCCTTCTGTGGACATTACTGCAGAGGAAAAGCAGGCTTCCACAAGGGGCAGCTTTTGACACGAGACTGGGAATTTACCTCTTTAGCTATGTATTGTGGATATAGCCCTTTCCCATACAGGAAGTGCAGTAGTGCTTATGCTGTAGAGGACATCATAAGTCAGTTAAGTAAATAGGTGAGTTTAATTCAAACACAGCTCAGGAGAAATCACCATTGTAATAATTTATATTCATAATGCAGCTATATTGCAAGGCAAATTAACTTGATCATGCTGGTTGTTAAAAGGTTCTGATGCCAGAAATAAACATATTTGTACATGCCTAGATGAACACAAAAACCACAAGTTTCAGCAGAAAGTACCAGAAATTCCCTATACAGTTAGAATGATGTTCCCTTGTATAAATATGTGATGATGTCGTTAAAGCCTATGTCATAAAGCAGTTGCTTTGTAGGACCTCTGCAACTCTACATGATTCATTTTCTGAGTATCCAGGTGGACACCATAGGATTGGATTTACAGGTGTATTTGAGTGCTTGCAGATGTGGCTGAAATCAATGAAAGATAAACCTGCAGAGCTATCTAATTCTAAGCATTCTTCAAGTTCTCAGATGGGACGTGTAGAATAAACTAGCACATTTTAATCTGTCTTTGGCTCCTAGTTTGACTTGTAAAATATTCAATATTCATTTTTCAAGATTCTCTTCCTTACATCATTCTTTAGCAAGTAGTTATACCACTCTCCACTGGCTCCATGTGTAAACTACTCTTCTTTAGTTACCCTTAGCTATGTCTATGTCTTTATTTCTTTGTCTCAATGCAATCACTCCCTATCTGCATCATCATTTTCAGTTAATTTTTTCCCACTTCAGTTAGCTCCCATTTCACTTAATTTCTTCATCACCATTTTCATCAAACTTCTTGTCCCCATCTTTCCATTTTGCAGTGCAACTTCTGTTCTCTCTGCTTTTCCATCAGGTATTCTTCCTCTTCCTTTTTAACCACCTGAAGACATAGAAGTCACAGAAAATGAGAAGACAGACTGCTCCCCTGCTCTGTGTTTTAATGTCTATGTTTATCCTGGTCCAGAACACCTATTACAGAACAAGTTTGCATTATTTCTGTAACCTGAGCCTTACGATGTTCAATCATGCTGGAATATTTGGACAGATTAGTTAATAAAACTGAAGTCTCTTTTGAGATTTTGCAAAATTAAATTACCTTAAGATTTGTACCTTGGCTAAATTTCTACAGTATTTCAGGCACTAAAAAAACATGTATTCTGACACAAAAGTCTCTGCTACCAAATTTAAAATCACAGTTCAAAAGTTTAGAGGCACTATTGATATTTTGCAAGTTTACCAGAATTATTTTTAAAGTTTGTTCTTACGAATGTTTTCTTTCCAAAGATTGCCTCTAATAACTAGCATTTAGCCAAACTTTAATCTTATAGTCTCGTTACAAACAGCTGAAAGCTTGATTAACTTTCAGAAGAGCCAGTGAATCAGCTCTGCCTATGAAGATTTCCAGACAAATTTTAGTTTTTAAGCAGGTATTGCTTAGGGTACAGTACATCAGATTATAAACTGTATTGTGCCACCATCATTCCTCTACCTTAAAATTACATATAAATAACCAGAATGTTTCTTCAAAATAAATGCCTGTATAAAACATCTTCTGTGTTTCATAATGCCTCTGCCACCGCACTTCAATTAAAGTCAAATTAATTCAGCTCAAAGATTCCGGACTATTAGGACTGAGGAAAATTATGTAGTACAATTTATTCTCTAATGATACTGTGTAAAGGCAAACCTATCACTTGCTGCTAGGTTGAAATACGTGGCCTTAAATGAATGAGAAAATATAAGTTAATTAAACAATAGAGTGTCAGGTTTTTAATGACCCCCACTACTGAGGGGCAACGATTAACTGAAACCTTTAAACAGCTGATTAGAACAACCCTTATATACCAGTGATATTATTTTAATTTAGCAGTTGAAGAAATGCTATCTTGGAAATGTAAGAATTTAGAGGAATCGCTGTTTTGCTTTGCTAGCCAGGAAACAATACATTGCACATGCAGGTTTTATAATTATGTACAAATTAATACTTGCAGAAACTTCCACAGATCCAGTCAGGTTACAGCACCAGCTGCCTCCTCCCTGTTCTGAGCCAAGGGAAAGCAGCAGTGGGTTACCCAGGATGGAGCACTCCAGCTGCAAACAGCTGAAAAGGTAGATTCCTCAGCCAGTTTGTAAGGAAGGCTGGCAGTTCCTCACCTCAGCCAGCTAAAATGGCTGCAGACACAAGAGTGCTTGCCTAGAATACTTAGATCATCCCGATTACCTGCAAGACAGCTTTTTCTTGCAGCCTGAACCATATGCTGCATCTTCATCCTCCATTTGTCAGCCGTTTTACCTCTTCACTGAGGGCAGGATAAAGACCAGACATTCTTCTCCCTCCAGCATCCAATTCACTAGTACAGCTTCCTTGTTGCCTGTATGAACAAATTAGACTCTTCACATCAAACACACACTCTTGAGGGAGAGTTGATGTCACTAGGGATAGCACTATTTTCAGCCCGAGGCACCTAATGTATTTGTCCATGAAAAACAGCATACTCAACAATGCAGTTACCCTGGAAATATTCCAATTCAGCTTAAATTGGACATACCGGTTATACTAGGAGGGTCAGCATCCCTAGAGAAAGTAAGAACAACTGTCCCTTTTGCAGCTTAGGTGGACTATGGAACAGTCCCCTTTGGTGATACAGGGAGTAGAGCACATATCTCCTAACTACCAGCTTTCTCTAAGTAAGAAATCAGTAGTTATTTGGGGGCTATGTCTGCAATCCTTCTTTTTGGTCTTTTTCTAATTCTAAAAAATGTTTATTTACAGAAACCAAAAAACGTTTGTTCCCCTGATCCAAATCACTAGGCTAAAGACTCATTTTTATTTTCTTAAGAAAGCCTCAGCACTACACATTGGAAGCGTAGATCTACCTAAGAACTATAATACTGTTCACCATCAACATACATAACTCAAAAGGTGCGATTCATCCTCAACGTAGAGGATGTGAGAAGAGCAGCATAAAGAGGAAAAATCAAGGGCAACCAAATTCTAAAATTCTGCTAAAAATGGTTGTTTCTCTGAGAAAAGCCTGTATACCCTGAATAAGAAGAAAGACTTGCTTCAGCCTCCCTCAAGCCTCAAAACCTAATTGCTAAGGTGGTTAATAGGGAAAATGATTGATAGTGCACTTCCTATTTGAGCATTCCTATAAATCTGTTCCTCCCTTTCCATTTTTATGTGCCTGTAAATAAAACGTTTAAATAAAACACTTGTGTCAAATAAAATAACACTATTTTACCCCTCATTTTTAAGTCTTTTGAACCAATTTAAGAGGCCTCAGCATTTTTTTTTTGAATCAGTAATTATACCAACCTACCAGCAAGCTATAGAGTCACTAGTGTCTGATTAGGATAAACATGGGCAGCTGTAACTCTTCTTACAAGTCTAAACCAGCAGCAGCAAAGGCCAAGCTCAGATTTAAAGGGCTGCAATAAAACTTCGTCCTGAGCTTCTCAATCAATCTAATAAGGTTAAACTTGATGTTTAATGAGCTATTTATCATTCTTTGCAAACACAAATCGATTGCCTTCACAATATCTTATTAAAAGAAGATAAGAAAGCCACACCACCATAGACAACTAGGGCAGCACTGCTTAGTTCTGCAGAGTAAACAATGTTATTTTGCAGTCTTTACCTCTGCCAAGGCCAGCTGGTTACAACATCTAGCTCACAGCTGAGGGCTGTCAGGTCTTGCCTGTCAACAAAGCTTGACTGAGGCTGCTAGTGATCTTGTGGTGAGCTGCCTTCATGCTTCTGGCTGCCTTCATGCTTCTCAAGTGTCTCTTCCCTTTACGCTACCTGCTCTCAGATGTTCCTCCTCACTTTAGCTGGTAGCTGGCTCTTGCTGCTTCAACTCTGAGTTGTGCACTGAAAATTAAGACTAATGCATTCATAGCAAACAAGACCCTGCTCTCAAATGCCTTCAAATGCCTTGTATTAGTAAACAAGAAAACCACATGAAGTGTAGGGACAGAAGATACAGAAAACTATCTTTTCCTTCCAGCTCCATAGTTAATTCCTATACTTTACTCCTGCGAGTCAGCTTAAGAAGGAAGACACCTAGTAAAAAAACAGATGGAATTGTCATGCATGCACATAGCATGCATGCAGAACTGTTTTCCTGTCTTTTTGATTGATAAAGCTCCAATCCAGGCAGGTAAGATTTTTAAATGCTGCCCTAATTCCTATGAATTCCAGTTCAGAAATCAACTTCTCTGTACTGCAATATCTTATCTCCTGGTTTTGCTGTGTAGACATGAGCATCATGTCAGATTCCCTATCAGCATTCGTACAGGCAGCTCACCGGGTATAAGAGCTATGTATGTTTGAAAATAGGTGGCAGTCATCTGTTTTTCTGTATATAGCCATTCTTCTTCATCAGGGGATAATTGTATTCCCAAACACACCAAAAATGTCTGCTGAATAAATACCAGGAGAAAGACAAGTTGTCTATTTGACAGTGATTGTAATCATGGCAGGCTTCTTTTTTTTACTTCTGAAGCCACAAAGCAAAGGAGTTTTACCATACTGCTAGAATTTCATTGTCATACAAGAAGCCATATGTAGGCCTTCTATTCTGCACCTTTATTCTGCATTATATTGCAGAGAAAAATGACAGGATCACACAATTCATTGGATACTCATACTGTTGCTTGGAGATCCAACATTGCTAATCATGTTTATCGCTGAATAGTATTTTGGAGTAAAAAATTCCAAGGAACTCTATAACGATGAGCCAGGGATGTTGTCTTGTCTGTAAAACAAAACTAGTAATGATCACAAGGACACAAAGCTGACGGGCAAGACTTTTTGTCTTAGCTTAATATGAACGAACAATCAAGATATCTCTCATTTTAGAGGGAAATCTGTTTGAGATACAAGTGGTAGACTTCAGCCAAAACCTAAGTCTTGCACTATGAAGAATAACATTCAATAAAATGCATGCATGTATAATAATGACAGTGTACATCTCCAAACAGTGATTAAACTATTCATTATATTCAGTCAATATGTTTGAGAGTCGCTGGAAGACATCAGCTGATTGACAGAGGTGCTTTGGGGAATGAAGGCTGAGCATGTTTTAGTAATTATGTAGTGAAGTTTTGTTTGCTGCAGTTTGCTTTGAGAATGCGTTTTCACTCTTTATACAGAATACATTATTGTCAAATACAGTGCTTTGTCAGGTACAAGGCTGAATAAATGGCCAGACATTCAAAACAGTGCATTTTCTTCAAATTCTCTGGGATGATTCTTTTCAGTCTGCCCTCTTTAAAAAAGAAATCGAAAAAAAAACGGACACCTTTGCAAATTGGCCATTTCAGATGATGCTTCAGCATTTTTATCCCCTGATATTCTTGTCTTCTAATTTGTAAGGGATTCTGTTTGGGTGCACCATACTAACCAGTCTGCAATGCAGTGGTGTATAAACTGCAACAGAGTACATATATGTGTTTAGATTTCATTACTCTTTTACCAAACAACATCTCTCATCATCTTCCTGGTTGTGTGCTCTCAGTGTGTCATAACTCCTCTAATGCCCCATGAGATCTTACAGCTTCTCTGTAGTTCCTGGGCATTCAGCTATCTGGCATGGTTTTGTCCTTGTGAGGTAACTGCACATTTGGAAATGGATAACCAAAGTACCAAAGACTGACTGGATCTCCCAAGTTCAGACATTAAGCAGTGGAGGTGTGTCCCCTTTCTAAAGGCCATCTTATCTACCAAGCCACTTTTAAATTACATAGTTGCATAGTTTATTTCCATCTCACCCAATCTTATCTCTTCTTTCTTGATTCTGCCTTCTGAGCTTTGGAAGGGATTTTCACTTAACCACATGGGAGAAGCTCTTCAGCATTCATCTAATTACCAAAAGCATCTCCACAACTGTGAGCTTGTATTAGGCCAATAATAAAACAATTCTTTTGTGAATCAGAGAAGACTTTCTGCAAATAAAGTAACCACAAAAGTGACATTGTTTTGAGACATCTTTTGTGGTAACAACAAAATGGAAATTTTTGATCAGCTGCAATACTTTTATTTTCAGATTAGTTTGGTTTCATGTCAGTAATAATGGAAGCGATATTATTTTCTCCATTTTCCAATAACACCTTTATGATATTATGTTATTTTCCATTTTCAGATGATACTTGCAAAGATAAGACATAAATCAAGCCAAAGTGGGAGAGGAGTTGATTGATAGACAATTTCCTTTGCACTGAGTGAGTGACTTTTCTTAGAAGTTCAGAAGCTGTGCTGGAAAACCATTCATTTATTTTATCAAATGACAAATTAGTACTTTTAACTTTGACTTCTTGCCACCATCTCTGTTCCTCTCACTCAATTTCTGTATAATGCATAAACAAAGTACGTTAATTAATTAGAACTCTTCTCTAAAAATCAAACCCCATGCTTTGATAATGTCAGGATCTGGATATGAAAAAAATCATTTTGAGGTACTTCATTATTTATCTGAAACTTGTCAACTTTGCTCTGCATCCTGATTTATTGGTCACTAGCAGTAAAAGCAATCAAAACGACTAGGAGTTCCCACAGTAAGTGAAATTACTCTTCCACATGTCAGTATAGTAGATGCATGTAAACTCTACAGTTTCTCCTTCTCCACCAACTTCTTGAATCCCATATGGATTATAGCCTTTGCAAGACTTTGATCTTTAAGGAAGGAAGGCAAAACAGGAAATACCAAAGTATCTGAGCTAAGCAAGGGCAGCTTTAGAAGCACAATAGGCAAATTCCATTATTCCCTAGCCCGTCTTTACTTCTATTCATTTTATTGTGCACAAGTACATTGGTCTTCTCTTTCTCTAAAAAAAGATAAATCACTAGTGCCCCAGCCCAGGTGTGGGACCTTGCACTTGGCCTTAGAATCATAGAATCATAGAATCACTAGGTTGGAAAGGACCCACTGGATCATCAAGTCCAACACTCCCTTAAACCATGTCCCTAAGCACTTCATCAACCTGTTCCTTAAACACCTCCAGGGAAGGTGACTCAGCCACCTCCCTGGGCAGCCTATTCCAGTGCCCAATGACTCTTTCCGTGAATAATTTTTTTCTGATATCCAACCTGAACCTCCCCTGGTGGAGCTTCAGGCCATTCCCCGTTGTCCTGTCCCCTGTCACTTGGGAGAAGAGGCCAGCTCCCTCCTCTCCACAACCTCCTTTCAGGTAGATGTAGAGAGTAATAAGGTCTCCCCTCAGCCTTCTCCAGTCTAAACAACCCCAGCTCTCTCAGCTGCTCCTCGTAAGACTTGTTCTCCAGCCCCCTCACCAGCTTTGTTGCTCTTCTCTGGACACGCTCCAGAGCCTCAACATCCTTCTTGTAGTGAGAGGCCCAGAACTGAACACAGTACTCGAGGTGCAGTCTCACCAGTGCCGAGTACAGAGGGAGAGTATCCTCCCTGGACCTGCTGGTCATACCATTTCTGATACGAGCCCAAATGCCATTGGCCTTCTTGGCCACCTGGGCACACTGCTGGCTCATGTTCAGTCGGCTGTCAACCGTTACCCCCAGGTCCTTCTCCTCCGTGCAGTACTCCAGCCACTCTTCCCCCAGTCTGTAGCACTGCATAGGGTTGTTGTGCCCCAGTGCAGGACCCGGCATTTGGCCTTGTGGAACCTCATGCCATTGGCCTCGGCCCAGCAGTCCGGCCTGTTAGGATCCCTTTGCAGAGCCTCCCTACCCTCCAGCAGATCCACGCTTCCACCCAGCTTAGTGTCATCCGCAAACTTGCTGAGGGTGCACTCAATGCCTTCATCCAGGTCATTGATAAAGACATTGAACAGGGCTGGACCCAGTCCCGCGCCCTGAGGAACCCCACTTGTAACTGGCCTCCAGCTGAAGTTATGTCCATTGACCACCACTCTTTGGGCCCAGCCATCCAACCAGTTTTCAACCCAGGAGAGTGTGCGCCTGTCCATGCCAGAGGCAGATAGTTTCTGAAGCAGAATGGTTTGAGAAACTGTGTCAAAGGCTTTACTGAAGTCCAAGAAGACTACATCCACAGCCT
The DNA here is from genome assembly GCF_017976375.1 of Cuculus canorus. Taxonomy (NCBI): domain Eukaryota; kingdom Metazoa; phylum Chordata; class Aves; order Cuculiformes; family Cuculidae; genus Cuculus; species Cuculus canorus. The sequence goes on along the minus strand of NC_071405.1, from coordinate 28,826,067 downwards.
TTACCTCATCCAGTAGTCGAATCATTTTGTCACAGAAGGCTATCAGGTTAGTTTGGCAAGACCTGTCTTTTGTAAACCCATGTTGACTGGGCCTGATCACCTGATTCTCTTGCATGTGATTCATGATAGCACTCAAGATTACCTATTCCATGAACAGGTTCCTTGTTGAACTTCATGAGGTTTGCACGGGCCACCCACCTCTCAAGCCTGTCAAAGTCCATCTGGATGGTTTCCCTTCCCTCCAGCATGTCGACAGCTTGGTGTCATTGGCAAACTTGCTGACAGTGCACTCAATCCCCCTGTCCATGTCTCCAACAAAGACGTTAAACAACATCAGTCCCAACACTGACCCCTGAGGAGCACCACTTGTCACCAGTCTCCACTTGGACATAGAATTATTGACCACAACTCTTTGAGTGCAACCATCAAGCAATTCCTTATCCACTGAGTTGTCTATCTGTCAAATCCTTGTCTCTATGGGAGAAAAGAATGTCATGCTGGACAATGTCGAATGTTTTCCACGTCTGTGTAGATGATTTCAGTTTTTCTTCCCTTATACACCAACACTGCAGCCCTGTTGTATAAGGCCACCACATTCATCAGGCACGATTTGCCCTTAGTGAAGCTATGTTGGCTGTCACCCATCACCTCCTTATTTTTCATGTGCTTTAATGTAGTTGATCCCATGGACTTGTGCACCTTCAGGTTCCTTAGATGATCTAGCACTTGATCTTATCCTACAGTGAGCAGTTCATTATCCCAGTCCCTGTCCTTGCCTTCTGCAACCTGAGCAGTGTGTCTAGAGCACTTAGTGGTGAAGACTGATGCAAAAAAGTTGTTGAGTACCTCAGCTTTCTCCATATCCTGGGTAACAAGACCTGCTGTTTCCTTCCAGAGAGGGTCCTCATGCTCCATACTCTTCCTTTTATTAATGAAATAACTATAGAAGCTTTTCTTCTTGCTCTTGACATCGTGGCCAGATTTAATTCCATCAGCGCTTTAGCTCTCTTAACCTGATCCCTGACTGATCAGACAAATTCTCTTTCTTCCTTCCAGGCTACCCACCTTGCTTCTTTTTTTGAGTTTACATTTGTCCAGGAGTTCCTTTTTTATCCATGGAGACTTCCTGGTGGTTTTGCCTGACTTCCTCTTTGCTAGACTGCTGAGCTTGGAGGAAGTGATCCTTCAATATGAACCAGCTTTCTTGGGCCTCTCTCCCCTCCAGGGCTTAATCTCTAAGAAGTAGATCCCTGAAGAGGCCAAAGTCTGCTCTCCTGAAATCCAGGGTAGTGAGTTTGCTGTGTACCCTGGATTTTGAACTGCACCATTTCATGGGCACTGTAGCCACGGCTTCCCTCGAGCTTCAAATATAGTTAATTTACAAAAGACAGTCATTTCTGTTCATTCTAGGATTTGATAAAGTGCTAGTCCACCAGCTACTGTGTGCTAGAAAGACTGCTATATTTCACATAAAATGCTTAGGTATTCCTGGGAGCTATGAAATGGCTGCTCTAAACTTCACATAGACATGCTTCTATTCCTGAGCTTCCTCCTTCTCTCTCCTTTTCAAACTCAAGAGTTACAAAATATAGTGTGGGAATAAAAGGTCTCAAAGGTGCATATCCCACAAATTCCATGTAAAATATTATTTTATCCAACCTTGTAACAATAATGATAGAAGGTTTGTTTTATTTTTTCCTAGAAGGAATACAAGTAGAGCTTACCAGCCCTCAAAATCCTGAAACAACATACTGTATCAAAACGCAAATCCAACTTCCCCTAGAAACAAATTTTCTCCTCTCAGAGACAGTTTGATTCACAATCCTATTGAGCAAAATAAACATAGGTACTCAAATACAAGCCTTATGATTCACAAGAGAGAAGGTAAGAGAAAATAACCTGTGGGGCAAAAAATACAGAAAATGCAGTTATGGCAGTTGCTGTTTTGTTGGTCCACTATCTATCACTACAATCCATCGTATGTGAATACTTTTCCCAGACTGATTGTGAATTTCTATTCTGTAGCTTTTAATGCAGCCTCCCTCATTATAATCCCCTTGGCAGTACAGAAGAGATGGTCTTATTAGCTGCCAGAAATAAAAGATATTTTAACAGAAGAAAGCCTCTTTAAACAATATATTTCTTCAGGGAAATTCATTGAGGATGAGAGCAGTAACAGAGTAATTCTTCAGGAGTTAAGACATGAAATACAGACTATTGTGTAAAGTACAGCTTTGCTGAAATCCATGTGGAAGACTGAAACACCATGCTATGTGGCAGACTTCTGATAAGTCGTCAAGGCTGTTAAGCAGTGCTCTTATGTAACAATATGAAATGGAATATCTGTCAATTCAATCACAAGCCCAGGCTAAATTTCTGAAGTTCCTTGCATCTTTTTGAAGCTCAAAAATTCTAAATTAATCCAAATGTTACCATTTGGATGATGACATTTTGAGCCACCTCATTGCCATAAACTTACTGAAAGCATATTAAAAGTAACCCTTTTATGCACGCACCTGCAGGGATCACCTGGAACTTGCATTTTGGAGTTTAATCATTAATGCAGCAGACATTGTTATTTTTCCTCAGTGGAATCAAATATGTTCAAGAGTAATTTGGTTTAGTCTAGATCAGCACTTTCCAACACATTAAGTTTATTTGGAACTGGATCATGTCTTTTCAGTGGTCACAACCATGCTCTTTGCACAGTGCCCTGAAATATCTTTAAGCCGCAAATTATAATAATAAAAAAACCCCAAAAAACAAAAACCAAAAAACCCCACGTTATTTGCAGCTAATAAAAACCTGTAGTTTTAGGAGTCAGGCATGCTGCAAATTGATTACAGTTTAAAACCAGCACTGGATCTTTGTTTTGGGGATTCTCGTTTCTGTATCTTGCATACAAAACATTTACCAAGTATTCCTGCTAAATCACAGCTTCTCTTTTCTATAAATGAAATCCAAGAATCATATGATTCCATTATCTGAAATGAAGATAAATTGTGGGGTATTTAAACCAGAGTGCATTTTATGAGACTGAGAAATACAGTAAATGGCGTTTTACAAGATAAGGGATATAGTTTAAAAATTCTTTTCCCTGTAAGAATTACCTTAAGAATGCTGATCCTGTGCTGTTGCCATTTAGCCAGTGACTAAGTGTGGCGTTCTTTGTAGGCAAATGATCCATCAGGCCCCTAATCAGAGAGACTGGTTTCAGCAAAGACAATATCCCACAGTATTACCACCCTGAAACTGTCACGCTGCCTTGTAGAATGTGATGTCATGTCCCGTTAGCAGCGTGTTAATGATACCTGCCCTGAAAAGAACTTTAAATTATCAGAGCTGATGGGTATATTTGGAGTCTGGACAACATTACTGTTATATGGAGATCTTGATGAGTTAAAGCCCCTACAAATATCATTTTGTTCTTCATATTCTCTCCTAAGGTAAAAGCAAGTAGTTCAAAGTAAGGCTCTAAAACAACACCCTTTTGTATCCTGGATGGAAATATGTGATTAATATTTCCTCAGTCATTCAGGCAAGCAAACATTATTTTGGTACTAGTGGTTGATCAACTTCTGCGTAACAGGAAGTGAGAATATTATGTCTAAATCACAAGTAATCTTTCCTGTCTGTAATGCATTATAATATTCCACTGTTTCATTTCTACTCCTACTTTGGCTAAAGATTAGGAAAGATCAATTAGAAAAACAGTTAAAAGGCAGTTCTACAAAGTAGCTTACATTCATTGTCTTTGGAAATTCTGAAGAGAGACATTTACAGTTTGAAAAGCCTTTTTTGTAACATTAGTTAGCATGATATAAGTCTGCAAAAGTCCCTCTTGTACCTTGAAGTACAAACTACTAAGCGACTAATTTTCAAGTAAAATTTAACAACACACAACATATATACCTAGCAAAAATCTGTCTAAACAGAGCTTAAGAGGCATATGAATTTCTGCAAATCACTTTGGCATGTGAAGTATTTTTCTATTTTGCCTTCACTACATCTTCTTGAAGAAATTTTAGGAGAAATAACCAGAAAAGCAGCACTAGCAACATATTGGAAAAATGCTGGTTACAGATGGTATAAGGAACATTAACTTGTTGAAAATCTATAAAGACTCAAAGCAAGAGAAAAAAAGAGTAGAATGCAAAAACAGTTTGTAAATTCTGAAAGTGTTCCAAGTTAGTAGCTTTATTTCCAGAGTTAAACAAATAAACTTGAAATTTAATGATAGGGTTACTAGCAGGTCATGTTCTTAGCAGTGCTGACCCAAGGTTAAGTATTTTCTGCTCCAAGCTATCTTGAAGGCAATAGCTTCAGCAGGGTGATATTATATGCCCTGCTTTCAATGATGTTCTCAGCTCAACACCATCAAAGTCCTGTATATTTCTTTTGACTAAGGTAAAGTTTATGTTCCTCAAAAGTCATTGCATATGGTATTTGCATGTTGGTTTTTTTTTTACATAAAAGAGGCAAGTTTTATTGGAATGCAAAATCTAACCTACAAGTGTCCTGAATGGCTATCTCCTAGCAAAGGAGAGGTCTTATAAATACACTCATTATCAACATTCATTTTCTGTGTATGCTGTGGTTTCTGTAGAGGTGTTTAGATGCTGATACAAAAGTGAAATGAATGAAGACTGTAGCAATCTGTGCGTAGGTGTGCAATAACCAGGCTGCTGCAAGTTGAGCGTGACTGATGTGCAGATAGCAGTCTATGTGTGGAGAATGATAAACATGGTGGGAGAAAAGATTAGTGCACACGTGAAAGGGAACTTGCTATATATTGCCTGAATTTGCAGCACACCCCCTCTCTCAAGGTTATCTCCCCTGTCCTCTCCCCAAATTTGATTACACTTGACAGAGTGATGAGTCCTGCAGCCAGATGAGACACATTTATTTTGCTGAACAACACCAGACCACTTAGAAAGACAGAATAATCCTCTAACAAAGGTACAACTTAGGTCATCAGGATATAAGCTGGGCATTTTTTTTCTTTTTTTGTCTAGAAATACAGGTTCAGAGCAGCTGAGGTTATTTCTAGACTAAGGTCAAATTCAGCGAGTATCTTTAGCCAGATCTTCAGTTTTTAAGGGATGACTTGTCCAAAATTCCTACTGTACCAATGTAAATGACTTGCAGAGCTAATCCTGCTAAAGACTTGATCCACTCCAGTCACCAAGAGCATATGACCTTCCCCAAGGACTTTCAAGATATGTACACAGGCACTACAGGGCAAACACAAGGTGTTGGCTGGCGAGGCCCCAGCCCTGCCAGCCCTTGGGGGGGCCCTGTTGCTCTTCATCTCAGGGAGCCCTGGCCCTGGCTGCACTCTGACAGTGTTCCTCTGCAGGTTTTGAGTTAGTAAAGAAACTTCAATGTCCCCTTTCTTTATTCCTGTTAATCAATGGGAGCTGTGAAGTTTTGCACAACTGCCATTGGACTGTGATGGAATGATTTTGAAGATCATTGTCAAGCCCTTCCTTTATGTTGTGGCTTAGCAACAGAAAATATTCCCCATACAAGAGGGCTGAGTAATCTTCCTTCTCCAAACTCTCTTCTTACATCATTCCATGAAAGGAGGGTGAGTGAGACCAATTAAGGACACCAAGGATCAGAGGGGTCTGATCTAATTATCCGTGACTGGTGTCACTGTAATAACTTTGGGTGTTTTGACAATGGGATGGCCTACACAGCACCAGGTTTACAGGTAGGTATCAGATGGGAACCAACTTTCTCAAAGTGGGAGGAGGGTCTTTGCTCAGGAGCTTGCAGGGCTCATTGATAGGGCTTTAAACTAGACGTGAAGCAGGAGGGGTACAATATCAGGTTTGCCTTTGACAAGCTGTGGGAGGACACACAATGGTTGGAGGGATGGGGTGTTGGTATGGGCCCTCCACCTCCTTCTCCAGGGCATGCTAGGGATGCCGTGGCACAGTTGAAGTCCTGTGGAGATGAGTGGGAGGTAGTAGGTGCCAGGAAGGAAACTTCTGCAGAACAGCTTGAAGAAAATAAGGGTTCCTCCACTAAGAAGGCAATGCAGCCAACAGCCAAGATGAAGTGCCTCTATACAAACGCACAAAGCTTGGGCAACAAACAGGAGAAGCTGGAAGCTACCACGCTACAACAAAGCTATGATCTGGTTAACATCACTGAAACTTGGTGGGATGAATCCCATGACAGGAGTATGTCTATTGATAGCTACAGTCTCTTCAGAAGCCACAAACAGGTTGAAAGCTTGGGGGTCAGAATAAAATTACAAGGCAGCAAAAGGAACCTTGTGGTTGATATATAGTGCAGTCCACCCAATCAAGCAGAGCCAGCCGACGAAGCCTTCTTTCTCCAGCTACAGGAGACTTCACGCTTGCAAGCTTTCATCATACTGGGGGACTTCAACCACCCTGACATACGCTGGAAAATTAGTACGGCAAGCTGTAGGCAATCCAAGAGACTCCTGGAGTGTGTTCTTAACCCAGGTAATAGACACCCCCACATGAGGGGATGCAATACTGGACCTGATGATCACCAATACAAGTGAGCTCATCAGTGACATCAAGATCGGAAGCAGCCTGGGCTGCAGTGATCATACACTGGTAGAGTTCAAGGTCCTGAGGGACGGACATGGGACAAGTGAGGAGTATAGTCAGGACCCTAAATATCAGGAAAGCAGACTTGAAGCTTTTCAAGTAGTTAGTCAGTAGGAACCCTTGGGATATGGTCCTCAGGGACAAGGCAGCAGAACAGAGCTGCCAAATATTTAAGGATGCTTTCCATAAAGTGCAAGAGAGCTCAGTCCCCAGATGCTGGAAATCAGGCAGAGAAGGGAAGAGACCAGCGTGGCTGAGTCAAGACCTGCTGGTCAAACTGAAGAGCAAGAGGGAACTGCACAGGCAGTGCAAGCTGGGAGAGGGAACCTGAACAGAGTATAGGGATACCGTCTGGTTGTGTAGGGATGGAGTCAGGAAGGCCAAGGTGCAGCTGGAGCTCAACTTGGCAAGGGAAGTGAAGACTAACAAGAAGGGCTTCTACAGGTATGTCAATCAGAAAAGGAAGGTTAATGAAAGCGTGTCCCCACTGATGGATGAAAATGGTGACCCCATATCAACAAACGAGAAGGCTGAGGTACTCAACAACACTTTTGCCGCAGTCTTCATCGACAACCATTCTCCTCACCCTTCCTGGGTCAATGGACAACAAGATGGGCAAGATGGGGTCCAAGGGGGTAAAGACTCTCCCACTGTAGGGGAGGATCACCTGAGGATCCTGAACATATATCAAGTCCATGGGACCTGATGAGATGCATCCCAGAGTCCTGATGGAATTGGCTGATGTTGTTGCCAAGCCACTCTTCTTGTTATTTGAAAAGTCATGGCAGTCAGGAGAAGTTCCTGGTGACTGGAAGAAGGCTAACATTGTCCCCATTTTTAGAAAGGGCAGAAAAGATCACCCAGGGAACTGCTGACATCTCAACCTCACCTCTGTGCCTTGGAAGATCATGGAACAGATAGTCCTCGAAGCTATGCTAAAACACATGGAGAACAGGGAGGAGATTAGTGGCAGCCATCATGGCTTCACCAAGAGCAAGTCCTGTCTGATCAAGCTAGTGGCTTTCTATGATGGGGTAACCACATCAGTGGACATGGGAAAAGCAATGGATGTGATCTATCTGGACTTCCTTAAAGCCTTTGACACATCCTGCACAACATCCTTCTCTTTAAATTGGAGAGATAGGGATTTGACTGTTTTGTGGACTGTTTGGTGGATAAGGAATTGGTTACATGATCATATTCAGAGAGTAGTGGTAAACAGTGTGAGGTCCAGATGGAGATCCGTGGCAAATGGTGTCCCTCAGGAGTGGTGTCCCGTATTGGGACCAGTGCTGTTTAATGTCTTAATGATATAGACAGTGAGATAGAGTGCACCCTCAGCAAGTTTGCAGATGACACCAGGCTGAGCCATGTGGTTGCCACACCAGAAGGATGGGATGCCATCCAGAGGGACCTGGACAAGCTGGAGAAGTGGGCGTGTGTGAACCTCAGGTTCAACTAGGCCAAGTGCAAGATCCTGCGCCTGGGTCAGGGCAATCTGTCGTTTCAATACAGGATGGGGGATGATGTGCTTGAGAGCAGCCCTGCAGAGAAGGACTTGGGGGTGCTGGTTGATGAGAAGCTTGACAAGAGCTGGCAATGTGCTCTCACAGCACAGAAGGCCAACTGTATCCTGGGTTGCTTCAAAAGAAACGTGGCCAGTATGTTGAGGGTGGTGATTCTGCCCCTTCATTCTACTCTTGTGAGACCCTATCTAGAGTACTGCGTTCAGTTCTGGTATCTTCTAATAAGAAGGATAGAATGGGTCCAGAGGAGGGCTATGAAGATGCTCAGGGGGCTGGAGCACCTCCCATATGAGGACAGAGTGAGAGAATTTGAGTTGTTCAGCCTGGAGAAAGAGAAGGCTCCGAGAAGACCTTATAACGACCTTCCAGTACCTGAAGGGGCCCTACAAGAAAGCTGGGGAGAGAAGAGACCAGACTATTTACAAAGGCATGTAGTGATAGGGCTACGGGAAATGGCTATAAATTGGAGAGGGGCCAATTTAGACTAGGCATCAGGGAAAAAAAAAAATAAGTAATGTAACAAACGATCATCTGAACAATGGTATCTCTCTTGTCCTAGACTTTTACTTTTACATTTTGAAGCACCAACTTTTAGAAATGACTGCTTCGTTGCATTCATTCTGTCACCCTTCTAAGATCTGCTCCACTCACTTTCAATAAGGTTTAAAATATCCAATTCAAATCCCATAAAAGGACAAGACCAAAGATTCTAGTCATATTACTGCTGAAATTCAAAGTTGAGCATTGACTAGACTTTCTTTTCCTACTGCTGCTGAGGTTATTGTTAGCAATTATTTCACTGAAAGAAGATGGAGGTGGAGGAAAAAAAAATGAGAAAGAATGAGTGGTTAGATAGCAGTGTTCTGCAAGATATACTTAGAATCAATCATATTACTGTTTTCTCAGCCAGGCTAGTGATCATAAATTCTGTATCTTTCCCCAAGCTCAGTGGCTATGCCAGCCATTCATTCTGAAATGCTTCATGTTTCCTGTATAGAAATTCACAATAGGATTATGGATTTAGGAGAAAGCTCTGCTCAAGGAGGGGCAGGGAGTGAAAGTAGTTTGTTTGGTACGGCACTGAGTAGTGTGCAAAAGGAAAAGCAAGGCAAGAAGATGGAGAAATTGAAAATGAGGTAGAAATAAAGGGAGTGTACTTGTAGTTCACAACAGAAGTTTTATTCAAAGAGGAGTTTCTCTGTCTTGCCTAATTTTCACTTGGAAACTAAAACTGGACTTTTGTTGGGCCAATTTGAAATTGACTGCTACCACCTGTAAAAACATATTTACACCAGGAAGAGTCAAAGGAAAAATGCATATACACACAACGCTGGGCATTGTTTTGTCTCTCTAAACTTCCAGCTGTAAGTGTGGTGGTGGCTAAAGCAAAAACTGCAAATGAAGTCATGTTTCCTCTCCTCTCATGTCAGCTCACTGGAAAAATATGGCATCTCTCGGAAGAAATGTAATGTTCTTCCTTCCCCATACATGTCTCGGAGGGAGTCATGTAATGACTCCCATTTGCATTTTGCTTGAACACAGCAGTATGCTTCTAAGATGCTTCTACTGGAGCCTGAAGCAAAGAATTTGCTAGAAGAAAGATCATCATAGTTACAGAGCTATGCAGTGAAAAAAAAAACCCAAAAACTAACAAAAAAAAAAACCCAAAAAAACCCCAACAAAACCCAAACATAATAAAGAGCAGCCAAATGTCATACATTCCCACTAGTGGTTAAAGCAAAGGGGAACAGAAGCAGGAAAGTAATTGTAAGGTCCTATGGCTACAGGAGCCATTTTACTATGGAAGTCATCAGGAGTTGTGAGTTAGAAACCTCTGCTCTACGTCTGTGTCTTGCAGCTATTAGAAGAAATGAGTGCCAGATTTTAGCAGCTTCTGATGAGATTTGAATTCAGTGTCAATACAGAGGCACTAATTTTTGCCTTTTAAGAGGCAAGATCTGTTTCTTCCGGTGAAAGGAAGGTGTTGTTATTAAGAGTTTGCCCATGGGATGCTGAGAAGATCTGCCTCCTTGAACACTCAGGCCTTGTACATTGTTCAGTATTCAAAACTCAGAGGTAGTTACAGTTGTCAGGGGAAGTTCCTGAGCATGCCCACTCCATCTGGAATGCACGCATGAACTCAATAGCAGCAGTGCAATAATTTGGTGTAACCAGTCATCCTTCCCTTTCCACTGACGTATTTTTTTTGTCAAGTCAAGACACAGAGATGTGACTAAGATCACAGAATCACAGAATGGTTGGGGTTGGAAGGGACCTCTTGGAGATCATCTATTACAACTTCCCTGCTAAAGCAGGTTCACCTTGAGCAGATTGCACAGGAATGCATCTAGGTGGCTGTTGAATATGTCCGGAGAAGGAGACTCCACAACCTTTCTGGTCAACCTATTCAGTTCTCCATCACCCTCACAGTAAAGAAGTTTTTCCCATCTTAAGTGGAACTGCCTGTGTTCCTGTTTGCACCTGTTGCCCCTTGTCCTGTCACTGGGCACCACTGAGAAGAGTCTGGCCCCATCCTCTAGATACCCATCCTTAAGATATTTATAAGCATTGATAAGGTCCCTGCTCAGTCTTCTCTTTGCCAGGCTAAAGAGAACAAACCCACTCAGCCTCTCCTCACAAGAGAGATGCTTCTATCCCCTCATCATCTTCATGGCCCTCCACTGGACTGTCTCTAGTAGTTCCTTATCTTTCTTGAACTGGAGAGCCCAGTACTAGGCACAATATTCCAGATGTAGCCTCACTAGGGCAAAGAAGAGTGGGGAGATAACCTCCCTTGACCTGTTTGCTACATTCTTCTGGATGCATCCAAGGATACCATTGGCCTTCTTGGCCACAAGGGCCCATTGCTGACTCCATCAATTTGTTTTCTGCCAGAAGTCCCATGTCTTTCCAGCCAGTCAACACCTAACTGTATTGGTGCTGAGGGTTATTCTTCCTGAGGTGCAGAACCCTACACTTATCTATATTGGACTTCATCAGGTTCCTCTCTGCCCAACTTTCCAGCCTGTCCAGGTCTCATTGAATGGCAGCACAGCCTTCCAGTGTATCAGCCACTCCTCTCAGTTCTCCTCAGCAGACTTACCGAGGGTACATTCTGTTCCCTTGTCTAGGTCATTGATGAATCTGTTTAACAAGCATGGGCCGAGTACTGAGCCCTGGGGAACACCACTCACCACAGGCTTCCAGCTAGACTCTGTGCCACTGATGACAACCCTCTGGGCTCTGCCATCAGGCCAATTCTCAATCCATCTCACTGTCTCACTAATTATTGAGCATCTCCTCACCTCAGACTGGCAAGATAATAATGCAGAGCATGGGTCATAACACAGTTCATCTCTGTCTACACAGGCATTAGATATGAAAAGTCCAGTCTTCTGGACAAGATAAATCAGGGTAAGCCAAAACCTCACTACTCACATTAATTTCCAGTTGACAAATACATCAGAAATCTCTCCCTATCCAAAAACATCCTTGGGCAAAAAGCAATTTAAAGTGGAATGTTTCAAAATGCAGGACTAAATTTAAGGAAGGAATTATTTTCTGCAGTGCAATACTGCAGATATAATTGACTACTGAACCATAAGGTACATATTTGTGTTAGCATTTACACAGGCAGAGCGGTAACAAAAATATTTGAATACTTTAAATGGTGACATCATTAGAACTCCAAAAGTATGTGTGATTTTATATATTAAATAGATATACGTGAATGATTTTATAAGCGTAATTACATCCCGTCATAATAGCAATGGTTTGTGGACTCTTAAAAATATGGTGATGGTTGAAAATTTTTCTCCAGGAATATCAAAGAGAAAACAAAAGTCGTCTTTTTGCACATTTTTGTTATCCCTTTGGGGATTTCCTATGTTTGTTTCTAAGGGCTGGAGCTCTAGAAGTAGCATATATTGACCAGAGCCAAGCAGAGTGGCAGGTACTGCTCTTTGATTGCTATCAGAGCCTAGCCCTCTCTTACAGGAATTCACTGGGTGTTTCAGTTGAAAGTTTTTTGGCTCTACTCAGTTTTCTACTTATATTCACAAACAGTACTGACTCAATCACTTTCAATCTCGAGCCCACATGACAAACTCCTAATTTCCTGCATTTGTGACATACCGTGACCCTCCTTGATGCTGTTAAGGTTTGTGACTACACAGAAAAGCCCTGGCAAGTTGATAGTGAATGACCCAGGGATAGTTGTTCTGCAATTGCTTGACTTAGCAAGTTTGTGCTCTCATAGCAACAGGAGCAGCAGCATATCATTCTCTGCTGGCTTCATTAAAAGAAAATGATCCTGTCTTTCAGTTTAAAAAAAAAAGAAAAGCTGTAACTGTTGAAGCAGCATGCACCTAATAAGCTACTTCTAAATCTGGCTCCTTCATTTCAGTCTGTGGACTAGCAGAACAGGGCTTGCAGAATCCTTCTCAAGTAAGTATTGCTTTTTCTTAACAGCATATATGTTTTTTTTTCATTTAAAATGTATAACAGGTAGTAAAGAAGTCATCAGAATCAAGTAAGTGCTGCAATATGACAACTGAATGCCTGCTTTAAACATGAATTAACATGCTCTGTTGTTTCATTTGGCAGACATTACTGTCTTAAAAAGGAAATATTTAATACATTAAAGTACGAGACAGCAAATTATATGGATGAATCTTCCCAAAGCTGCAGTGATAGAAAACTAATGTAATGATTTATAATTGACTGTCACGATAGTTTTTTTTAAAAATTAGCTACATGTCTTTTATTTGCATGATGCACATCATTGAACATGTGCATTTGACCTCATCAGAATTGGAATATGTATTTTGAATGCTGTCCTGGCCATTAAGTATGAAATTAACAAAATCATTTCGATATTCAAGAAAGGAAAATGTCAGATAGTGGCATTAATATTATTAAGACAGCTAATATGTACACATTAAACCTGCCTCAGGTTTGTATTAAATTCTGAAGGAAAATATTTGTAATGGATGACTTTGTATAATTATACAAAGTATTAGTCAGTCATTGTTAAAACCAACAGAGCATAGATGAAATAATTGCTTATATATAAAACAACATAAATGCATGCCATTTGCCAAAACAAACAATACATACTGTAGCATGCTTTCTGCGAGAATATTTAAATAGCACTGTTGAACATGTCTCTTTAATATAATGAGATGGGGTGGGACTACAGGAGTTGAAGGAAAAAAAATAGCAATATTTTTCTTCATGTTTAAATTGTAACAGTTTTAGTAGAAGGGAGTTTGGAACAGGCAACTCACAGAGTTACCTTTACATTTGGTATGCAAACACACACATATCCACATGCAAACAAATATTTTTTCCTCAATTAGTCTTAGCTGCTTAGCACCAATTCCCATGACTGCAACTCTGAGTGCAAACACGCAGGTTTGCAGCATTCAGCAAAAAAATACTGTGGCTGCATTTAAGACATTACATCTCTGGTACTAATATCCTGGAAACTTTTAACACAAACATGTCCTATACCTCCAAATAACACAAATATTATGTATCATAATTTTTTTATGTAGGGAAAAATATGCTGCACAAATCAAATTCTTTAGTTTACTTCCACAGAAAACTACAGAAATACTTTCCTCCTGCTCAAGTGATCCACTCCCCATGACAACAGAAGTCAATAAACTGCCAGGTATTTCTCCCAGTTACTTTCAAATTATTCATAACAACAAATTTAACAGCGAACAGCCATCCCAACTCATTTGTATGCTGGCAAGCTTTTTTAAGCAAACTTCCAGTATATTTTGAAGCATGGAATTAGAACAACCATTTCCTTATTTACTGTGTAATAGAAATAGAAAGTCTTTGGCAGATTATGTACATAGAGTGACGAAGAATGAAAGCAGAAATAACAAAATTACTGTGTTAGAGTTATGGTGAACAATAATACTAAGCTTGCTATGGCCAGCTCTGAACAGCCCAACAAATTAGAAGCCAATAAAGAAATGTTTTAGCCTGACATTCCATAGCTCTTCCCAAAGTTATTACAAAACCTCAGGAACACACATGATAGTTATAGCAAGGCTGGTAAGTAGTAAAACTTATGGTACCATTCTCATAAGACTAAAGGGGTCATCAGTGGGAAGTAAGACCACTAACAGCCTTTGATCATTTTCGCAGCTATTGCTATTCAGCAACGAGAAGAAGCAATCATTGGTGACTATTTCTGAGGCAGACTAGGAAGGTGAGGAGGAGGAAGAGGGCTGCATTTGTGAGGCCTCCATGGGGAAATGGTGACATCATGATCAAGGAAACAGCATTGCCTAGATGAAAAGGCTTGTTCCTTCCTTGTACTTTGTGATTTCCTAATGCTCTAAAAGAATGATCCTAGCGAAATCCCACAAACTTTTTACAGGTCAATTGTCCTTATAAAGTCAAAGCCCCCAGGGATTTGGCCCTCTACAAAGAACTCTGAATTTTTATAATATGCTCTTGAATGACTCAGTCTAACACAGAATTTACTGATTTGAATAGTCTCACCAGACAGGGTGGGGGTGGGGCTGGAAATAGAGAATATCGTAACAACATCTTATTCCTTTGTGGTTTATGCATTTGACAAAGACTTTCCTCCCAGTCTTAAACTTTCCTCTATGTTAAACATTTAATTAGTAGAATTACCTATTCCTGCAGATGTAAAAAAGATGACAAGAATAATGCTGCCGTACTGAGAGATCTCTTCAATACTCCTGGAAGCATCACTGGGATGGACTTCAGGTAGCCTTAATTCACCAGTAAGGTGTTATCACGTCAGAAAGGAACGTTAGGTGGCTTCAGAGACAGCAGTGCTTTGCAGACTGTGGCATTCAGCATCAAACTAGGACACCTTTTCCTCCTCTTTTGTCAACTGATAATAATAGGATACAGGGGCTGGGAAAGGTAATAGAGAAAAGGGAGAGTAAAATGAGGAAAATGGTATACCTAATTTGGAAAGCCACATGACACTGCCATCTTACCTCAAAAAAAGGACAGATTTAAGAATAGACTCAAAGGATTTGACCCTTTCCTAAAAACACATTTGTTCAAGGAGCAGTGGAAGAAACTGAGACTCTTCATCTGTGTATTCTCAGAAGGATCAATTATTTTGCTGTCTTTTCACCAAGTGACTTCAAAGTGAACTGGAAACACAGAATCCAACGCTAATGTAATACAGATGACCTACAGCTCTACCAGTCCTACAGCATGGCTACAAAGAAGGCACAGCAAATGAAGAATAGCTCGTGGAGCAGCTGGTTAAAGCAGAAGCTGAGCAAGAAAAAGGGGATGTTGGCCCAGGACAGAAAGCATTTTGAAGACTCATTCTCAGTCAAGGTATGCAGCCGCGGTTGGTCACTAGACACTAATCTGATAAAGAAACCGTTATTCACAGATGCTATTAACTTCCGCTAGCTAGGAAACTCCATCTCCCTTGGATGAGGACATCGATCTCTCAGTCAGGTGATATCACAGTCTTTCAGTGCTAAGCAGTTTAATCACAGAGAAAATGCTATCATGTATATGCTCTGAAGCTCGGCCTAGCTAGAAAACAAATATGTTCCCTATATTGTAAGATCAGCTTCCATATCGTTTTGTATTCCCCTCTTCAAAGCAGTCCATTGTCTGAACCGTGGATAAATAAAGGATCACTTAAAACCCTTGAAAAAAGATCACAGTCTGCAGCTTCATTTCTCTGGCTTTTCTCAGCAAGACTAAAATTTCTCTTCATGGGAGAATGAAAGGGAAAAGTCTCTTGGGAATTAAGGGTAGCCAAATGTCATTATCTAATACCACAAGTGCCTGGTACATTTCTTTGAGCAACATTAAAAATATACACAGCAACATGTGACCACAGTGCAATTTTCTACTGCTAGGAGGCAAACAATACAACAGGCAACACCTTAAAACTGATACTAATTTGGCTGCTTGCACACCAATGGAAAGTGCTCTGACAGTATGACTGAATGCAGTAAAGACCTGGTCATATGGAAAGCTTCTCTTCTTCTGTGTACTGTCATAAAATTAATTTTTAAATAGGTGTATTAAAACATTTGTGCTTGCATTTTTCTCTTTTTTAATTTTAAATTCATTTTTAAAGCTGTAAATATAGCTTGCACATTAAATGAGTGGCTAGTTCTAGTTTTACTACAGTTGTAGCATTTGTCAGAGAACAGTGAGTCTGTTTTCAGGATGGTGCAGGATTTATGCTAAAAAACATATCTCCTGTGATGCTCAACACTTCTTACAAGCTTAGCACAGCTCTGTCTAACATGCAACTATAAATTAAATAAATCAGACTTGTGACTGCTGACAAGAAAGATGGCACAGCAATTTGTTGCATTGTGTTTGGTCACTCCATAGTTGTAAAACAGATAAATGTTTTTTTCATCATGGTGGAGAGGTAGATTAATGAGAATTTAGAGGAATTTAGATCCTTTAGATCTTTATATTTAGATTCAAGTTTGGATGAACTCTCCACCGTGCAGATCCCTGCATGGAAACACAAGTTTTTTACGTGTCTCTGGTCAGTAAGACATCACAGTATCATTCCGTATCCTTTTCATGCCAACAATATCTACCATTTGTTAAGAATCCAGACTAATTTGATGGTGTCAGCACTGGTCCAATTTTCTGCTTGTCACTATGTGATACAGAGATACCAACAATTGATACAGAAAGGAAAAACACATTTTAAGACTTTTAACTCCTTCCCACGAACAGTCACACTTTAAAAAAAAATAAGGAACTGAACTTTAATTCTACTGATCCTGAAGACTATCTGAATCTTCCAGAATTAGAGCGAATGTCTTCTGGAACTTTCTGCAAGACTTTAAAGCAGAATCTGCTGAGGTAAAATGACTACAGGCAAACCTGACTGCATCTTTTGTCCAATAGAAATGACTTTTTCTTAAAAAAAAAAGTAGTGAAAGTAATATTTAGTGAAATGGAATTTTTGCTGTGTGACTCCTAGAGTCCTAGAAATAGACCTTATTCCTATTAATTTGGAAATGCAATACCCTTTCTAAAGAATAACTACATAACACAAAAATTGAGAAGACTTTAAGCCAACACTGTCTTGCTAAAGAAACTGGGCTAGACAACATTGTATAGTAAATTAGATTTTGGCAACTAAAAGTGACCCAGAAAGGAACGTCTGTATTATTTAAAGGGATAAATTAATTGTGAAACAGAAAGGTCCCATAAACCACTACACAATAGACTGCATTAAGTGCAAAGAGTAGTGGATAAGAACTGATAAAATTTTCATTAAGGATGGGAGGAAAGAGTATATCTGAACAAGAACTGGCAAAGAAAGATTTGGGATACAGCTATTTTGAGAGTGGACTGCATGTTAAAGAACTTGCACATCTGTAGGGCAAAGTGAGAACTTCAAAATTAATTTAAATTCCTACAAATTCTGGTGTGTTTGGCTCTGGTGCTTAGGCAGTCACAAGGCCAACTGAGGATAGCAACAAAACTACTTACAGAAAATACACTACGTTGTACCAGAAAAAATTCCTCTTTGCTGCAACACGAGCAGCACAGAGAACAGTGTAATTATTGATCCAAAATCCTGGAGTCTACTAACTGAGTACAAAAGGCTCTGGAATCAATCTTAATTGGAGTTAAAAATAAACCCCAATATTGTTTAAAATAAGATTTACACTTCTTTCATTAATAGTCTAAAATTTTCTTATCAATTATAAAATGATGAAAACCTTTAGACTTTTTTATTTTTTTAAATGTAGATAATCTCCTGAATATATTATTGGTAATGTATCAAAAGATGTCACTTTAGGTATTCAAAAACTTCAGTACTAGAACCTTTGAATATTGTCTGCTTTGACCCAAAAATGATCATATCTTCCAGAGCTCTACACAAAGAAACTTCCAGTTGTCATAACAACCTACTGCAGCACATACAAGAAATCTCGTGTTTACTTTTGATACTTTTTAAAATCTTATGAACTTTAAAAAACAGGGATGTTATCCAAAGGGGAGAGGAGAATTAATATAACTTTATTTGAATTCCCACAAAACTCAGATTTCAATTTCAAATCTTCAGACGGTGGTCTGTAAAGACATTGTAGTTCAGGAAGTCATGTTTGCAGGTAATTTTGTTATGTTCCATTTTTATACAAAATATGCATGTTGCTAATAATGTCTGTATAAAATGATACTCAGAATATAAATAAGCCTAAATCAACCTTTAGAAAAATCTTTGTGTGTTTTCCTAAGTAATAAGTTTACTAGACAAGTCCCTGAACTCTTCAGTCTTATGAAATGAAATACTGAAACATTATACTGAAACATCATTTAAGCTATCTCAGCTTATTTCTGATCTTATTTATCTCAGCTACCATTCTGTTATAAATGTTTCAGATTCAGCAGTCAATTTAGCAGGAAAGGATCGGTATTGCTTTGTTTATATTCTTATATTAATATTAGAACAGGCTAGAACAGCTTAGCCATTGCCCTACGTAAAATTACAAACTGGATCCACTTGAGCCTCCAGAAACGGTTTACTTATGAATTATAACTACGTGAGTCTTGACACTACTTAGAGATGTCACTTTGATCGTTATGCAAGATTGTGCACTAATGCATAGAAAAAACTGCCCTTTCCTAATTTTGAAGAACAGTTAACGTTGGCTACAGGAGAAGATGCAGGAGTTCAGCAAAGGTCAACTAAAAAAATAATGGCAGAACTGCTAAAAAAGGACATCTCGTTCAGAGTGAAGTCTGTCATTTGGGTCAGACAGTTTTCAACTAATTTGCACAAGCACACTGTATTACAAGAATTGTGTGGACCATTTCTAAAATAGGGTAAAATTAATGCATAAGCTTTTCTTTTATGATTATTTTAATGTTAATAAGATGATTTTAGAAGAATTTAGAAGTCAGGCAAACATCCACCTTGAAGAGATATGTTGTAGCAAGAAATAACAGAAGAATTAAGCTCTGAAGGTATTTGCTCTAAGAGTACAGCCCAGATTACTGCAGTAACGCATTACTATTCACAGACATACCTGCTTGCACTGGAATGAGAAATTCTCCTTATCAACAATGTCTTCAAAGAGATTTAGATATATAATGCAAACTAATTATAACACTTTAAAAACTAAGTCACTTAACATATGGAAAATAAACCATGAACATGAAATCATTATAAAAGAGTTCAAAGTCTTGAACATCCAGATTCTTAAGCATATTTTGGTTTATTATTCAGTTTCTCTACTTGTACATGTGACTAGTGGAAATAATTTCTCTGTTTCAGATAATCTCTGGAGAAAATTTTGGTGAATTTATTTAAGATAGACCACTGAATATTTATTTTTACTATAAGCTTTGATAACATCTATTCCAACCAAGATTTAGAGGGATTGATGTGAAAAGATCTATATCATTTGGGTAACAAGACTTATTTGTTATTTTGCAGCTATGGCCTCATATTTTTTTCTTAATAATTTGCTATATCTGCATCATATCTCTAAAGGCATTAGGCACAAATCATCTGAAGAAAGAGAAGTAGCAGTATAAGCAGTACAAAAACCGCAGAATTTATTTACCTTGCCTAGGTTACCTATAACATACAAACTGATGTTTTTCCTATTTTTAAAAGAAATTATATTTGACTACTATACAAATGACATATTTCAGAAAACATGGGCTCATTCCTGACAAGAGAAGACAGTTATATGAACCACTTTTGCTGTCGGTACCACAGACTTCTGTCAGATTCACACTTCAAAATTTGCACATATGCAATGGATAGCTGAATTTGTGTTTGTAGTTAACATAGCTTTGTTCATGCACAAATGAGCCCAATCTCTCATAAATAAAATATCTCTTCTCCAAATATGTACAACCCATTAGAGATTCTGGCTCAGCAACAAGGATTGCTCTGTTTCTGAAACAGACATATTAATAAAGACCATTAAAATTGCAGAACTCGCACTTTGTCAAGCTCTAATGGATTCTGGAAGGCAAAAGACCTGAGATGCATTAGCATAGATGCTATCTGTTTGGGGAATCCTATTTGATTCAATGAGTAACCGTAAGTTTCCAGAAGTCTCTATTAGTACATAATGAAAAAAACCCTAAACACTGGCTTTACAAGTGCTGCATTGTTCCCTGACTGCGTTGGAAAGGTTATGAAAGTCTTTGTGTTTGCAACAGCCCTTTAAACTGTCACCATTCACATTCAAGTGAGAGAGAGATAAATTCATCTAAAACAAGACAGTGTGAACAGGATTTATGCATTTTAAGCCACATTATCTCTGTGATCAGGATAATGTTTGTAACATATAATGGAATGGCACAGTTTCATAGAAAAAATGGAAGCATTTCAGAAAGTAACTCCAGTAAAAGTAATTGATTTCTGATGTGTTAAAAGGATCTTCTCTGCTATTTGAGAAATTAATGCACTCAATGCACTTACTATGTTAATTTGAGAGATTTGCAACACTTCAGCATCTTTTATGCACTATGATTTAAATGAGTCTTGGAATCACCAGTGTGGAGACAATAAATTCTGTGCAGTGGGCAAAGTGACTTGTAATGAGGGACCTAAATACAATATTCACTTCAAAAGCTCATGGAACTACATTTTAACTCAAGCTAGCACTGACCTATCCACTATGTATGATACTTTTAATTGTGTTCTTCACTGACATTTTTCCCCCTTCCTTGCTACCTTCTCCTCCTTGTCCTCAGGCCCCTCCAGGCATCCTCCTTTTGTCACCTGCCTCAGTGTTTAAGGGAGGTCACTTAGGTTTCTACTTGTGATTCTCTTCTCTCTTCTTTCTCCACCTGCCCCATTTAATCATTCACAAAGCCATGGAGGTGGTAATGACCATAATGTAAGTACAGTCTCATTCCCACAAGTAAAAAAAAATTAAATTACTTGCTTTCATTCTTATGCTAAATTTAGGAGATGCAAAAAAAAAAAAAATCCTTTCGACTCTATCAGTCAGTTCATTCTCTGGTCTGTTCCTGTGGCAGCACGTTATTGGGACACTTCAAAACTTCACATTGGTTTTATTGTCAGACTATATTCCCTAACCTCACTTAACCACTCTTTAGGTTCCCACATATAAAAAACAAATATAGAAATTCTGCAGTTCACTGTTCAGACTTGCCTGTCCATAAAGACAGTAAAGAATGAGAAGAGTTTCAAATGCAAAGTACTGAAAGAACCCATCATTGCTACCCCAGACTCATTTACAATGCCGAAATACTGTGCCATGCTCTGGATTCAAACCTTTAAAAATTATTTCAGAAGGAAAATTATGGCAAGAACAAGCAGGTAGAAAATGAGAATCACCTTCTCTTTTTGCCTTTCTGGGTCTAGCAGATATGTCACTAAGCTTTCCAATAGAGCAGCAAACACTGATAACATTAGGACGATATAGCATGACCTTCTCTGCTATTGGATTTTAAAAAAGCCCTGAAACAGAACCACCCCAGACTTTACTTAGTGAGAATTGATCTACATCATGGTAGTTCAGTTTCCAGTTCAACAGACAAGAATTTATCATATGCTGCTTTGGATCGATGAAAGCCCATGCTCATCCACTAAGCACTCAATACTCTGGAAAATTTGCATGTCCTATAGATTCTGTTCATTACTATGGCTAATTAAAATGATGAGAATGTGCTATTGATCTAATTATGAAACATATGCATAATTTGGGATGCACATGGGATAAAATGTGGTGGCTGCACTGTTATTCCTTCCAAAGTCATGCCTTTTTTCTTACAAGATAGAGAAGGATTTATGGGAATGACACTTCCACTGATGCTAGCTGACGTACAGACACAAAAATAAATGAAGTCACTGTCAAAGGGCTCCATTTCCCCTGCTAAGCCAGAGGGTGCTCTGCCTGGAAGACCAGCCAAGCAAGAGGGGGTTAGCAGGGCAACAGAAGAAAGAGCATGCACTGCATCCACTGCCGCATGTGTAACAGAAGTAGGAACTGAAGCAGAGAAGAACCTCTCTGGAGATCTGACAATGAACAGTTACTCAAAACGCTGCAGCTCCAGTGAGGACAGCTTTGAGTTACAGGGTAGTGCAAGGCCAGAAGCTAAATGCTTTGTTAAAAGCAGAAATAAGGATGAAGGCTATCGACCCCATCGATCAAAGCACTGCCAGAAAGTGGTTGAAAAATCCCATGGACTGGAACACTCTTCTCTATATCCAGCAGAAGTAGGTAATGCAAGCCAAAAGCTCCAGAAGCAGAAGAGTCACAAGAAAAGCAGCTCCTCTGCATCTGATTTGAGTCTAGTGAGTCAAGGATCATCAAGTTCACTGTCCGTTGTAGAAGAAAAAATAGAAGCTAAACTCAAATTCTCTCAATTTATTAATGAAGTTACTTTCAGAGTGCTTGATCCCATGAGCCTGAGGGCATACCGAGCTGCTAAACTGAAAAACACTTTTCCATCCACTGTAAGAAGCCTAGATGATTTGCATATTAAGAGAAAGTCTCCTGAAAGCTGGAAAGAGAACATTCTAGATGGGAAAAAACATGAAGAAGTAGACTTCGAGAGTCTGAAAAGCGATGACATTGTGGCTGGAACACGACCACGCAAATTAGAGAAATCCTTATCCCTGGATACAAATCCCTCTCTCAGGTCACTCGATAATGGTGCCTCATGCAGAACAAAATCCGGCTTGCCTGTAGAAATTATGATTTCTCGAAGCAAAGATATGCCAGCCACAAAATCTGCGTCTCTGCCTAGAAGTACAAGCATGGTGAGCTCTCTCTCTTCCTTGGTTAGCGTGTGAAAAATACTTGTTCATTAACATGACAATTTGAGAAGTGTTTCTGTCTTCCTGGGTGGGCTTTTACTGTGTACACAAATTTTTCTGTGGGTGGAACAAACATGGAGGCTTTATTTTTAATAGCGGAAGAAATCAGCCCTAGGAGGTATAAGAGGGAGGAAAGAAAGACAGGATACAAATCCCTATTCCTTTTAGTTTAGTGTCTTAAAGGAAAAAATGAGATTAAAAAAGAAAGGTATTTCTGCACTGCAATGAATAATGTATATAACCGGGTCAGTTCAATATGAGTAGTCAAGGTACCCTTAGAAAAAGGTGAGGAGAGTACTGTGACAGACTACTTAGGTAGTTGAGCTCACTAGCTTAGAACTTGATCAGGTATCCCTATACTAAAAAGGCATGCTCAGTTAGTGTGTTTATGTACTGGCAAGAGCTCTGATATCCTGTAAATATTGCAAAGATTTGTGTGTCTGGAGTTAATACATCTAGATCGATTATTTCTTTCCCGATTTTTCAGAAAATAAAACTTTAACAATTGAAAAATAACCAAAAAAGGCTGAAGTTTTCTTCCATGGTCTGGCCAAAAATATGTAAGGTTTTAATTTGTTCCTATGAGATCCTTCAGCTGGTTGAGGAAGATGTATTTGTGCCTATGGAAGGGGACAAATGGAAATTGTTGTTCTTTGCTTGCATGGCGTTGTCAGAAATCCTGAGCTACCAGACCTTAAACTGATGCATTATGCCATTATGTCTCCAGAGCACTAGTTGTAAACTTGGTAAAACAACAAAGGTCCAGGAACTGTTGCTTAAGACAATAGATATCTACACAGATTTTGCTAAAATTAAGCTGCTACAGTTGAGTTACCCTTTAAAAACTATATTTAAATTTAAAGACAAAGAAAAGGCTGTCTGTTTTCACTGCAGCAAGTGAGAGAACATCCCGGTCTTGATCTTCAGCAATTGAAGTTTAGGATTTTGTAGGATGCCTTTGGATGTTTTAATTATCACCTTTTAAAGATGGCCAGAGGGAGAAGAGGTGAAAGATGATGAAACACAGAGAAAATCTGCACACTGTGTTGTGTCAAAGCTCCACAATGGGAGTTGTCCTGCAAAGGGGTCAAGAGGCTCTAGCCTGAGCCTATGGCAGGGTATGGTTTTTTCACATTTCAATTAGCCATCTGTCAGAGCATCTTTTCCGGTGGACTTGCTTGTACTATACAGATTGGAATGTCTAACTGATAGAGCACTAAGTGACTGGACACTCCCGAGTGCTCTGTGATTCTACTCAGTTAATATAGGCATCAGTCTACTCCAATGTAAGCATCAGCCTGCTCTAAATCTAGTCATTTAACCTCAACACTGTAGTTACCAGCAAACAATGCCTCAGACTGCAAAGCTCAACATGTGAAAAGAAAGGAGTGGCAGGATGAAAAAGAAAGGAAAAACGTGTTCAGCCACATCCAAAGATTCGTGCCTCCTACATGCCTAGAGGCAAAAGCTTTGACATCAACGCAATTTCTTCAGTCCAAGTCCTCACCTGAAGCATGCCTATTAAGAAGCAAAAGGATAACTGTATAGATAGTCTTGGATGCCATATTCTAAAGGTATTCAAAAAGTAGTTGGTTATATAATGAAGTTGAATACACATATAGAACATCGCCTAAAACTGTTTCAAGTTTTAGTTGCTAAGTTATTATTCATATGCAGAAGATAATCTTCAAGAGAAAGAAATTGATCCAGTTACATTGACTTAGATATAAAAACAGGATAGCAGATGTATAACAACACATCCTGAAGAGCATCAAAGAACATGCTTGAAAGTTTGAGGTTAAAAAAGCTGCACCAAATAGAAAAAGTGACATAGAAGAGGAGTGCTGTGACATTGCCTCCTATCTGTTAAATTTTATGAAGATCCCTGATATACTCACAACTGTGTCTGTGCCATACTTGGTATGTCTGTATTAGGTCCAGACCCACTAAAGTAATTTTCAACCTTCAGACTTCTGAGAACCGGTCAAAATGTTCAGGGACATTTCTGCAACAAATATTATTTATCAGTTTGCAAGCAGCTACCACTGAAATGAAATTTCACAATGAAACCAACCTCACTGTGAATCTATGCAGAAGAATTTCCAGCCAGCTATCAGTATCAAAAAGGATGCTCCATTTAGTGCCTGAAGTTAAAGGGAATTCTGACAGGTAGAAAGAAATTACCAAATAAGACGGACATGGCATTGCTATTATCTAAATATTTTAGTAACCTAGCCAGCAGGATGAAATTCTTTCTCATTTCTAATATTATCTAAATTTGGAGTCACTGGATAAATAAGGAAAGCAAAATTATTTAACTAGATGAAAGCAAGACTCTAAATACAGACCAGTGTAGAGGAGGGTACGCAACTCAAGACAGTCATACTTCCAGACTGAATAAAATTACTTGTTCAGTAGGCTGAAAAATACAAAGAAAAGTCTGAAAAGGGTTGAACACAGTGGCAAGTTTCTCATAACTTGGAAGAAATGCTTGTCAGATTCTCTAGAAGCACAGATCAACACAGAGAGAGATGTGAATTGGTCCAAACAAAACATATTTTCCTCATAGCCAAAGAAGGCCAAGCATGAAAGGAGACTGATCTGCTCCTTTTAATACACATTTTGTCCTAAATAGGTTTGTCCCATGTAAGCAGTGCCTTCAGGAAAGCTTTGGATTGCACTGCTGTTGTTCCAGGAGGACACTATGGGTAAAAATTTAGTTCTTAAATAATCATATAGGAGACTGACTCCAGACCTGAGTAAGTCTGCAGTATCTTGAGACTCAAATTACCCTCAATATTATATTTCAGTTAATTTTAGCAATACATGAATGAGGATCAATTTTCCAACTAGGTCTCATCTTTACACACCTACTTTTGACTGCACAAGGTACCACATAACGCAATATTAGACATTGACAGGAGAGCTGCCCTGTTTCTTTCTTAGAAGAGCTGTATCTTTCCATCTTACTAGAAACCATCAGGACAGTAGTACACATTCTGTCTGCAAAAGGATTTAGCAGCACTTAATTATTGCCCTCATCATTGCAACAATATGCATACCTATCTTAAGGAATTGTGCACCTGTCACCTAAGGACATGATATTATCCCATGCAGAATATGCAAATATAAATGACTCAGTACACTGCAATATACCTTCTTAGTTACTAGCAATAAAATGTTCCAATTTGGTGCAGAGGATGTCTTAAATATGCACTTGGGGGGCGATAATGGCATTTCAACAAAACATTTTGGAATTTAAGACTTCAGAACGTATAAAATATTCCAGAATTGGGCAGGTGGTGAGAGAGCAGAAACAAGGCCTTGCTTCGTAGCAACTAACCATGCTTATGGAGCCATCTCTGAGAATAATTTAGCCACACCTATGCAAACCTTCACTAATGAAGGTAGAGCAAATGATAAGCATCTATTACCTAGTCAGCATCATTGCATGAACATATAGTCTTACTGAACCCTGAGTGATGTGTCTGTGTAGCGGCACATTAGGTGGGCTTCTCAGCTTGTTTTGGCACCAGCTTCAGTGTTTCTTCTATATTTGATATTTGGCAGCTACCAACATAACTGCATCCCTGTTTGTCTCATTTCTCCATCTGTCTTTCATCTCTCAAATGAGTTGTACTAGTCTCATCATCCAGCTCAGGTTGATGTTACAGCCACCTGTCAGGACAAAGCACCTGGAAAGTCACTGATGCGCTCATGCTGCCTCTGGTGTGACTTAGTCTGATGAGCTAAACTTTGGCTCCATATAAGCAATTCCCTTGGCCTCCTTGTCGCCTTAACAAAATTATCTTGAAGTATTCATTTTATCTCTGATTTCAGTCAATATATGCCCTATAGTGTTTAATTTCTATAGCCCTCAAGACAGCGGAGGACAAAAAGCTGTTACAAAGGCCTGTATCCTTATAAAATGCAGATTAGTGAAGCTCAGGCTGGATTAACATTCCTTTTAATTCCTCTCAAAAGAAATTAATATTGCAATAATGATTGTAAAGAAGAAATATGACCAATGTAGACATTTATATAGGATGTTTAGAAGATTCAAATCCTGGTAATGCATATATCTAATCCAGGTAGGCTATTTAATTCTTAAGCAATCCTATAGGTATCCTACTGATATAAAGTGTCATAGATATCAAAACAAACAGGGAAAGTTATACTAATTTCTGCTCTTTCTGCTATCTGTTATGCATGAGGATTCCTGATATTCATTACAGGTTCCCTAGCAAGAAGAATGCCTTAGCATCGGAATGGCTCTCTGAAGGTACAGAGGCATCCTTAGAATCTGTAGCCTCAAAGACCTGACTTCAGTTTCCTGGGCACCCAAGTTCTAACAGAATATCGCTGAAGTACAATACAGCAGAAAGGAAGCAGTCTAGGAGGTTCCTGAGTGCTTGGAAGACAACTTCCTCACAAAACCGATGAGTGAGATGACAAGGGAGGGTGCCCTCCTGGACCTGCTGTTTGTGAACAGAGGAGGCCTTGTGGGGCATGTGATGGTTGGAGGAAGCCTGAGACACAACGATCATGAGATGATAGGGTGTTCAGTTCTAGGTGAGATGAAGAGAGGGATTAGCAGAACAGTCACATTAAACTTCCAGAGGGCAGACTTTGGACTGTTCAGAAGGCTGGTTGGCAAAGTCCCATGGGAGATAGTCCTTAAGGACAAGAGAGCCCACAAGAGCTGGGCATTCTTCAAAAATGAAATCTTAGCAGCTCAGGAGCAAGCCATCCCTGTGTTCCAGAAAAGGAGCTGGTGGGGGAAAAAATCAGCTTAGTTGAGTAGGGAGATCTTGAGAGACGTCAGAAAGAGGAATGTCTATGAGCTTTGGAAGAGAGGACAAATATCTTGGGTGCACTACAGGGAGGAAGTGAGATCGTGCAGGGAAAAAATCAGGAGGGCTAAGGCCCAACTAGAAATCAAATTGGCTAAATCTGTGAAAGATAATAAAAAATATTTCTACAAATACATGAACAATAAAAGGAGGTCTAGGGAGAATATTCAGTCCCTAGCGGATGCAGAAGGGACAACAGTGACAGAGGATGAGGACAAGGCTGAGGTACTTAATGCCTTCTTTTCCTCAGCCTTTGGTAGTAAGAAAAGTTGTTCCCTCTGTGTACAAACCCAGGAGTTAGAGGAGCAGAATGAGGCTTCCATGATCCAAGAGGAGGTGGTTAGAGACTTGCTTGCCCAGCTAGACACCCATAAGCCTATGGGGCCGGATGGGATCCTCCCAAGAGTATTGAAGGAGCTGACGGATGTGCTTTCCAAACCTCTTTCCACCATCTTCCAGCGGTCCTGGCTGACTGGGGAGGTTCCACTGGACTGGAGGCTGGCTGATGTTGTGCCCATCTACAAGAAGGGTTGCAGGGAGGATCCAGGAAACTACAGGCCTGTCAGTCTCACCTCAGTGCCGGGCAAAGTCATGGAACAGGTGATCTTGAGTGCTATCATGAAGCACATGCAAGAGAACCGGGTGATCAGGCCCAGTCAACACAGGTTCACAAAAGGCAGGTCTTGCCAAACTAACCTGATCGCCTTCTATGACAAAGTGACTCGACTACTGGATGAGGGAAAGGCTGTGGATGTAGTCTTCTTGGACTTCAGTAAAGCCTTTGACACAGTTTCTCACAGAATTCTGCTTCAGAAACTGTCAGCCTCTGGCCTGGACAGGTGCACACTCTCCTGGGTTGAAAACTGGTTGGATGGCCGGGCCCAAAGAGTGGTGGTAAATGGAGTCTACTCCAGCTGGAGGCCAGTTACAAGTGGGGTTCCTCAGGGCGCGGGACTGGGTCCAGCTCTGTTCAATGTCTTTGTCAATGACCTGGATGAAGGCATTGAGTGCACCCTCAGCAAGTTTGTGGATGACACTAAGCTGGGTGGAAGCGTGGATCTGCTGGAGGGTAGGGAGGCTCTGCAAAGGGATCTGAACAGGCTGAACCGCTGGTCTGAGGCCAATGGGATGAGGTTTAACAAGGCCAAATGCCAGGTCCTGTTCTTGGGGCACAACAACCCTATGCAGCGCTACGGACTAGAAGTCACGCTAGAAAGCTGCATGGAGGAGAAGGACCCGAGAGTGTTGGTGGACTGGGACTGGACATGAGCCAGCAGTGTGTCCAGGTGGCCAAGAAGGCCAATGGCATCTTGGCTTGTATCAGAAACAGTGTGACCAGCAGGTCCAGGGAGGATATTCTCCCTCTGTACTCAGCACTGGTGAGACCACACCTTGAGTACTATGTTCATTTCTGGGCCCCTCACCACAAGAAGGATGTTGAGGCTCTGGAGCATGTCCAGAGAAGAGCAAGGAAGCTGGTGATGGGGCTGGAGAACAAGTTTTATGAGGAGCGGCTGAGAGAGCTGGAGTTGTTTAGCCTGGAGAAGAGGAGGCTGAAGGGAGACCTTGTTGCTCTCTACATCTACCTGAAAGTAGGTTGTGGAGAGGAGGGAGCTGCCCTTTTCTCCCAAGTTACAGGGGATAAGGGGCAATGGCCTCAAGCTCCGGCATGGGAGGTTCAGGCTGCACATCAGGAAAAAATTTTTCACGGAAAGGGTCTTTGGGCACTGGAATAGGCTGCCCAGGGAGGTGGTTGAGTCACCTTCCCTGGAGGTGTTTAAAGGATGGGTGGATGAGCTGCTGAGGGGCATGGTTTAGGGTTTGTAAGGAATGTTTGGACTCCATGATCCAGTGGGTCCTATCCAACCTAGTGATTCCATGATTCTATGATTCTAAGATGGTGATTTTTGTTGCTCTAGGCCAAATCTCCTTTATATAAGAAGGCTTTCAGTCCCCTTTCAGCCCTTCCAATCTGCCACTGTGCTGTAAAAAAAGCAATTGCTTTGTTCTTGGATGAGTGTCGGATCTTTATTTTCCATTTACAATATCCTCTTATGCATATTCCATATCCATAAACATGATATTTACAAGTAAGATTTGGGTTCAAATACATTGTAATGGAAGGTATCTAATATTTCACTGGTTCATGGTGCAATACACTAAAAAATAAATAGTAAGAGGTGGTAGCAGAAACACAGAGAGATTAAGTGATTTGCCCAGGTCGGTAATAAAGCCAGCAGCAGAATACAGGCCTGAAAAGTCTTGCAGTGTCCTATTTTCTGGTTTGTTCCAGTTCTTTGGGCAGGCACAACAATGTAGAACTACTCTCAATAGCAGAAATAATGAAGGTGAAATCCACAGCTTTGGTAATTCAAGGATACCAGAGGAAAGTGAAAAAGTGAATTGTATGAGATGCTTCAGTTCTCTAGCACACGACATTTGCGTGACAGATCATATCATTTAGGTCTCATATGAGTCTTATAAGGCCGTGGAAAAAGCCACACGGCCAACTTTTGGGATATTCTTGCCTCTCTCTTGCCATGATACCCCACATGACACTGCTTAGATTTACTCCTTTCTGCCTTGTAAATTGGAGTTGGATCATCAGGCTGTCAGTAGCGTAAAAAAGTTTTGTCAAAATAGATATTAAAATACATAGCTTAGTTCCTTTACCAAAAGCTTGACTGAAAGAAGGTATTGCTCTCTTCGCCCCTCACAGACAACTGACAAATACCACAAATTTCAGGCTTACTAGCTTTAAACTCTTTATCATACCAAGTGGGCATAGTCTCTGAGCTGCTAGCAATATAAACCATAACAAGGTGACTGTGTT
Organism: Cuculus canorus; assembly: GCF_017976375.1. Lineage (NCBI taxonomy): Eukaryota > Metazoa > Chordata > Aves > Cuculiformes > Cuculidae > Cuculus > Cuculus canorus. Next base: position 28,795,432 of record NC_071405.1, on the reverse strand, counting down.
ATTTTTTCTTCATCTGCAGAACCCTGAAAACAATCTCCATGTCTGATAATACTGTATGAGAATCAAAGGTCAAATCAATTTAATTTAGGTGTGGAAAGCTTGATATCACATCTTTAGTCAGTTGGGGCTGCAGTTCCTTGACACTTCCAAGCCAAGGATTCCTGTTGTATCACTATAAGCTCTCGCTTTCTGATACCGACACTGACTGTTTTTCTAATTCTATACAACACCATTATGAAATTGTCACTCTGGGTGTAGTGGTAATGAGTAGTATTGCAAATGTATGCGACTGTGTACATATTGAGCTTCCAGAGTAGGTAAATTAGCTTTGTAACACCTCATAGGGCTTAAGCAGCCAAATACTCTAAACTATAAAATCTGACAGCCAAAATAAATGTTAGTTTTCTGAACTTCACTTCATCTGAATGCAAAGACAAACTTCATTTTCCAGTGATAAAGCTTCTTTAAATATCTCTTCAATATCTGAAAGGACTTGGCCATGTAAGGTTTGAAGCACATAGTAGTATTTGTTGTACCAGCAGCAGCTAAGTGGGGCAAGATAGAACTCGGCAAAGACTGGTAGTCCAAGTATTTACCCAGCTTCATCAGTTAAATATAGAATGCTGAATCCTCTCCTTCATTTTGTTTGTGACATTTATGGTACAGTCTCAAGATACGGGGAGCCAAGAAGGCCATATGCAATTTCATCTATAGTTAACTTAACAGCTCTTGTCCCAATAATGTGGCACTGACTCTTTTTCCCACTGCTAAGAGGAGTGCAGCAGCCACGTACTGTAAGAAAGATCAGCATAGTGTTTTTAGAGCAGCAGATGTGACACCGTTTTATAAGCAACAGTACAAGCAGATGGTGTTTAGAGAGTTCTCCTTGCCTGCTCTAAAACACCTCCGTTGGGTCACTAATGGATCCTTCATCTAGTTGAACACAGTGCATAAAGCTACAATGTTCCCAAGATGAGGCATATGGTCATTTACAGCTTCTCAGCTCATCAAATACAAATTAGATCAAAATCTTCTTTACAAAGCATATATATATATAAACCAGTACTCAATACAGTAAGTTATTTATCCAAGACAGGATAAAATAAAGTCAATCCGAGCTGCTTGACAATAAAATGTGTTTACAACAAAATTAAATATCTCAATATAAAGCCTGCAATGTTTGAAGTGAGGGTTTGTACTTGGGTTTTTCTCCCTCTCTACCATCTCTTCCCATTTTTAGAGAAGAAAGGGAGCAGCAAGTGAGTCAGGAGAGAGATGTCTGGATAAAGGAGCAGACATTACCATCACAGTAAATATCTGCACAGGATTCAGGTGTCCAACCAGAACACAAAACCATTTTCCAGTCAAATATACTATTTGGTTTCAGAGGGGCAGCCATCCAGCCACAGGAAAATGCTGAGATCATGCAGTTCATATTGATTTCAATGTCTCTTGGCACCAGCCAAAGGAAAGCAACATTGACAATCAGAAATGTTTAGTGTTCCTTCTCCAGTGTTTTTTGTTAACACAATTCTTCCCCTTCCTTTGAATTTGAAAATCACTTCTCAATTTCACTTTCTATCTTTGGGTGCCTTTAGAAAGAAGTGGTACTTTCAGAATAATGGAAGCTACAACAGGCTTTTAACAATTACCATTAGCAGAGACACATGAAAATTGCTAGACAAGGGAAGGCAAGGGAACAGGAGGTAGAAAAGAACAGTAGAACTTCCTTTTCTGGCCCAGGTTTAGTATAAATACATTTCGTGTAGTTTTTAATTTCTTTCTTTGGCCAGCAGTCTCTATTTGTCATGTTTATGAAATGGTGGGGTTTATTTGCCTTGCCACAGCATGGCTTTGGTATGTCACAGAAGCAGGAGACTTCAGAAAGCAATTACTCTCCCATGGACATATGCAGTAATTAACACAATCATTTATTTTGGTCAACAAAATGAAAATCTATGAATTCTACCAAGAGAAGATTCAAAAGCAAGGCACTGCCCAGAGCCACAAGTTGTTCAAATTTACTTTTCAGTTGTGAGTGACTGATATTTTTGCCCCACTCATTCTAAGGTTTTCAACTCTATTAAAATTCTGCCTACTGATGTACTGCATGCCATTAATAGAAACATATATGTAACCTTGTTCCACTCCCCACCGTGCCTTAACATCTAACCTGAGTAAATTAAAAGTTTACTTCTGAATATGAACCTAACATAGCATGCATTTTGGGGACAGAAAAGAGTGAATAAGTATCACATTACTCTGCCAAAGCTGTGGTTAAAATACTTTGTTTTTTCAGTAGGTCTTGGTGCCCCTTTGATTTTAGTCTCAAATCAGAAACAGCAACATTAAAACTTTGAAAACAATAAATTTCAGGGCCTGAAACTTTTATGAGTTACATGATGGATTGGAGAGTTTTACACTAAATGTGAGCCTCAGAAATGAAGCCTACCTGCCCTAACACCATGACTCATAACTCAGAATACCAGAAACTGCTGTCTTTGATCTCAAGTCTGATAAGGAGAAGCAGGACTCCATTTGGGATGCTGTATTGTATTTATAAAATACATATTTTTTCATAAAGCTCTAAAAAATGGCATTTTCACAGTCTAACTCAGACATTTGTTTCAACAACTTCCTCTTCACAAAGGGGCTCAAATTTGACCAGATGAAAATCTTCAGTGCCAGGAGTTTTAAATTATGGGAAAACACATCTTGTGGCTTTAAAGATAGCTTTAAAACAGTCTCCCATGATATTCTCATAAGAAACCTAGATAATATGGGGAAAATTATTAAAAGATAGATGCAAATCTTTTCAGAAAATCTTATTGAGAGGGTAACTTGTAATATCTGATTGTGAGTGGAGTCTCAGGGAGACCAATGCTATCTGGTACTAGCAAGCGTTTGAGATGACGTTGCTATCAATCTACAGAGAGTGAATAAAACATTCAATTCAACTCATTTGTCTGCTTTGGAAACACCAGTAGCTCATTTATACCCCTGTGTAATACCCTTGAGAGGATATTTGTGAAATTTCCAAAATGCTGACTCCCCTACCATAAGCGGGCATTTATCAAATTGAGAGGGAGCTTTCCCATTTCTGAAAATCAGCCATGGTGGAAAAACCTTCATGTCTTTTTTCCTATCTTTCAGAAAACTTGTTCAGTACTTAGACCAGACAAAAGTTTCTTAAACATCTTGCTGTGCCCCCATTCCTGAAATCAGCATTGTGCCTACAATTAAATGTTTCCTTTTTCACTACTGAAAAGACATTCAGAACTTGTTGAGAGCTTAGTGTTGAAAAAATTTAATTAAACTGGATATGACAACGTTGGAGGAATATCTACAGCTGAACAGCTAGCTTGCAGACTGTAGTCTCCACAGCATTCTGTTACAACACCGTTGGCCAACAGCTCTCAATTTCTGACGGTAAATTCAATACCTGCAAACATAAACTAAAATTAGTCAAGTGCATATCTGTAGCCACCGAGCTTATGAGCTATTTGCATTAATAATTTATGTTAACCGATCAGTGGAATAGCAGTTTCTGCCTCCTGCTCCCTGCTTGGATACTAAGAGCACTTTAAACAAAAGAGAGTGAGGAATAAATACTAGACCTGTTCATACAGCAGCACTTGTTCTCTTGAAAACGAATAGACATTTCCCCCAAAGAACAGCTAGCTATTCCATAGATGACTGTAGTAACAAAAACCTGCTGTGTGAACACAGTTAAAATGAGCAGCTATTGAGGTTTCAAAAACTGGTTCACAACCACTTATTTCTACAGCAGCCAGCCAGACCTTCGCACTGCTTGCTATATGCTGCACGGTGCTGTAAGTTCACCAAAAGTACCAGACATGTCCTATTTCTGGAGACTTGGAGCAGAATCGTAGTCTTAAAACAAGAAAACCGGGACTGCCTGTAAGCCAGACAGATGAAACAAAACAGCGATGGCTGTTGAACATTCAGGGCCAGGAGGGCACTAGTTAGGCCTTAATGGTCCTGACTGCCTGAGGTGTCCCCACCTTGCCCACAGACCAGGACTCGCTGTCAGCTCCCCGGTGCCTTCAGCCCCTGCTCCAGAGGGGCTGCAGCAGGGCCAGACCCAGATCCCCACAGCCCTGCCCTGCCCAGCCATGGGCCCCATGAAGACAAGCCTACCCACAGATCCACATCCCAGCCCAGGGCTATCCTCAGAGAAGCACCAAATGCCCAGGGCAGAGGCTGCTCCTGGCTGGGGTGGTGGGACAAGCCCATGTCCCGACAGACCCATGTGAAGCCCTGTGGCCACAGGGATCCAGGAAGTCCCTGACCTCGCAGTGGAGCACACAAACACAGGGTGGATGGAAGCAGTGCTGTGCCAGACACCCACCTCCTACCACTCCAGCAGAGCAGGTCTCTGAACAGCAGTAAAAAATAAAATATTGCCCAGTACACAAGTGGTTATAACAAGGAAGAAACAGAAACACCATTTTGGAAATCTTACAAAGCCAGAGTTACTCACTTGTCATAAGGACTTAAAATGCAGTTACAAAAAAACTGCCAAAAATTGCTCATATTATCAGGAAAATGCAGAAAAAGATCCTTCATTTGACTTAGATATGCCCATCTTCTCCACTTTTCAGTATTTTGAGGTTTCCTCTTCTTTTTTTGATTTTGTAGTAAGCCAAAATGGACTCTAAACCAGCCAACAAAGTTACACGCAGGAAGTGTTCAGTCTATTACAATTAATGTAGTTAATTAAAAATACAACTAATACAGGAACAGGAATGAGAATTGGAACACAATAAATAATTAAAACAAAATTAGTTTGGCTCTTTTGTTGAGACAATCAGTCCCCAGTTAAAAGTAAATGGCTATTTACTTCATTGATAGCTGCAAGAACAGACCTTAGGCAGCTCTCTGTTCTCTTTCCAGCATTAGGGTGTAAGTGCATAAGCCTCCATTTTCCACCTTCCACTTGCTCTGTCTACCTCCCCACCAATCCACTGTTTAACTTTCAGCACTACAAAACTGGGATCTGGGCTGAGGAGTTGCAAATATAGATCAGGAAAGAAGCATATGGTGGTAGAAAATAACAAATCCTGTTAATTATTCCAATCATTAAAAAAAAAAGCCACATCCTCCTACAGCAGGAGTGAAGCTGTTTGCAAATTATTGTTCATCTGTTTATTTATGTGAGAAATAGGCAAGAGCAGAAAGAGAGAAAGCTCCCGGCAGCTTTTTTTGTACCTTGTTTGTAGCTGGTTTGCAATGCAGAAGGTAATATCGCAGGAAGCAACCTGGGAAGGAAAGAGGCTTTGTTCTTCAAACACCAGGCCTTCACAGTGGTTGTTGGGCACTAACATAGCTAACTGCTTCATTTCCAAGCTCAAGTCTGCAGGAATCATTTTTACAGGTTATTGTGTCTCTGTCTGATATTACCACAGCAGTGTTACAGCTTTATAAATTGTGTATTGACAGCCGTGGTTGGTTTCCTGCTTTTCTTGTACTCATTCACGTCTTAAGTGTTCCTTCCTTCCTTGAAGGAAATAAATCTCTCCCGTGTTGGGAAATTTTAGTGACAAAGAGCAGGTAGTTGAGAAGAAAGTTTCAGCTTTCACTTTCTCACTGAATAACATCTCCAGTTCTTCGAGAAGGAAGAAACAAATGAACCCTTCTGCCTGAGTCACTATTTAATAACATAATAATTAGCAAAAAATCATGACAACTAGGGTTCAAATATTTTCCACTCTTATTGTACTTCTATCATGAGAAGAAAAACAACAGTTAGCTCTTCTAGTAACTCAGGTATTTTAGTACCATGGATCAATATCTTGATTCTTGCTTTTCTCAAAACTATGAAGCCTGATAACTACAATAAATGTTATCATGTGTCCTCAAAGTTGTAATGGAATTTTACAAAGGTGTACGTGCACTGCTGTAATGTGTCAGGAAGAACTATCTAACAAAAGTCTTTCAAAACTTTCCCTTCTGTTGAACAACTATTGTAACACCACAGCTGCTCTAGTGCTTATTGTTGTTTTGTGTAACGACAACTATATTTTCAGATAAGCATTGCTGCAAAATTTATATAAAACTGGACATAGATTTACTACTGTGTGTGAGAACTTTCTATTAAATCTGGACAATAACGGAAGCTCCTGAGACAGATGAAAGCTTTCCTGAAGTGGTCAAAGTAAGAGAGGGCATAATACTGACTTGTCTTAAAGTTATCTCTACTGGTTTGTTGTGTAACTTTGGGTAAAGGCCCATTATGGCACTGCATTGTTTTTCCAAGCAGTAAAATAAGAATAACTTTTAAAAGTACTCTGGTTTGCGTAGTGTTTAAAGATCCTCTCATAAAATGGATGCGTTGCAAAAATATACCTTAGAAAGCTGAAAGAGTTCACTCATAATATAATCAATTAATTCCATTATTTCTATAGTTTGAGGCATCCTTATGCTGATGATACCGAAATTTTTCCTATACCACTGCACTGCTTACCAAATATAAAACCAAAGTACCTGATCTATGCTGCTTAGTAATGTCTCTGTTCCTGCTGTTTGTAAGTGTTTATGCCTTGTTTTGGTTTTTTTGTTAAAATCTGTTAAGATACGGCTGAAAACATTACAGCTTTTCCTGAACTACAGAAGACAAAATTAAAGTATGATCAGTGCTGGAGTATCATCTAATCTTGATATCTGAGAGAAAATAACTTTAAGAACACCGTTTGCAGTCTGGTCAGCAAGCTAAAGGTGTAGTGCTGCAAGAGGCTTATACGTGAAGGTATTATTTTAGCTTGGTCCAAGCATGGTATAAGCTTTCTTGACAAACTGAGGGAAAACTGAGGCTTGTGTTTACTGTCATAATACCTCAAAACATGGGTGACTGTTCATTGCACTCCTCAGATTTCTAAAACTATTTAAAGTGAGAAGCCATTTTTCAGTGGGCAGTTTTGCATGAGTGTCACTCCCAGGTCCTTCTGTCTGAGAATAAATTAGATTTGCATTCACCAAAAGAATTACCTGTTCCCACAAACCTCTGTAAACCTTTCTTTTTTTTTACCAGAGCAGACAGGTTGACAGTGAATCATGGGACTAATACCTCTTTGTTATGTCACACTTAATATAGCTTATGAACATCATAGCTACAGCAGAATTTTCCAAAGCATGTGTATGTCCCTTTTGGATGACAGGAAGGAGAATCTAGAGAATGAGCAGCTTCTAGATTGCTTTGGTTTGTTAAAAGGAAAATTTCTGTATGGCAGTAAACAGTTTTTAACTCCAAGACAGTAAATTTGGTTCTTCCCAAAGTCACCTATGCTCTCTTACCACATTAAATTCTTTTTCTTCCAGATCAGGAAGTAATTATCATTTACAGTAATGGCACAAGTGTTATGTTTTCTAGGGAGATTCCTTTGGTATCAAATATAACTTAAAATTTTTCAAGAGAGACATTGAATGTGCACAAAAATATCTGTAAGGTTTTCCTCATCAGTCTTTTAAGGGCATCTAAGTCTATGAACACATGAACTCCTTGTGTGCCATCTAAGTTTCTCTCACTGAAGAAATTATTCATTTGTATTTACATAATTTCATTTGGGCCAGATGCAATCAAAAATTTAAATCAAGATCTTTTGTCTTTAATAGTTGCACTATTCGGCTATTTCCTCCAACCACCCTTTGACTCAGACAACACCAAAGTTCTTCAAAAATTGACAAATTAGGATTTGCGCCAGACACACAAATGGCAGAATAGCTAGGTAGTACTGGAATATCTGTTTGCCTGCTTCAAGCTTCTCTACTGCCTAACAGTCACCTTCAAACACATTCTCAATTCTTTTGGATCTTAACCCCCTTCTGCCCACAGAACAGTTCTTCTGTAAACCAGAGAACTGTTTTTTAAGCACAGTACAGGATACATCTTGATGCCTGGCACAACCTCACATCTTATTATTTTCTTTTTTTCTTAGGCACCCACCCATGTAACGCTTTAATATAATCTTTACCTCTGACTTCTACTGCTTGGGCTTTATGCACTGAAAGCAATGTTTCTGGACTCCCAGGGCTTCTGATCTGATATCAGACATAAATAACAATGTCCTTTTGGCTTCCTAGTTGTGTTCTGATGTAACAGCACCTACATACCTGAACTTGTGGTGGTGTTGCCATCTTGTTTGTCAAGCACATGCATAACCTAGTTCATTCAAACTCTCCCAAATAATCTACAAAATGCTCTATCACTTATGTCCAGGCAGGTGATTATCTTTACATTAGATCTAATTAAACACAGACCTTGCTTAATAATGTTTACCCTCAGAAAGCTGAGGAGGGACTTTTTACAAGGCAACGTAGTGATAGGACTAGAGGGAATGGCTTTAAATTGGAAGGGGGAAGATTTGGATTAGACATTTGGAGGAAATTCTTCGTGATGAGAGTAGTGAGGCACTGGCACAGGTTGCCCAGGGAAGTTGTGAATACCCCATCCCTGGAGGTGTTCAAGGCCAGGCTGAATGGGGCCTTGGGCAGCCTGATCTAGTGGGATGTGTCCCTTCCCATGGCAGGGGGGTTGGAACTAGATGATCTTTAAGGTCCCTTCCAACCCAAACCATTCTATGATCAAGCCTTACTTCTTTCAACAGTTTGAGTTCTCTGTTCTATCTATAATGTCAGTGCACTGTCAATTCTTTAGGACTTTAATCTACATGGAATGACTGCATGATGTGGCAAATTTAAAGGTCTTCTCTAAGGTTAGTCCTCAGACTTCCAGTAGTCAGTCCCATTTTTGCCCAGGACCCACATCCTCTCTGAACACTGAGGCTGATGCTGTTCAGATTTAGTTCAATCACAGACATTCTATATTTGCACTTTCCTTTTATAGCTCAAAGTTAAAAATATCTTACGTTTCTATGTCAAGTACAGCACTCAACCCCCTGTAATGCTTTCCATCGTTATCCATTACTTTCACAGATGACATGTACACCATTAAAATAATTTCCATTTGTCTTCTGTATTTCCAAAAATACCTGATGTAGTAGACACTTGCACAGTTCTGCTTCTCTGTATACTATCTGGGTTTTTTTATTTACAACAGGTGCAAAAGGGTGTCCCACGATCTTTTTGGGCCTATGGTAATTCAAATAAGTTGTCTTTATTCAGTGACACATTTCCACTTAGTAGAAAACATTAAAACTTAAGTGGTAGCCATGTTAGTGTTTAATATTAACACTTTACCTTTGAAAATATCAAAAGCAGAAAAGAAAACATGAGAACTCAGACGAGAAAGAAACAAGTGATAAAAGACACAGATATTCATGCATTTCTAGTCTAAAAGCCTGAAATTATCCAACTCCGGATTTAATTTATTTGTGGAAAAATATGATTTGAAGATTATGACAAATACTGTAAGTAGAAAAAAATAATGATAGTTGTGCTCTTCTTATCAGTGTATAATGCAGTATGTCCACTGTGAAATTGCTCATTAGTGAGATGTCAATTTAAAGGCAAAGCACTAGAGTATGAGTACCTAGTCTTGTAATTACTCACAATGGGGGTTGTGCTTTCTGACATGTTTGGTAATGAAGCACAGGTTCAGAAGGACTTGTATGTGCTTCTTGTCACTAGTATTCCTTATTCTTTGGGTTGTGTGCCCACTTAATGGAGGAGAGAAAGACTGTGGATGTCTACCTAGATTTTAGTAAAGTGTTTAACACAATTTCCCACAGTATGGTCCTGGAGAAACTGGCTGCTCATGGCTTGCATGGGCAAACTCTCCCATTTTCCCAAACTTTCCCATGGGGGAAAAAACTGCTGGATTACCAGGCCCAGAGAGTGGCAGTAAATGGAGTTAAATCCATTTGGCTGCCAGTCACAGGTAATGTTCCTCAGGGCTAAGCTTTGGTGCCAGTTCTGTTTAATGTCTTTATCAGTGGCCTGGATTAGGGGATTGAGTGCACTCTCAGAAGGTTTGCAGATGAAGTGTTGATCTTCTTGAGGGTAGGAAGACTCTACAGAGTGATCTGGACAGGTTGGATTGATGAGCTGAGGCCAGTCTTATGAGATTCAACAAGACAAAGTGCCAGGTCCTGCATTTGGGTAAAAACAACCTCATGCAACCCCACAGACTTGGGGAATAGTGGCTGGAAAGCTGCCCGGTGGAAAAGAACCCGGGGTTGTTGGTTGACAGTCAGCTAAATATGAGCCAGCAAGTGTGCCCAGGTGGTCAAGAAAGCCAATGGCATCCTGGTTTGTGTCAGAAATAGTATGGCCAGCAGGACTAGGGGAGTGATTGTGCCCCTGTACTCATCACTGTTGAGGGTGCTCCTTGAATACTATGTTCAGTTTTGGGACCCTCACTGCAACAAAGACATTGAGGTATTGGAACACATTCAGAGAAGCACAACGAAGCTATTGGTTTTGGAGCACAAGTGTTATGAGGAGCAGATGAGGGAATTGGTGTTCTTTAGACTGGAGAAAAGGAAGATGAAGGGATACATTATCAGTCTCTACAACAACCTGAAAGGAGGTCTTGGAGAGGTGGCTATCAGTTTCTTTTCCCAAGTAACAAATATCACTTCACTGAAATGGTTGTCAAGCATTGAGACAGACTGCCCAAGGAAGTAGTTGGTTTACCATCCCTGGAGGTATTTAAAAGATGTGTAGACATGGCTCTTAGGTATATGGTTTTATGATAGCTTGACAGTGCTACAGTAACGGTTGGACTCAATGACCTTAAAGGTCTTTTCCAACCTAAACTATTCTATAAATCTGTGGATGAGATGCATATGACAGGTTACTGCTTGGGAGTAGTTTTGATTTCCAGGAGATAAATGGTGGTAGTTTCCCTGGGATCTCATCACATATTAGCTTGGCAGCCTGGCAGCCTCATAAGCTACAGCATCCCCTACAAGATTCTGCATTCCATGAAGATAGATTCAGATCACCTCAAACCTCTGCTGCCACGTACCCTCCTGCCCATCTCACCAGCATGGGTGCTGTACTTGAGCTATTTACTCCTGAAATGGGTTTAAAAGTGCCCACTTACAGTTCCTGTTATGGACATGGAGAAAGTTTATATAGGAACCAGGAAGCAGGACATGAGCTACGAAGGCCACATTTATCTGAGCCTTTAATTTATTACTGGAAAAAGATGATGTAGCATTTCCATACTGGAGCCATGAGAGAAAAACTGGCACCGCTAAAAACGTTGTTAGACAACATGATTTGCATAATTTCACTAAGAATTCTATGTTTTAATTTCTCATGATAAAGAATGTTAAGAATTCTCTTTGCTTAAAAATAGCTTGCTCTTATGACGTTGGCTATTAATAGTTTGCCCAGCACTGATTTGAAACATTTTGATAAATGTTCAGATCTTCATAGCCTTATATTTGATAATTTATTTAACTAAACTACTTAGTATAGAGGTAAGAATATCTTCAAAGAAAAAGCTTGTTTAAAAGTCTATTGACATAAGTTATTAATTTGAAGTGACATGTAATCTTTTGGTATAGCTAGTTTAAACAGAAAAATCTTGTGGCAACTTTTCTTTTTTCTTTTTTTCTTTCTTTTCATTTTTTTTTTAAACGAGATATGCTTTTGTTCCTTTTGATTCCTTTGGGAAATAATCTCTTTCCTTTGTGAATAGGCTTTTTTAGCCTTGTTTATACTTTTAAAATACCTTTTTATTTTGAGCTGGAATAAGTTTCTCAAGAATTCTGAATAGGCATTTCGGTAGTACTTCCTTAATGATGTTTTGCCTTCAGGCTGTTTATCTGTTAACATGCTTTCATTATTTATTTTTGCATTTCCTCCTCCAACCTGCTTTCCATTCTGATTTATCCACATATTTAAGTAGAAGCATCTAAGTCTTCTTTTACCTGATGTTAACTTCAGGTAAATTTCCATGCTTCTGTGCCCAAATACAAGCCCTCAGTAATCCTGATTCTATGCCATGTGGGACTTGGGATTGCACTCCCTCTCCTACTGATGTCCTGTCATACTTTTTATGGGAGGAAAACTCAGCTGTCTACTCCAGAATGAAGCAATAATGTGCTTCAATTAGGTCCCCAGTCTGAACAGAGAGGGGCCAGAATGAAAGGACACTCCCTAAAGGAGTGTAGCATATTCCTCACAGAACCTGAGTCTCAATTTATGCTGCTAAATCATTGTGACAGCCCATTTATCCATCTGAGTCTTGCATAATCACAGCAGTTTGGAATTAAACTGATTTTTTTTCAAAGTTCTATAAAATTTCATCACTCTGATAAGTACTGATGTGTTTCTATCCCTATCAACAATGTTAGCTTCACACTCTGGCCAACATTCCCGAAAGGACTTATAAGTTTAAAAGAGTAGTTGTCTTTCTTTTAAAGATAATTGATAAAATTTGACATGATACTTTCTCTTAAAAAATGTATGGAGCTACACAATAGTAATAAAACACTTTTTTAGTGAATGCAGAACAGACTAAAAGCTCTCTAAAGGGTTGTTTCAAAGGAAATCTGCCTACAAGGATCTCAGAAATCAGGCCTGACAGTATTGAGCTGTTTCATTGGCGAATGCAAGGAAAACTTCTCAAATTATGATTAATTCATGGATAATGCAGACATTCACAGTGCAGTGAATGAGATCAGAGCAAAAAATGTGACCTCACTTCTAATTGTGAAAACATCAATAATAAAATTATACATATAAGTGTAAGAAGAAAGGGTCACTCTTTTAGACTTAGGAGACTGTAAAAGAAACTCTGTGTAGGTTCAAGGAGTTCTGACCACACAACTAGAAAGAAGCTAACATAACCTTGAATTTAAAACCAGAAGAAAGAATGTCAAAGAGGTATCTTCACCTCTGCACACAGAGTAGACAACAGCAGTGTTAGAAGGACCGACAAAATATTAAAGGATGGCATTGAAGAGAGAAACAATAATTATCCTTCTCCAAAGGAAATTCATATGCATAGAAATGGATCCAAAGAGGGTATGCTTCATGGTCATTCTAAGCAGAGGCAAGGTTGACTGGTATGTAATTCCCCAACACTTCCTTCTCAAATGTTTCTTATAGGTAGTATTCTCCAAGTCATTCCAGAAGATTGCATATGCTGCGCTTACTCAGTCCTGGGGAGCTCTGTAGAGAACATGATCTCCTATTAGCTGAATCAATAAGTCAGAAAAGAGTGGGAAAAGTAAAGTTTTGTTGTCATTCAAAACAAGCTAAGAAAAAGAAGTTGTAAGGCTAAATGATCCAAAAGGTTAATAAATGTTAAATAACAGGTTAACAAAGTGACTAATGAGTCATACTTCAGTAATAATGCAGGAGAAGCAGATGAAGAAAGAAGGAAGAAAACCTTAAGGATAGCACAAACCTATTCAGGAAAATCAAGAGATGATAGATTTCAAGGAGAACTATCAGAGCTGTGTAAGGCCATAGCACAAGGTAAGGCAAAATTCAATACTGAGAAATCCAAGTGTACTTGTTGGCAAGAAGTCTAAATTTATTGAGGAGAGAAAAGACAGTAACAGAAAAAAAAAAAAAAAAGAACCTCATTGAAAACCCAGTAGGAAGATTTAGTGAACACCACTGTAGTCAAGAAAGTATGTAGAAAAAATGTAATTTTTATGACAATATAACTCTGCTCTAGAGTACTGAGAAAAAATCTGGTCTTCATCTTGCCAACACCAGGAACAGAAAAGATTTAGGAATGAGGGACTGAAAGTAGCTAAAAGACTTCTTTAGGAAGAAATAGCACAAAGAATTGATTAAGTTTAGGAGAAACATATAAAACCATGGGCAGAAAAATGATTGTCAGGTGCTCTAGTTTCTACCTTCATAATGCAAGAATGAAAGGCTCAAACGACACAGAAAGGCAAAAAATTAAAAACTGATCAAAAGACTGGTGTTTAAGCAGAGTAAGTTGCATATGAAGGAGTTTGTCACAAAACAATTTGAAGGTCTAAAAGATCAATAGGAATCAGAGTAAAGTTAGACATTTATCTGAAGGTCTATAAATCCTCAGGCAGCAAAGTTATGATCCAAATTCTACCTGAAAAGAGTTAGAGAACTAGTTTCTACTTAGAGGTTATTCCATAATCACACACTATGTGACTTCATACATTTTCTTGTGCAAAATTAAGGACTCCTAGTTTAGATGTTATGATACCAGAAGCCATAAATTCCTAAAAGCACTTCTGGAGAGCATTGATTTGGAAGATTAGGAAAGAGAGAAGTATTTAGGTCATCACCGAACTGAAGGCAACCATATATGGTGGTAGCCAAATGTGAAAGGGTACACAACACACAAACCACATATTTTCACAGGGCTATTCTAGCTTTGGAAATGTAAGGATATGAACAATGTTTGCAGTGCAAGAGACTACCCCATTTCATAAGTGCCAGTTATCACTCTAAAGAGAGAAATGCAGCCTTGCTTTTTGAAAGAATGACCTGACAGTATGAAATATCCTGGGGGTTTATTTGGCTCTGTAGTCCTAGCCAGGCTGCCAGACTGACTTCACTGCAGCCTAGAGGAGATGATCCTGACAGTCCTTTCTACTGATGTCTGAATTACTGGCTTACAGGCAAATCCCTGCTATCTCCTTTGGTTTAAGAGAGAGAAGAGTGATGTCATCCTCTCCCTAATAAATACTAATATCAAACTGAAAGTTAAAGTGAATCCTCTACCCCAAAGGAATATGTCTGCTGGATGAAACTCTGGAAGCTGTTGAATCAAATAGTGAAAATCACACAGAGATCAATAGAACCAGATTTTCAGTCTATAAATTTAGATCCTTTCCCAGTTTAAAAAGGACATCACAGTATGGGCTTTCTCCAACTGTTTCTGGCGGTTTCCTACAGTATATGTGAAAAAAAAGGCTTCTGGCATGTTGACTATAATTAGGTAGATATATTAATATTAAATACTAAAATTTCTATTTTTACTACTGAGCCTTTTATTTTCCATTTATTCTTAGGTTTTCTAGCTCTATCCTTTTCGTTGTTTTCCCTATTTTAGTTATGTATCGCACTCCTTTTCATTTTATGTTTCCTATTAATTTTTTTATTCAATGGATCCTGCCACACTACTGACTGCTTCTTTCCCTGGTTCCTTTCCCTCAGTGCCTCATATTTACAATGTTCAAAGAATAAATGTACAACTGTATGAAATTATAATATTTTACCTTGAGGTTCAGGTTCTCACTGTGACTCTCTCTTTTTCAGACATCCAGAAAGCTATTTTAAGAATATACTCATACATACTTTGTAATTGCTTGTATGCTTTATGGTTTAGTGGTCTACCTGTACCCAGTTTCCCAGGCTGATTAATTCCTCAAGGAGATTTTCAGTACTAAAATCCCATCTACTTTGATGCAAAGCATTTGGCAAATGCATAGCCTCCCTTCATTTATTTCTGCACAACGGCAATTATTTCACTGCTTGATACTCACATCTGCATTCTCACACCAAAGATCACTACCAATATAAATGTGCCATCAGTTTAATTATATCTAATCTAATGCCTGTTTCCTTGCCAGAGTTAGGCATAAGTGTTTTAGAGATATGACACTGCCTGGGATTTTATTTAGAGTCCAACTTCCTTTGTCTCTGAACATTTCATAGTCCTTGGTTCTTTTCTTCTCTCTGCATATTTGTGATATAGGGAAATGCTGTTTACAACCTTCATTTTACAGGTATCAATACAGAGACACTAAGACAGAATTCCATCTCCTGACTGGAAAGCCAGCATGTGGTGACACTATTTATAGAGCATTGCTCATTAATTCATTAACGTCACACTAAGACGTTCCTTGTTTCTCCAAACCTGTGCAATATTCTTGAGTCTTTGTGACTAACTGTCTTTTCAACCTTTACGCATTTGTATTCCTGGCACCCAGACCTGTCATTCTCCTAGTAGTGGTGGACATAACACAGTTCTAAAGATGCACATCCCCTTTCAAATAATAACAATCAAAAAAGCCCACCCTTGAAACAGCAGTTCTGATGGTAGTGGGAGAAATTCCCCTTGACTCTCGCTTCCCATCTTATATCTCCCCAGAAAGTTTTTTGGAGTAACTGAAAGGGCCACTCTGGCTGGAGCCATTTTGATGTGGCTTAGTCTGCTTCTTTCATCGCCACTTGGCAAGGGAGAACCCTCTCTGGTCTGGTGTTAAAAACATTTCTTATACCGGTGCTCAGAGTCCCGTGACTTTCTATTGACCACTGACGAAAGAGCAGTTCTGTAATGTCTCTGCAGCTCAGGAAAGGCCAGAACATCTCTGTCTCCTGTCTATCTTCACCAGGTATTCATCAGAAAACCATTAGCCTAGAAAAGCAATGAACAACCCATCATTAAAGCAATATTCCTCTTACAAATTTCATCAGTGCAACACTCCTCTTACAAATTTCATCAGTGCAGCATGATGTCTTCGCAGGTGTAGGCTCTCATTATTTGATAACTTCCCATTCTTCTCCTCTCTATAGCCTTTTGGTAGGGTCTCCTTATGTTTCAGTCTCTTTTTATTGTCTTAATGGCAGCCACCCGGGATATGAACTGAAGAATGGCTGACCTTGGTCAATAGCACTGCTTCACATATGGTCTGTGGCTCAGAAATTATTTATGGTCACAAAGGAGACAGTCTGTATAATGTGCCTGGCATATAATAAGATATCAAACAACTTCCTTGACATGGGGATAAGTTTTACTGCTGTGCTAAACAATGACACAGGCATTAAGAAAAAAAATAATATTGTTGAATAGAGAAAAAATTATATTTCTTTAGAGTAATGAAATTCCATCATCATTTTTGGTGGTTAAGAGATAGAATAAAAATAAAGAAACATTTCAGGACTGTTTATGATCTTGTCTTTTTACTCAGATATCCAATTTGTAAAAGGCTTTCGTTTTGGACCTTTGCAGTAATCAGCTGACTGACTGCACCTAATGAGAGCACACACCAGAGAATTCACAGAAAGAAATTTAGCAGTTTCAGAGATCTAGAAGATCTAGAAGTACCTGTTTATAACTACTTGAAAAAGGCCATAGTCTTCAGTTACCGAAGACTTCATTACCTGGAGGATCCCTCTCCAGTTTATTGTAGCTTTGCTTACTAATCACATGCATAGAAATTAATGGCAGATCTTTTCAATATGCTACAAATAGAAGTGCTTTAAATAGAAAGTTCCCTTCCTTCTTGCACTCAAACTCAGGCAGGGCTGCTCTGGAGGTCACAGACATGACATCACCTCTCATATGCTTCACTTCTATCATCTCTTTTTTCACTGTGAACGAAACCAGATATTCTGACCATAGTCAGTTGTCCTTTGCCCACAAAAGCAATAAGGGGAAGCCTTTTCATTCTTGGTGAAGCCTCTATAATGAATGAAATAAAGACCAAACTAATGAAATTCTATGGCAATCAAACAAAAATTAGTAGAAATGAATGAGAAATGCTGTCCTTTTGGGACAGTGTCCAACTTCCCTACAGAGACTTAACGTGCATTTGCACAGCTCCAGATGAGAAGATATATTTTGCTAATGGCAAGATTCCTAAGAACCTATTTTGTACAATTTACTGTCTTTGAACTCTTTTGTCTCTTCAGAAAGCCAGGATTCAGATGGAAAAATCCTTTTTAAAAAACATTTGTGAAGTCTCCTCCTGATTTTTCAGAAATGTGGAATTTCAGTCGCTTCCAACAAGTTCTGCCTGGCATTATAGTGCTTCCTGCTTCATTCATTAAAAATACCAAAGCAGCAGCATAAGTATATCCTTTGGGATTCTACACTAATTGCAGAGCTTACATCATGGGCTGGCTTACATCTATGTGTCCCTTTTGATATCTCTTGCACATCACTGCAGCTGTCCCTTGTAGTAGGCATTTGAATTTATTAACATGCTTGCTCCTTTTTCCTTTCCCTCCTGCTCTTAAGGCTGCACCCTGAAAGATTTACTGCACTTTGGAGGGGTGAGGCACTCTGTGGATGCTCTTGAGGACAGCACAATTGCTGAATCAAAATCTCACATGAGAATGTGAGCTTTGAACTTTGCTTTCAAGAATTAAATTCTCTGTTTCTCAGCATATGTACAAGAGGTTGTCAGAGAATAAGCTCCTAATAAGATGCATGGAAATAACCAGGGGAAAAGAGAGGAATAGTGCCTTTGAAATATTGTCTGCTAAAATTCAGACAGTAAATCTTTAGTCCAGCAAGTAATTAAACACATAAATAGTTATTGGGGCTACTCATGCACACAGTTATGTGTATAAGCATTTACACTGTTGGGATTTAGTAATGGGAACCTAATTAAATAAAACAAAAATGATTAGCAACCCAAACTGGGTTGAGTCACTGTCAGAACAACTACAGTTGCAGGCTAGTTCATTGCTATTCTGGACTGAAGATATAAATCAAAATTCCTTATTTCATTAGGTTTGGGTCTCAGTGTTTTATTTTGCAATATCTAGTGGCATTAACATATTTTAGGGACTATCAAATAGAAGATCCTTAGAGGATCTGTGGTTGCTAGGAGACTGGTACTTCAGTCCTGCAAATCTTCCACACTGCAAAGAGCAAACTGGCAATAATCAGGTTTTCCTGCCAGACAGCACTCAAACAAGAGAAGTTTACGTCTTATTGTTTAAAAATTGTGATTTAACCTTAAATTCGTAGAAAAGGGAAATTTAAGAGTTGTTGTTTTTCTGCAAGTAGGTATTTTATCTTGTACCTGTAATATGCCACCCCTGAATGCTGTTTTTATCAATAATACCTTGCATGTCTGAGATCTAGTAACTTAGTTTCAATGCTCTGAAAGCTTTCAGCCAGTGCAGGAGGTGCTGAGCTCCACTTAGGACAGTTCAGAGAGAGAGTTTTGCCATCCCAAGACCTGCCATCTCCATTCCTATATGTGTACATGATCTGCACCTTGAGAAGCCTCAAACCAGCACCTTTGCCACCTACAGCTCTCAGCACCTTTGGGGCCTCCTGGCTTACGACTACGACAATAAATGCATTCATCTCCCCAGCACCTAAACTTCTCAGGATACATACATTCAGTGAGAGAGGTGTCGTTGTGGATGTTGTACCACATTGACTGCATTTACTAATTTTACCCTTGTTAAAGGTAAAAATCCCATATTTTCTAAGTTTGAGTGGTTTTGTTACAGTGTCTGAGAAGGTATAGTAAGAATCTCGGAAATCACTGAAGGCTATAATTTTAGATTTCTGTATTCTTTATGACTCAGGAGCAAAGCTAAGCACAAAATTACACTATTTTTCGGTGAAATTCCACTGCATATAGGGTTTGTGCTTTGCTGGATCATTGTCCTTAGTATGTTTAAATAGGTATACATTGCAAAGGTAGGAAGAATTATGTCTGTTTCCTCACTGATGACTTTTCAGTTGCTCAGTGTAACATCACAATATTAAATCCCAATCTTGGGTCACAGCCTTTTCATGGATTTTGAGCCTGATTCTGTCTAACTGCAAATGCTGTTATTTCTTATCATGCACCAGGACAGGATAATGTTCTGATCTGGTTTTTCAGAGTCATCATCAAACACCACAGCCAAACTCTTTTCTCCTTCATGTCACAGTAAAGTTATATGAAATATAGAGTCCAAGGAAACACATGGGGGAGGGGAGAGCACAAAAGGGAAAAATCCTGGCTGTGGGGGACTGCCATTCCTTTCAGTAAAACTACAACTTCCAGCAGAGTCTTTTGATAACCTTCTATTTAATTATATTTAAGCACTTTATAATTTCAATCTAAAACCTGGGAGTTCCATGCATTTATGTGTCCCGAATGTGGTATTTGTCCCTCACTACACTAAGATTATATAGTAATAGTAACAACAAACATGGCTGATTCATTGAAAAATTCAACCATAGCTATGTTTTCCTGCTTGCTTTGACAACTAGACTATTGAATTCCAACAGGATGAAAATCTAAAAATAGCACTGCATGAAGAAAGACTGCAAGCAAAGCCACTAGATGATACAGGCTCAATGCTTCTGTAAAATGTGACACGTGCAAAAGCCAGATGTAATTTTAACAATACAGCTTCCTTTTCAACAAAGGAATTTCCAGAGTCTGATTTAGCATCTCCACTGTAAAACCTAACTATTCCACGTTTTGTGTAGGAGTAAGAACAGACTTTAAACTCACTGAGAAGAACCCTTGAGAAGAATGCTAATGCACAACACAGGGAATATAAAAAGAAAAGACCTCTTGTGACCCTGTAGCAATTAAGACACCATCAAAGTCCAGTGTAGAAGTCACAATATACTTAAAATTATTACACTGGCACAACTGGACTCAGCAATGCTGAGAGAGACTAGCAGCACTGTGGCTTTGCAGAAACCAAAATCACTGTAGCTCAGGAAATATTTTACCTTATTTACTAGACAATATTGGAGTGAGCATCTGGCTGGCTCTTATGCAGGAGTGCAGAGAGGAACAGGCATAAGGAGCTTTTTATTTTCGTAACCTGACTGAAAAGAGATGAAGAAAGGGGTAGATTAAGTAATTAGCAAATTGGCTGAAGATTTACAAGACTAAAGTTCAAGTCTCTTCTATATCTTAGCACCACTGTCCAGACCCGGGTCCCCTTAAGAAACTCAAGCTTTTTTTTTGCTAAATAGATAACTGTCTAAGCCCTATCTTGTCTCACAGATTAATTTGATGGTAATTGATATTCACTATCTTAGACTCTTGGTAAGTTATCCATATAATATATCTACTTATTATATAGGTATACTATGAATTTATAGTTGTCCCTAGTTATCTCTCTCCTCCAGGTAGACAGCAGAAGACACTTTATAACTTAAACAGCAAAGGGCTGAGGCATGCAACTTTTTAAACTCTGTTTTCAGGTGCATATTCTGCCTGTATCCTAGCACACCTGGAGGCTTAAATGTACAGACTAGGTTTTGCGTTAGTGTCTTGTAAAAAGAAAACCAGCATCAACCAACAGCTCTTCTAGGAATGTGGTCTCTTTTCTTCCCCATACTTTGATTTTCATGGCTCATAAATGAAAGTGGTAACTAGAACCAGTTCGTTTGATTCAAGTAACATCCTAATACCTTTCTAGTCTGCTGTGGGTTTGGGGAGATTTTTTTTTATCTCATCTTCAATATTTTTAGGAAGATGCTATTCCTTTTGTGACAAAAGAGACTGGTTTGAAGGAGGAAGATCAAAGATGTCCTTAATATTATTCTCTGGCCTCATTCTTTTATTGCTTAAGTAAAGTTCTCTTCTTAAACAATTACAGGCACAAATCCAAATGATCTATCACAGGCTGTGGCTTTTTATTCACTAGAATAACCATTGTTCCAGAAATAGAGGTACGCCACCTGCCTGACTTTGAAGAACTACTCACATTGGTTGGAAGTGAGATAAAAAATATGATGCATCAATAAATAGATATTGTTTTCCATCAGTAATCTGTGACAGGAGAAGTGAAGGCTTTGAAGTTTGGCTTTCTTTACAAGGAAATATCTATGACATTGTCAGGGTGTGACACTGCACCTTGTTTGTTTTACTCTTCCTTGTCTGCAGGCAAGTTCATAAGTGAAAAAATAATAATGTTCAGGTTTTAGGGGATTCACTCAAATCCCAATCACATGGGTCTCAGGGAAGCAATGGTGCCCTAGGAACTGACTCATTTTGAAAGTAGTAAAGCAGAGAGCAAACTCTGTTTGTTGGAAGAAATGTCTGGGCTGGTTTAGATTGCCATTTCTTTGTGGGGGAGCAGTCACAGTCAGAAGAGTCAGAAAGGACTAATAAAAAATGTCTAGTCTGTCCTTTTGCCCTAATATAGCGAAAGTGTATTTAAATCCTCCCAAAGTTTATGGGACATCTCACAGTTATTATAGGCAATCCCGTCAGTACTTCATGATTAAAATAGTTCCCCCTAACGTTTTCTTCAAAGCTTTTGGCTTTGTTTTGAGTCATTATTTCCTATTCAATTCAGACTGAATGTGGAAAATGGTTGATTTCCTTTCTCTTTATAGACATATTATCCCTGTTTGAAAATAATTGTCTTTACTCATTTCAATCCTGGGTTTTGCTAGAAAGATTTTTCTAGCTGTCCTAGTATTGTGGTTACCTTCCTCTGAACCCTTTTTTTAGGAGTGGTACTGAAAACAGCACAAAGTTGATGATCACACTAAGAAAAATAAAAGGTGAAACTTTGTTCAACAACACCACAGGTCCGCTCCTATCACCTAGTTAGACATAGATGCAGTTAGAGCAGAAAATGCATATTTTGTAACAAACAAAGCTCTACAAGTGTAGGATGTAGGAGTTTTGCTGTTCTGCTTGCCCTCTCATCTCTCTCTCCCACTTTCCATTGCCAGCATTCGTGAACAGACATAAAGGTGCCAACACAGAAATACATAGTATCAGCTGTGTTAGAATTCATATGCCATCTTCGGTCATGATAACCCAAGCTTTGGTCCCAGTCGGTACACAGTTGCCCTTTGAAGTCAGGAGTCAGTGCTGCAGGAAATCGCGGTTATTCCTGGCTGTCTCAGATACCATTTTATATTGTTTATTGACAAATAGAAACTTTTCAAATGGCAAATGCTGTGGCTAAATACTTTAACGTAATGTCTGTAATTACAGTTACCAGTGTCTGTAGTATAGCTACTTACCAATGTCTGTAATATAGACCCACATAAGTATACCGGCAATGTGCAGTCAGAAGGGTCATGTATTAATTCAAGAGACATAGACTGCAGTGTGTACTGTAGCTGGTGAGGTCTCACTGAAGTTAAGCTAGCTGGAAATGAAGTGTACCAAGAGTCATTTGGAAAAGCAATGTGACTTCACCTCACTATTTTAACCTTTTATAATTCCATGGCATTGTATGATGCTGAACAACTCTAAAGAAACATAGTTCATCATTCCATTCTTACTAGACAAAAGTGCTACTGTGTTGTCTCAGCATCATAAAAGAAACAAAAATACAGCACACCTCTTTCTCTATTTTAGCTGGTCAGATTGCCCAGGAAAGGCTTTTGTCTTCATATGTGGAGTTTGTACAACCTCTAATACCATGGATCCTCTTCTGTTCTGATGGCTTCAAGGACTATTTTAATACAAATGAGCTTTAATCACATTAGTTATGTGTACAGTTTCATATCATCTGACTGAGGAAAAGCATACTGAATAATTCAAGTGGCATCTTAGCCATCATTTCAAGGCATGGAGCCTCTTGTTTTTGATAGTCTTTGTTCAGGTTTCACTGGATGGTTTGCCAAGCGACATAGAGAAGAGGTGAATGTTCTTTTGGGACTGTTTTTTTGAGAGGGACTATGGCATTTCATGGTAGCTGAGAGCATTGGGTATAACAGAAATCAGCTTGACTCACCAAAACAGCCATTTAAGAGCAGCCCCTCTAGTGGTATAAATCAGCAAGGCTTGACTTCTCTGGAGCTCTACTAATTTACCCCTGTCGAGAATCAGGCTCTGAGACTTTACAGAGTGAAAAAGAAACTAAGGAAGCAAAACAAAGATCCTAAAATATTAGGAAATAAAACAGCTTGAGAATGCCATGTTTTTCCAAGCATGCAAAAGAAAAGCCTGCAAGTTACACTTTCACTTCAATTTGTGGCTGTTTGTTACATGTTCATGCATGCATTCTATGCTGTGGAGGACTTAACGGCCTATTGTGAGAAAAAAGCCCAAGATTTCCTTTTATCATATCTCTGTTGTGTTTATTCCCCAGTCTTTTTCTGCCAGAATTTCTGTCAAGTTGAACCTTGCCAAGGTTTTTTAGAAGACTAATGCTGAAAAGATCTTCAACTGTACAGACAGGAAAAAAAAAAAAGAAGGAAGACCTACTGTATGCTGAAGGTCAGAGAGATGTTCAGGATAACTTAGATGTTGCTCAATTATTCATCTTTCACTAAGAATGATAGTGAACATGGGAATAATTGTAGGATATCTGATTAAGAATGAGGAACGTTTAACAGAAACCATCATAATTAAGGTAGGAGAAAACAGAGCCTGTTCACCTAGGTTATATCAGGAATCCTGTGGCAATTCCCAGTCCAAAATCCTGATCAAGTGACACATGATGCACCAAGCTCAGAAGTACAGCTTTCACTGCATGAAATTGTTCAAAAGTTATTTTCTAACTTTTGAACAAAAAGAAAAGAAAAAAGAAATTTAATGTAAAATGGAACAAAGGCTTCATGGTCAAACAAGCTGAGAAACCAAGGATGCAAAGAAGTGGCATAAAACACAACAGTTTTAGCAAAAGTAAGTTCTTGTTAAGAGAACCAATTTTATACTCGATAAATGTATTTTTATCTACTCAGTGTTCTGATCTATCTGGATTTGCATAAAGCAGTTCATAAAGTGCTTAGCTAAGAATAACTGTCTAAAGCTGATATAATAGAGAGTAATTCAAGATTATTAAGCTGAATTAAAATTGAATTTTTTATTTAAAAAAAGAATGTGTTAAAAAGGAAGTCTGTTGGGTTGCGAAGAGTTTATTGGAACTTTAGAAGTTTTTTGAAGCATCTTGTTACAAATGTTAGTTAGTGACTTTAAGTCATCAAATAAGTTTGCCTAAATGATAACGTTGTTTGGAGGCATTGACAAGGATTAGGAAGCTCATAGAAGAATTCATTTAGTTGTAAGTAGAATAATGGAAACAGTATGAAATTTTACATAAAGCCACAGACTTCATGTTGTTGGGTTTGTCATTTGGAGGCAGCAGAGAAACAGAGATCTTGGTGCACTGAGAAACTGACTGTAAAACAGCTCGAAGTCTACAATGTGACAAAACCATGGGAAATCTGAGACAAGCCTAAGATGCGCTGCAGATATATTTTCTCTAGAGTCAATGAAGCATTCACATTATTATATGAGGTACTGCCAAGGTGTTTTATATGTGATATACAGCTCTGATCACCTACTTTCAAATCAGATTTAAATTAATTTAGAATAGATCCAAAGAAAGGATATTGAAATGACTGAGAGAAAGAAATATTATGAGAGCAGTCAAAGAATCATGTCTTGTTTTCCCTCTCAAATAAGACATCTTTTCAGAAATGCGTATCGGACTTTTAAAAAAAAAAGGTGGGAGTAATAAGCTTTAAACATAAAATTGGTACAAGATCAAACAGAGATAAACTAGTCATACAAAATTTAGCATGGTTGCAATCACTCTCTAATTTCTATCAGTCTTTGGGAAAACACAGGGAGAAAAATACATCTAATTCTTTGAAAATGGAGTCAAGCAGCCTTAAGGACATTGCATGACAGAGTAGTGATGTTCTGGAGAGAGACATTCAAGTATGGTGTGAAAATTTTGGGTGTTGAAATTAGTCATCTGCTCTAAAACTTAAGGAGAAAATGTATCTGCTTCTTACCGAGCTGGGTCCTTTTACACCATATCTTTGTTATATGCAGTTAGCACCAGAAGTCTGAGCTTCTGTTTATCACCTAATTCTGCTTCGAAGTATTTCTCCTTTCACCCTAAATAATCATTAGCATTTGATTCCAGATAGGGAGAGGATGCTAGGAAGGTAAAATGCTACTCTTGGTGGTGGTAAGAGGAGTAGTATGTCTTACTCATGGTTATTTATCTCTAAACTGGTTGACAGATGATTTTCTTCGGACAGACATGCAAACACCCCACACCTTAGTGAAACTATTCCATTCCCTCTGTATGCTTGATGTTCCTTTTTCCAGGGGAAAATGTCTAATGGTCCCAACAAGTTCCTTAGCATTGCAGGAATATAGGATGTTACTCTTGAGCCCTTCTGTCTTCTCCACTCAGTGTTAAACCTCTTCACCTTTTATATATGAACTGTCTTCAGAAGGTCTGAGAATATTAGAGGTGTTTTATGGCCTATGGTATGGAGGTATGCTTGAAGGAGATGCATTCTGAACAAAATATCTATTACAGTGGAAACAGTGGAGAACTGGGTTCAATTTTCTTTGTGTCTCCATGACAATTTCAGGCAAAAGTTATACAGAAAGATTCCTCTTCTTTCATAAACATCTATTAGTTATATTCAAAACATGAAGCCAAATAAAATGCTGACAGACACTTCCTCTAACTCTGTTAAAGTTCCTATAGTTTAAATTTTAGTCTTTCTTCAGGCATCAGTTGAGTAGTATTTAAAACCTATATGAAGCTATCTCTAAAAAAAATTAAGATTCTAATTAAACATTGATCCTATCAAATTATGTAGTCTGTAAATTTTATTCAATCAAATCTTTCACTCTTGTACTCTAAAGGGAAAAAAAGGGAAAATAGCCATGGAGGTTCCTATCAATTACACATTACTACAACCGAGAGCAGAAAGGAAATGCTGAAGTGAAATAGTCGTGATTGAAAACATGTGACTGTTTACAAATGTGCCAGAAGTCCGGACAACTTCAGTTGTAACTGAACTCTCATTTACATCTCTCCTCAACGCGGATATAAAAGCAATTACCAGAATACTAAACAAGCCAGAGTACTAACAGTCAGTCTAAATGAGCAGCCGTAATTTCCTGCAACTGTTTCTTTCCTTATACATTTGATAGCAGCTAGCCAACATGTCAATCCAATGAACTCAATGGGAAGAGAAATGAGCACTGAGCTAGGCTCTGAGTCCTCTCTCCCTCTAAAATGAAACACCTCTTTCCAAGAAAACAAAAAACAATAAGGAAAAAAAATAAAAAATGTCACCTTCAAGGTATTCCTCCCTTTTCAGACATATATTGGGAAGATGCAGAAGGATTAAACTTGACCTGAAAGGCCATAGGGGATGGAAAATTCATGATATTTGAAAGATAAAGGAAATAAGTTATAAACACAGACATCACCATAAAATTTAATAGAATGATAGACAGACGATCAGCATGACATTTTGTTTTATTTTAAAAGCTTTTGGTTCAACAATCAACACTATAGACACCAATCATATAACAAAAAATCAAATAATTTGATCACTACATTACGTTTTATCTATGTCAATGACTAAACATGTTCTGCCATTATCTTGAGGTTGTTTGACTCATTAATCAAAAACAAGGAGATAAAAAATTAGGGGATCACAGTATTTTTCTTTCACTCTGCTGACTTGAACACAACAGACAGGTAGTCATATTGTCTGAAAACAACAGACAGTTTGTCGTACTGTCTGAAAAGAACAGCTATATTCTAGAGGGGAAAAAAAACACAGTAGAATGTCCTGGAGTTTCCACTAACAGCATCCCTATTTTTGATCAAGCCAGCAAATTAGTTTGTTTTCAAGGAATATCAAAGAGAATCAACTTGCCATCTAGAATAAGAAGGAGGTGTGGAGAGTTGGGGAAGGATATGATTTAAAGACAAAAATCCAAAAAGACAACTGATTTGCGTTTTGAATATCTGCTCCACAATGGACCCTCAAACTCTCGGCACTTCCAGAAAAGAGGAGTCTTGTCATTTGTTCTGTGTTTTACACTTGCTTTCTTCAAATACTTGGGAGCAAGTCACCTTTCTACCACTACTCTTTGGCACTGCCTGAGAGTGCTTCTAGACAAAGCTGCCACACCAAATACTTGTAAAAAGGAAAATCTTCAAACTAGTCTCAGTATATTAAGTAGGAGACTGTGTATGAAAATGTAGGATAGAGTTTTATGAAGGCCAACCTTTTAGTTAAGAGCAAAAATTCTTACTTTTAGGCTGATTAAATAAATTCTTTAGTCACACTGCATTGATATTGTTGGAATAAAAGAAAAAGGTGTTTAAATTACATCTGTTATTTCTGTAATTAAAGATAATTACCGATCTTAATTAAAAATATTTTATTTTTAAAAAAAACAACACACAGCTTCAATCACACTGCTCAGTTCAGGCATCAAGAAGCACTTGAAATAAATCAACCCAGTAGCAAGCAGCAACCTATAAATGACGTACCATAAAGGTCATTCTCATATCAATATTTACTTGAGTCTTTTTGCTTGAAATAGGTCTCAGAAGACTTTATGGACTTTATGGCCAATTCAGATCTGTTTATAATATCATTTCAAATTGACTCGATATGATATTTCTGATAGGAGTCTTCATAGAGAGTAGTGAGAGGATGAGTTAGCCTCTAAATTTTCATAGGATGTATCAGTGGCCAGAGTCTGGCTAGAAAACAGCAATTTTGCCCTAGTAAAATTGTCACCATGTGAAAGTAGAGCTGCTTCAGAAAATCAGAGAATTTTAAAATTATTTTGAGTTGCTAAGGCTTTTTAGGGGGGAGGGGGAGGGAATAAGAAAAAATGAAAAAGGGAAGGAGGAGGAGGAGGAGAAGGAGGAGGAGAAGGAGGAGGAGGAGGAGGAGGAGGAGGAGGAGGAGAAGGAGAAGGAGAAGGAGGAGGAGGAGGAGAAGGAGAAGGAGAAGGAGAAGGAGAAGGAGAAGGAGAAGGAGAAGGAGAAGGAGAAGGAGAAGGAGAAGGAGAAGGAGAAGGAGAAGGAGAAGGAGAAGGAGGAGAAGGAGAAGGAGGAGAAGGAGAAGGAGGAGAAGGAAAAGGAAAGAGGGAAAGAAAAGGATGGGAAAAAAGGGCCTTCCTAAAGAATACAATTATCTGAAAAAATAAACTGCTTTGGATGAAAACTACATCTCTACAAATGCTTTTATCTTTGTTTTCAGCTTCTCGAGTTTGTATATGTGCATTTGGCTCTCTTGCCTTAAAGCTAGGATATTCCCCTGAAAACCGTGTTGCAGTGTGGCAACCTAGAAGGGGCTCTGACCTGGGTCAGAACATCCTCCTTGCGGAGAACTGACCTGAATCCATTGCTGTCATACCAGAGAGGAGCCCTCTTTTCACTGCACAGGCTGTCAGCTAAAGTCAGAGGGGAACATCACCAGTGGTTGAAAGGCAACTTGGCTGTTACACAAAACAAGTGGCTGTTATTATGAGATGGCAAAAAAAACACCCTAGCATAAAAAAATTAAAAAAATAAAAAAATTTAAAAAGGTGGCAAATAGTTCAGACAGAAGTAATTGAGGGTTGGTTTAGTTTTCTGGTTTGTTTAGGAGCCAGGCATTTGCTGTGCTTTATTTTCGCCACTAATTTTTGTTTGGTATTGGTAGCCAATGACTCACCTGCTTTCACAGATGAGCCAGCCTACAGCTCCTTTCCTCCATCCTGCGCTTTAATCCCACAAAACATCCCCCACTCCGACCCTGTGAGGACAGGAATATTCGGAGCACTGGGCAAAAGCAATGCCAGGTACCTTCCCCTTATGTCTGTAGATATTGTCATAACAGAAGGACTGAGATCGAGTGTTCTGAGTACTACTCTGTTTTAATGGGTGACTCCCACAGTTCAAAGCAAAGCAATAGTGAGTGGTACTAGAGAAAACTACATCCAGTCTCCCCAAAATGGCAGAAACATGATGATTAGGGCAGCTTTTGAGAGTTCATATCCAGAAAACTGACCTGGCAAGCCAATGGGGATGCAAGTATTTTCCCATAGCCAGGGAGAAAGCCCCTGTGGTTCATTTTCTGGTCACCATTGTTTAAGATATTTCCAGCATGCTATGCAATATGCATAATTTCAATGGATAGATATAAAGTAGAGGAAGTAATTATGGTTCCCTAGGTTAGATTTTTAATCTCAAAATTTGAGATTTATCACAGGCAACTCTGTGTTTCCAGCAGACATGCAGGGACCATTTAAGATATGTATTACATCCATTACTGGGAAGAAGAGGAGAGCTTTTCCTGCAGCTGACTTCTTGTGTATGAGGTTATGTTGAATGCCTAAAATCCTTAATGCATGTCATCAAAAATTATGATGCAAACACAAGCCTTACTGACAATTTATCTAACGGGTAAATCAAAAGTAAATGAGAAGAAGGGAAGATGTATGACCCAATGGAAAACTAACAGTTTGTCATTTGGGATGTTTTATTAGACAGTTTGACAAATTTCCTGCTGGCCAACTGATTCAATTTATGTTGCTCTCCCTATTTTTAAACTTTAATTTATTTCATACTCAAATATGAATGTTAGTCATTAATCAATAAGGCTTAAAGTGTTCTTGAATAGTGGGTAATGCCCTCATAATAATAAGAGATTCTGTGATGGTGGGATTTATCTGGCTCTAGAGATTGCAGGATTGCTCCGAGTGCTTATTCCTTAGCTACAATAAAGTGGGACCAGGAGGTTTGATGAGATTCTGTGCCAGTTCTGTGATAAAAAGAAATGGAAGCAGCTATTAAGGATCTGCATGAGATAATAATGAAAAGAGACTAAAGAGTTAACAAGACTACACTTTTGATATGAGTAATGTCAGAGAGATTAATGGGTCTCCATTCTGTAGATAAGTTGGGATTTACAGCATCTATAGGATAAAAAGAAATGAGACAGATTAATGGAATGACCACCTACAGCTCTACTAGAATGTAAAGATACAGGAGTGCCAAGTCACTGCCAAAGGGTTAATGGGGTTCCGGCAGCTGCGGCAGGTAGATGCACCTAAGGAGTTACGGAATTTTAAGATATAGCCTCAGTAAGTAGCAGTGAAAGGGTTAAGGAAAAGCTGTCTTGTATTGAGATGCTAATTGTCAAGATAGTGTATTACTTGAGGAAAGGATGAAAGTAATTTGATTACTTGAAACTCCCACTAAGGAGGGAAGCATGTGTCCCTTCCATCTGTCGGCAATGTGAAAGATGATGAATTGAACTTAAAATTCACGTGTGATGAAGTCACTGTCATTTCCCAGCCAGCCGAGCACTGCTGCCATGCCCACTGTGCAGAGGGTAGCACCGCATTTCAACTTTTCCTCTGAAACCCGGGAGGCACAGTAACCTGTTACTTGCTGCTGCTTGCTTTTTTTTTCCCCTCCCCATTTTCTGCCTCAGCGCTACAACTGAGTCATTCTGTTGCCCATGGCTCGTGGGTATACAGTGCTCCTGCAGCGTGCTGCGTTATTCCCCTGTTCATCTGTCAATGTTATTTTCAGCTAATGCAGATGTGCGGTTCGCTTACTGGAGCTTTGTAGATACTTGTCGAAAACCATTTGGAAAGCCTTAACTATGCATAAATCTGCAGAGTGAATGTTTTCTTTCATTCACTTGCTCCTATTATTTGATTTCTCGTAGGCCTCTGCGGCAGAGATGGAGAAAATAAGGTAAGTGAGACAGTTTATTTACATCTTATTATAGAGAAGAAATGCTCTGTTGCACAATGGATGATACAGGCTTTTGGAAAATATTTTGCTTAATACGATCAGTGTAAAATACTGGATTGCATGATGCTGCAAGAGAAGCTGTGTCTTAGAGACAAAAGAAAAGGAATGTGGTTATTCTAGTATCTGTTTAGCAGAGATGTCAATTCAGAAAGGATGTTTTACACGCAAACACGTTTTATTGCCAGATGCAGAGGATATTTGATTATATAAAAGTTGTAGTCACTTGTCCATTTACTGCAAGAGCCTGCTATTCCATTTAATGAGGAAAGTGGATCAATAATTCATGAAAAAGCTGAAGAAAATATAGGCTTGACTTCGAAGCATCTAATTACTGTGGTTTGTTTCAATATAGTGCTGCAACATTGGTGTTCGATTTTTGTTTTATATTGTATACCAACCAGATAAATCTTGTCTCCTCTGTGTTTAAAATGTTGTCATACTGTATCAGTTTCTTAGCACATCTCTCTGCTTTAAGCTAAAGGAGATGGCTTTTATAAACATAAGTTTTCCATCTCATGTCCGAGTGCAAGTCTGCTTTGGGGAATATGGCTTTTGTGTATGTTTTTAAGAAAGAAAAAGAAAGAAGAAAGCATTCTAGCACTTTTTAAAAAAATAGATTTTTAAAAAATCAAATCCTACATATTAATAAAATCCCCAGGTACTATTAAAGTGATAGGTAAAACCTGAACTTTTTACTACTTTTGAAATACTTTATGGATTTCTTTAACTACTCAAAAGACTGATGATGCTTTTATTTGACTTTATTGGGAAGCCCAAATTCCTTCTCTGAACCTGGTGGCTCAGTTTGGTTTGTGACAACTGCTGTCCAAGCACAACTTTTTAGATTCCTCGAGTTTGCAATGGCTACCCTGAGTTACGAGAAATTCAGAAAAGTTCTATAATTCTGTAAATTACAGGTAAAAAAAAAGCAGAAAATGTGAAAGAACGGAGATTTGTCTGAGTGTTTAACGAATTCTGGGCTGGAAACAACATTCTAATTTTCATTTGAGAAGGAGGAGATTAAGTCTCTTACAGTGTACTTGAAGATACATGTCCAGAAGTTCGTAGTAGAATTTATTTATAAAGTGCTTCAGTTGTACATTTTTTGTAGTATGTCACAATGATGAAAGTACTATAACTTTTGAGCTGAGAGAAAAACACTATGCGATGTATTCTGATTTTGCATGTATATAAGAACTATAATGCCAAAGATCTGAGTTTTTCCTGAGTAATGACTGAGAAAGCACCTCGGTATGTGGTCTTGCGTTTAGTAATAATGCCAAACGAGATCAGCTGTGGTATATGCATACTCATGTCATTAATTACTGTCTGTGAAGAGGCAAGGAAATATATATTTATGTGCTTGCTAGATTAGCATCTGTGCACTTGTAATACTTGCCTGAGCATGCCTTGGCCTCTGATTTTAGTAGACAGGCTCTTGACACTTTTGCAATAACAGGCTGCAAAGCCCAGGAGATTGAGCTTAGGAATGTATTGAAAAAGAAAGAATTTGCTATGACAAGAATAAATAACCATAAAGCTCCATTTTCCTAGTACCCGAGTTTTGCAGCTGTCAGGCTGCAAAACCTTACCTCAGTACTTCTTAAGCACTATATAGATGGAAAAGCCCATACTTTTTCTCTGAGGGTGGTGGGAGTGTAGCCATTAACTCAAACAAGCAAAGAGTCAGGCTGTGTCAGGAGTTTATTAATGAAGCTTTCCATTCGTAATTCCTGTGCGTACAAAGTCCTTTCTGATAGACATTTATCCTCATCACCCAAGCGAGTGCAAGACCAATGCAAGGGCTCCCTGTGCTCCCAAGCAGAGCAGTGAGTGGGGCTGAGGGAACTCTGGCAGGGCCCAGCACAGAAGCTGCTCTGCTCCATCTCCAACTTTTCCACACTCCCTGCCTATAGTTGTCATCTTGGATACGATCTGACAGAATTTATAGCAGATTAAGGAAACAATAATGCATTCTGGAGACATTGTTTTAAATATTTGGCGAACCTGCAGACCTGAGAATGAAATTTTTCCTAAACCTATCCAAGACTGGCACCCAGGTAAAAATCTGATTACCTTGTCTTTTAAGCACAGTGGCTTCAGAGAGGCTGTGAAGAGAAACAGCCTGAAGCCAGGGGAAGGAAGGAAGAAAAAAATAAGAGGAAAAACGGCAGGCCAGCAGGAAAGTGCTATTTTTTTGTTACTTGTAGAAACCAGTGTAACACCACAGGAGAAACCATTCCCACATGAAATTTGAATATGTTCTGCCTTGTCTGGTGCATCCAGCTCCTTTCCCTCTCTCTTTTTGCAATCAGTTGAAGATGCATCATCCTTTTTTAGCTGAGTGAAAGCTGGCCCAAGGACTAGAGGATAAGCCCAAACTAGCTGTGGAGCTGGGGTGCACAGAGCATAAAAGGCTCCTGCAAAAGAGGGAGGAAAAGGGGTCTGGAATTTACAAAAAGGAAACAAATGAAAGCCTTGTTGGAGAAACAGGAGAGGATGAGCAAGGTGGATACCCACAGCGTAACCTGTGCAGCCAGGCTGAAAACCCCCAGGGTTGGAGAAATCCAGATTTGCATTCCAGTGTACTTCAAGATAAGAAAGATTTTAAATATGAAGAATAATTGCAGAGAATCACACTTCTCAGAGATGCTACCCCACACTGACAGTCCTTAGGAGCTCACAGGATAAAACACTTCAAAAAGGTAGTTATGGAAGTCTTTGGGTGAACTTTGCACCTTCATCAGCACAGTGCATCTGGTGCATCTGCAATGAAGGTGGTGGCAAAGCCCATTCATACAGAAGGGAAAAGGCAGAAGCCTCCAAAATTGGTCCACTGATGACCCATGCTTTAATCAGCTTTGAATTCCCTGAGCCAGGGCAGTAGAAGCAATTGTGCAATGAATTAATACATTTCTCTGTGTTACATTCCTTCACTCAGAAGTATGTTGGAAAGATGCAATTATTCTCACATAACACAGTAATAATTCCCCTTGCAGACCAAGGAGCCACTGTGACCTGCTATGTCACATCCTGTTCTTTTCAGCAGGGTCTTGCCATGACAACTTCATAGGTGGAAGGAGCAATAGGAAGCAGAGATGGAAGGTTATCTATGTTTACAAGAATGACTTCTTCTAGAGCTCAAAATATTTTGTTCTAAAACTTCAACTAGAAGAATCAGTTACTGCAATGAAATCTTCACACTGTGAACAATACTTAGCAGTATGTGGTGTTTACGACATCTCAAGGTGCCAATATATTAGGTAGCAAGTAAGGCTAACTACTAATCACAAACCTCTTGGGCATCTGCAGTAATGTAGGTTGGCTGTGTAGGGTTACATAGTAACTCTAAACATTAATTACTTCTGACTACAATCTCTTAAATATAATTTATTTTAATTCATGTTCTTTTTCATGTCTGTAAGCAAGGACTGAAATCCTTAGTTAATTTAGATTTCAAATATACCTATACTATCTTAACTTGACTCTTACCTATCTTCAGTGCATATATTCAAGAGGAGCACATGTTTTCCAAGTTTGAGGCCTTGAAGACCTGTTGTGGCCGGCACACAGAATTGCAAAGCTGGAAACTGTTCCTTCAAGTCAGATTTAAACCACAGCATGGGTAGTTGTGCAAACAAAAGACCAGTTCCACTGCAACTCATTCTTCGCTTGCATTTAATTCTGCTTGAAATACAGGTTATAACATTCAACCTTTCAAGTGAAAGTGTTGTGAGGTTTGGCATAAGAGACCTCCAGACAGATTTTTGTAGACAAATATTGACCAGATTCTCTGTGTTTCTTACACTGAAGGGTATCTCACTCTGCAGGAAATTGCACTTAAAGTGACAGATATTGTTCAATAAAAGCTTTTTCTTTTTTAAAATACACTCCTAAAACTTCAGTGACAATTCAGAAACTCTGAAAATCAATATTCTTAGTTCTAAGCTTTCAAATTCCACAATAAGCTGAACTGTGTGACTAGAAGTACAGGAAACAGGACACATCACCACCATCAACTGCCAGTCTCACGTAATTAATGTCTGTAAGGAGGCTGATGTTCCACTTTCCAGACTGCAATGTAACCAAGGTATTCCCCAGTTGAGAGTTACTTGAATTAGGTAGCATCGGTGGTGGCACTTTACTAACCATCCATGGACTTCCGATAAAATCGATCCATGTCGCAAGGAACACATGACACAACAGCTTCATTTCATTGTAGTCCTTGTTTAGAACATAAGAAAGCAAAAAGCGATTTGTTTTGCACACACAGCTAGTAGCAAGTCAGAAGCTCAATTCAAATTTAAATTTTCATACTTGGACTTTTCTCAAGCATGTTGGAGTTCATCTGCAGTAAGGAAGGAATATCAGTCTCTTCAAAAGTAACGTTAGAGGCACGTGCAGCTACTGTGGCAGTTTAGTGAGAATATGAATACATTCCTAAATGCCCACTAGATCATGCTGCCTTCCTTGGACTTGGTATAAATTTAGCCCTCTTCATATGCTAATGAACACACTGCAATTTCCTGTCATCCCTACCTTGTCCTTGTTCCTGCTCTCACCCTGCATACACATTAATATTACTATCGTTATTTGAAAGCAAGGAGGGGATTTTTTTTCCCCCCAGAGATTTAACCATAAACATGGTTTACTTTACCCTAGGTCTTCTCTTCACATCTGCACCTAGTAAGCTGGGAGCCACTGCCTGGGACAGAGGCATAATGCCACAGAACAGCAGTGTCTACAGGCTCTGGCTAAGGTTGGATCTTGAATGTCCAGCTGAGGATACAAGCAAAGACATGGCACAGGGCAAGCTCAAAAGAAATAGTGCTTAGGGAAATGCTAGTGTGAAAGAGCCATGAGTTTAGGGTCAGTAGAGGTTATGATAGAAAAGTCACCTAGCTGGGTGAATGTTGGGTCTATTTTGAAAAAGGGAGGAAGAAGAGGAAAGGAAAAAGAGAGCTGTCTGCTTATATTCAGACGTGTAAAGTAGGTTTTCATTTTTCTCTGTTTGTAAGATATTTCCATCTCTCGGGCAGTGCCAACAGCAGTGGAAGCCCTGCAGTGCTGTTTTCATCACATCTGTTTTGTCCACATTGCTGTCCAGGGTATGAATACAGCACAGCTAAACCATGTTTCTCCCTCTCCAGAGACTATACTCAGCTTTAAGTCTGGCGGTTGTCAAACATAGCAATGGAGGCAACATACACACAAGACGCATTCATTCCCCAGGGGAACTGGGATCGTTTGGGGCACAGAGCCTTGCTGATCTATCTATGCTAACACCTCTGAGAATGTTATTAGTGCTCTCAGGGGCAGAGTATATTTGCATAGCTTATTCTAGTATAGCTTATACATGTGTAGTCCATCACACTTTACTTCCACAGTTGTGGTTACTTGTGGTAGTCAGTCAAATTAGCACTACTTAGCTGAAGCAACTGCTATTGTTGTCCTATAGCCGTGTGTCCTGTACCACTATATGCTGCATGGAAAAATCATCTAAAAGGCAGCGGTATTGGTACAGAAGACATGGTCTCCGGTCACTTGCTCTACTAAGCATTGTGTTATTTTATCTTCTACCTCTAGGTAAATATTGAATGGACTAAAATTGTCCAGCGAGCAAGAAACATGACAGGAACAGAGGGCAGAATAGATTCAAGTTGAATGAAACCAAGTATAACTGTGTAAAGTGGCCTGCAGGGACAAGTGGGAGCTGAACAAACACCTGAAGAAACCAAGGAAGTAGGTAGGAGGAGATGAGCCATGACATCAGCTGGGAGCTGCAGTGAGTCATGGGGAAGAGGCTGGACCTAGGTCATACCAAGCTTACAAATACTGCCCTGCTTACCCCTTTCTTGCAAGGCAAAGTGCATCACTTAACAGTACTACAAGCACTCAGGGGAAAAAGAAAGAAGCATTTTGGACAAATAATTAAGAAAAGAAAAATGTCCATTTCCTGTAGTGTTCATGATGAGTTCAAAAACTTTGTAGCACTGGGAGTATATATTCCAGAACAGAGCTTTTTTTGCAGTTTTTTTTTGTCGGATTTCACCCCCATCCCTTCCCCAAAGGTTCAGTGATGCTTGATGGTCAGAAAACTTGAAGGTGGGGAAATTGAATGCTCTCTATATTCCCTATATTTCTAACAGCAACTAGACTTCAGTTTATATAAGCTTTCTGACCAAAACTATCATGTGTGCTGAACATTGACAGAAGTGACTTACAAAGCAAACAGTGGCAATGACAGCAGCAGTAACAAAACAATCTTATAACCTCAAGCGTATAACGGGTTCCAAGTTGCATACCCTAGACGGTAAAAGGGCGGAATAGTGAACCGCACTTGAGTGTGTTTTGTGGTAAAATCAAGTACAATTTGAATGCTTACTGCTGCTACAGTGCACAGGCTGAAGAAAGGAAAGAGATAACTTGTCTGCAACACTTTATTACAGGCTTTTGCAATTGCCAGCTCCACTCCTGCTAGCATGGCTTAGGAAATTTAATTTACCAATCAATTCTTGATTTACACATAAGTGACTTTAGAATGCATTGAAATAAAAACTCTGTATCACCACATTTGATTCAATGTTCTTTAAAAGTCAAAAGCATCTGAAATATACCAAAACTATGAAGCTTTCCACATTTAAAAAATCAAAGGGGCTGAATAATCTTGATGTTTTAGTGATGACCTGGAGTCAGCTTAGCATGAAGTACAATGTGCTGGGAAATAGGCAGTAGATAGTGAGTTATAATTCCTTTTGGAATT
Organism: Cuculus canorus; assembly: GCF_017976375.1. Classification (NCBI taxonomy): domain Eukaryota; kingdom Metazoa; phylum Chordata; class Aves; order Cuculiformes; family Cuculidae; genus Cuculus; species Cuculus canorus. The sequence goes on along the minus strand of NC_071405.1, from coordinate 28,757,517 downwards.
CGTGATTGTGAGGGTTGTATAATTTACGGGGACTTCAAATGGGATAGTTGGATCATAAGTGCCTATAGCTTCTTGGTAGATTTCTCTCATGTGTAATCATCCTCCTTTTCATGTGAACTGCACAGGTCTTGTTATTTAGCTATTCCAGGAGTAACAAGATCTACCTCATTGAACAGTGCACAGAGTCACTGCTTATTGCTTGGTTTCTAGTAATGTTTATATAGGGATAAAAAACGGCCTCCATGTCTCATGCAGTTATATTGACTCTTAGAGCACGACTTTCTTCATACATGCATTTACAAAGCTCTGAAAAGCATCCTGAACTTGCCAGGCTGTTACCACATCAATAAAACTATAACTGAGAAGCTGCGTGTGAGAGAACATAAACATACCTCCTGCAGCAGATTTGCATCTAGGAGGCCAAATGGTAGTGGAGAAGAATATTGTGGCACAGAGGCAACAAAACAGTAGTTAGCTGAGTTATGTGACATACTAAGACATCATGACTACACAAATGCCTTTTCAGCTACTCAGCATGAAATGCAAATTTTGACCACCTTATCTTGATTTTGCCCATCTTTAAAAGGAGAAAGAGGAAGAAGAGAAGGGTGTAAGGGCATCCTAGAACAAAAGAGGAGCTTCAAACTTTTTTCTGGGAGGCTCTTCGGGCAGTTTCTCCTATACTACAAAGATCCTCACATTCACACGAAGCTCTCATTACTCAACAGCTCCAAATTGCTGGCCTCAGTTCAACAATATCAAGATTCATACTTACGTCAGAGCAAAGGGCCTTAACTTTGAATATCCCAAACAAATGAGTTTATTTTATGTTTCTATTAGCTGTAATTGTCATTTTTACCAGAGGCTCAGCTTAAGGAGCAACTCTGTTTTTAAGGGCTTCCAAGACCTACACTGGAATTCCCAGTAATGAATGGCATCTTAATATTTTGCCTCACTGTCCCCCAAGAGCTCATTTTTGCATCAGGCAATTTTAAGAGATAAGTAATCAACACTCCTCTTTTCTGTGTGTTTCTGTTTAAAAACGGTTAAATGTCTATGCTGCCATTTAAATCAGGGACGCTGGTTTAACCAAGGCAGTGCACAAATTAACATAGTTTTCAATGCTTCACCTGTACAGAGTATTCTACAGAGAGAAATTGTCTATATCTGTAATTTGTGTTACTACCAACAAGTCCTACAGATATAGGCGCTTGAGATGACATTTAGGTAGAACTAAATGCATGGCAAATGACTTTGCACATGCATATTTAACTAAGTTTGTAACTGCTGGGTCACTTGCCCTTTGAGCTATTATTTCCTCCTGGTATGAATCCTGTCTCTGTTCTGTAACAAGCAAGTAGTATTTCCAGGGAGTTAGTCAGAAACAGTCCAGACCAATAAGTACCAGATATATCCCAAGACTTAATACAGTTCCATGAGTGGCTGAAAAATAAATGTTTTGCAGCTCTACCCAATATTCTTCACAACTCAGCGGGGAACTTGTAACAGAGTACATTCACAGACAGAACCATTCTTCATGATAGGGAAAGTACTGCTTTCTATAGGGAAATAAAGGTTTTTAGGCTGCATATAAACAATCTAGAGCACTGGAACTGTTCTTTTTTAATTCAAAATAAATTGTATGCTTAGTTTTGACTCAAAGCTTGTGAATAGCAACAATGCCTTTATTTGTATTTGCATTTTGATTTAGATTGATGAGAGACCAACAATTAAAGAGTGAAAGATCAAGGAAGTCAGGTACCCTGGAGGCTGGATAAAAATAAGAAACCTTGCAAACTAGTCCAAAACAATGCAAGCAGAGTGGTGAAAGAGCAGCAATGATGCTTAAGTAAACTACTTGGAAAACAATAGCATAGCTCAACACACAGAAAAATTGTATTGTCCTAGACAAAAAAAGCACAGCAAGAAGTTCTTACACAAATCCAAGTGGGAGTTCAGTCCTATGTTTTTCCATCACCAAATTCAGAGGCAGGCATTTGCTAAAATGGGTGCATTACTGTCCTAGCTTATTTTTGTCAAATCTGCACAGCAACTGGCCCTGGTACCCCTACTCTGCCATCTTCTTGCAGCCTTGCAAACACATCACCAGGGAGAACCACAAAGGGACACGCCTAGATTCTCAACTCACATCAGCAGTGTAATCCTACCATATCTGAGCCTCAGCAGTTCCCCTTCATTTCTGAAACCCTCAAAAGCCTTGAAGAAGAGCAAAATCTTCCTGACTTATCCCTGTCCTTACCGTACTAAGGCCACCAAGTGCAATGGGCATGAGAGGCAGTCTCTTAAGTAAGTATTCAGCCCACACTTTGACATACAGTTAGGATAGCACAGTTAATGCCAGTCTTTGCTCTAGAGTGCCTAAATATCTAGCAAGCTTGAGGAGCGAGGGGGTGGGTGTTGGAAAGGGCTGATAGAAAGTCTTATCATTCACTTTGGTTCCATATTCCCACTTGTGGAAGGCAAAACAGCACCCTTGGTCTACAGCTGGAATTTTTGTAGTAGGTGTTGGAGACACCTTGCTAAAATGACATTTGCAGTTTTGGAACCTCCTGGAACATGTTTTTGTGTTTCCTTGGTCCTCTTTTACTTTTTCACGAGATGCTGCCAGTTTGTGTCTTGTCTCTGTATCAAATGTTATTATTAAACTCCTTCACTGCTAAGGGAACCAAGAGCAGAAAGTCTTGTCCTCTCCAGTTCCATGTGAAGGAAGGACCAATTCAAGAGTCTTTGCTTTCCCATGAGGACAGTTAATTTGCCCTTTGTGTAACTCAAGGGGTAGCTCTGGCAACAGACCATATGGGCAGGAGAGGGAAGAAATGAGTCATAAGTAGTAAAGACTGGCATGTGTTTCTTAGGGATGAATTTAGCTGACCTATACTGTTACCTTCCCCACGCCCACACCCCTGCCCCCTTTCCTTTCTTCTCAAGAGAAATCACAACCTAAAAGTCATGAAAGTTTTTTCCTGAGAAATTAAAAGTACATGAAATTAGATCACTTAAATGGTAGTCTGCTAACAACTGTCAGTTTAGATAAGTAAAGCTGTCTTGTCTACTGCATATAATGCAAAAAGTTCTAGAGAACTGGTACCTTCCATCAACAGGAATATTTTTTTTTCTTCACCTTGACAAAGCTGCTGATGCAGATTTTTTACAGTAACTGTAGACTTCAGCTTTCTTTCCTTTAACTGTCTTATGCTTTCTAATTTGACAAAGCCCCAATAGATTCAGTTACTAGAACTGATGGGTTTCACATGCTGTGAGCTTCTGGAGGGTTTTCTTTACAAACTAGGACTGAATATTATCTAAATATAAAAGAAAAACCTTTGAGAAAGGTGTCCCATTAATTCCAGCACACAGTGCACTTGGAGCCATTTGAGAGAAACAATGCTAACCTAGCCAGTTTTGCTTAATATATTTTGCTTTGAAGAATATTTCTAAAACTTTTCAAAAAGCACTTTTTTATAATGCAGTGATAACCTTCCCATGGTCCACTGTGGAAAACAGCTTTTATTATGACCAAGTAATACATAGCAAATAAGTGATAACAGCTATGTGTTACTTGGATTCAAGGAACTTGGAAGGTTTCAGTTACAGTTTTGATAGTAAAATTCTAATTAATGCTTCAATGGTAACACCATGCAGACAGCACTTCTCTGCTGTGGCTTTGCAATAGCTTTGCTTTCTCATCTCCACCCCCTGAAGAGCTCTTCAAATCCTATTGCACAGTAAAAACAAAGTTTACCAGGATTTTAATCTTAAGGTTCTTATAGCACTGATCTACTAATTATCATGGCACACAGAGCACACAGTTCTCATTTAATTGCCAGTCTGGACTTGTAGACCATCCCATCTCCTCATTTATCATCTCTACACACGCAACATTGAGAGAGCATCTGAAGATACAAATAGGTATAGAAATGGTGGCATGCTGAGTTCTGAGTAACTGAATGAACCCATTACTGCATCCTTAGAAGATTCCAGTTTTTCCCAGAACTACACCACCTACTTCAGTGTTTCCTACCTCATTATGCACAGATTAGTTACATTACGTATTGGTTTGCACAGACCACACAGAAGCTGAAAACAGTTAACTACAGTTTTGCGGAGATTAATGTAATCAGAAAGAGACTTGAGGAAGCAACATATTCTTTTATCTGAAAGGTAATGTTATGTATACTTTTTTACATTCATATGAAGAACAAAGCACTCACATGATACTCCTGTCACTCATATCTAGAGTGCTGCCTGCTACCAGTCTGCATTAATTGGAAGCACAGCTAGCATACACCTGCAGAATGGATTCATGGCACAAAGCTGCTAAACTACATAAGGTTTTCCAAATCCACTTAGAACTTGTTTCCTTTTACCTTTGCTAAGAGCCACTGAACTGGAGACTAGTCAACTACAGCTTGCACAGTGACAGAAGGTGCTCTTACGGCAGAATCAGTAAAATCAAGAATAACTGTTACCCTTTACTGGGGGCAGCTCTTTTGCAGAAAGCTATTAGTTGCATTTTCTATCCTTACTCTGACTATTTTCTTCAGCACTAGAAATTAGGGCATTGGCTTGCAGAGTCATGCCCTGATTGCCAAAATTAAAGGCAATTATGCAATGGAAACAGGAAGTATAACAGGTCAGAGATTGTACATCTGCTTGAAGTGCAGGTGGTGAAGGTGCTGGCATCACTGAGCATAGACTGAGGTCTAAAGCTTTGAAGGATCTGACAGTATTGCTCTACAGACACAGGTTACAGCCACAGTCGTTAGGATTCTCTCTGAAGCACTGTCAAGGTTCAAGGGATTTTCTTTTATTTTTTTTCCTTTTTTCTTCTTTTTTTTTTTTTTTATTTTTTTTCTGAGCAGTGTATAAGTCACAAACTTCCATCTCTTCAGGGGAACACTTACCACCCTTTCCAGAGTAATGAAGAGTTTCAGCTAGAAGCTGGCAATCTTTCACGGGCAACATGCCAGACTATTTTTTGTTCCTAATTTAGAGCTTAAACATTTTGGTAGACAACATTGAGAAGCTGGGAGCTGCTGCCTCTCGCAGATGCTTTTCTCAAGATGCTATGGATCCCAAATCCCAGCCCTGTGCTAACCCTATCAGACTTGCAGAAACCCCCTGATGTCTGCAAGCCACTGGGAGCCCCATAGAAAGAAGTTTTTATAAATGTGCAGAATACCAGGTTTCTTCACCCCCCCCACCTGACTCATTCCTTCTTCATCATTTGACATTTTAACATATTGCCATAATAACCACCAAAAGTCTGATTTGTGAGAATGACTTCAAACTTGTATTTACAAGAGTAGATATGCAGCAGCATATGGACCACCAGCTGGTGAGATGTAGGAATGGTACTTTATAGAGTTTGAGTCACTAAGTGAATTTAAAAAAAAAGACCATCTTCTGTACAGTCAAAAAGTTAGAGGGAAAAGCTTGGCTTCGTAGATCTGGAGTTGTTTGAAAGGATAACTGCAACAAGGCCAGTACTCAGAAAGCACAAAATCTGAAGGGATTAAATAAACTAGAAGCACTGTTTTTTGTCGTAAAAGGTACATGAAAACAAGCTGTTTCCTCCGAAGGCTGTAAGAAATAGTAACACAGAGGGAGTGAGACAGAAAAAAAGAGACAACAGGCTGTTCTTCTTAGACAGGAGGAATAAAAATCACTCTGAGAGTGAGGGTGACACTGGGGGAAGTGTCTTTTTATTGAGGTCATAACCACCTACACTTAAATCTAAAAGTCTCCAGGGCTTTTTCCCTAACTCTCCCTACCATTATGTCTTTTCCTCAGGTGTTTGCTACCCCTTGACGTTCTGGAGGGATTCTCCTTATGCTCCATGAACAGCTTCACTCCCTCACACCCCAAATGGTCAGTTAGGTCTGCAGAATGTCAGTTCCAGAAATTTCCCACTCCAGCAACTTTCATGAGATTAATTGTTTATTTAAGCTAGCAGTACTCAAGTCCTCCCAGGAATGAGTTTATTCTTTCTCATCCTTGTTTCTATTCTTGGACTGTTTTTTTCACCACTTTTACTCCAGGAACATTTGAAAATTCCCTGTCTAACTTAATGCAGCCCTAAGACACACATTTTGATCTAACTTCAGAGATTGAGGTTCATCCTTCTCCCCAATACCAGTCCATTTCATCAGCTTTTTCACTTTACTGATTTCCCTAGAAGCCCAGTTGATGAGAAATGCAGGTTTTTGAGGGCCGTTCCATGGTTTTGGTCCATAGCAATGCTGACTGCTGCTCTTCCCTCATCTGTGCTCCCTTGGCAGCCTTGCTTGTTCAGGGGCAGTTCCTGTGGCTTTTTGAGAAAGACTCAAGAAGAGGGAGTCTCCTATGGCTCCATCGATGCAGCTGCTAGGCAGAAGCTGTCTTTCAACAGCTGAGATCTTTTTGGAGAAAGTAGTAAACAGAAAAGAAAAAAAAAATTGGCAAGGGGAAAGATTGATAGATAAACACTTTTTGTGATGGGGAGGAAGATCTAGAAGGAAAGGCCTGTTCCTTCAAAAAATAGAATATTGTCCGTGTACTATTAAATAACAATATAACTAATTACCAAGATAATTATCTTCATGCTGGAGCACCAAACAGCTGAAATACAGAAGCTTCTGAGAGCACTTACTATAGTAAATTACTGAAATGCTTCTCTTGGTTTAGACTGCTGAATTAGGGTACTAAAAGGAGTGTGCTGTATTATTTCCCTATTGACTCTTCCACATGAGATTATTTATTATTAGATTCATAAGTATAAATCAGACAGGAAGGTCAATTTACTAATGATTCTGGAGCCTTGTCAGCTGTACAACATTATCTGCACTGTAAAGGTAGATACATTGTTTACCTGCATAGCAAGAGTGATGCAAGTAGTCATTAAACTACTGGAATATCAGTCACATAAAAAAACCACTAGATCAGCATGCAAAACACTAAAATTGTAAATGTTGCATTGGAATTGTAATGTAAAGAAAATACAAAGCATGGGGTTTTTTTGCCTACCCTTCGTTAAACAAAGAGCAGAAGCATAGCAGAGAGAGAGAAATCTGAAATCATTAGTTTCTGCCTCTGTGCTATGTAGGCTTATCTGGCCAACAAAGGAACATTTGCACTTCTAGATTTCAACCAAGTCCCACAAACCCTTTGTGACTCCTGTAAGCATCCTCGCCTTATTAAAGGTGAGACAGGGAATGGGTAAGTGATCTTTGAGGGGCTTTTGTCAAAGCCAAGAGAGTGCATGCAAGTTATTTTTCATAAGACAAAGAAGGCAAAGAAGACAGAGCAAGAGAATAAAGTCCTTGCTCCCCATGCATAGAATAAACTTTCCAAAATTAGTAGCTTCATTCAGCCAAGAAGCAAGGATAAGTTCCAAAGCAAAACATCCCTCAGCCAAATCAAAATGTTCCCAGTACTGCTTACTTATTCCACATTGCAAAGCTCATTTGTGACTGTTTTTCTCTCCATCACTATTGCCTCTCCACAGCACAGTTGCATAGATCCCTTATGAGGAAGGATCCAGATACACAGATTTGTCTTTTACTTGTCCCTAAGAATAAATAATCCTCAGAAAATCAGTGCTACACATTGCACAGATACAGGCTCATAATACCACTTACAGATACTGGTTAAACATCACTGCATACATTCTTGCAAGGAAAGTACTACTAGCAGTAGCTTTGAGAGCTAAATCCAGCACTCAACTGCATTCAGATGAGAATAGTCACTGCAGTTTCTACAGTTAGCGCCCTTGATACAATCTGATGTTTTCCCGTGCATTAAAAAAGGTCAACCAATAAGGAATAAAATCATAGTATGAGATGAAGGCAATTAACATGACTTCATTTTCAATAGCGGGTTTCCCTCTCCCCTTTTCATGACATCTCTTCTATTCAGAGAGAGAAGCCCAACTTTAACTACCATTGCTATGCCCTTTTCTGCTTATGGTAATTGGTGATGTGTAGCATCACAGTACTGGGGTCTTTGCCCTATCCTTCCCCCTGTTTTGTATGGGCAGCACCAAGAGAATTTTCTTTGATTTATTCTTCTAATAGCTTCAACGATGTCAGAATATTAGATCTGCCTATTATCTAAAAGGTTTCTTTGCAAATTCACATTAAATGAAAATGTAACTTTTTGGTCATTAATGCACTGAAAGAAGTTGTGGTTAAAGGATGAGATGGATGGTTTGGAAGCTTATCCATTACATTTAAAAGTAAATTATCAGTGACAGAAGCTAGATGAAGCAGGCAGCAGGAGAACTCAAAAGACAAATTGAGATATCAATCCAAGACACTTTCAGATCCTTTTCTTCTTGCCCAGACCCCTAGGAGGCATTTAGAGGGATACAACAAAGCAAAGAGAGTCTTCTGCCTTATGGGAAAACCTGAGGCATTTTTGCTGTGCAGTCGCTGATAGTGGCTGTTGACAGAAAGCTGCTGATGCCATAGGGTACACCCCACAGACTCCTCCTTACAGGTCCAAAATGCAAAGGTTAAAGAAAACAAGGGGGCTGTTTAGTAAGAGGGAACTTTGTGTGCAAATGTTTCCTGTTGGGAACACCTTTGCAGGAAGATTATTGAAACAAACAGGTTTAAGACATTTACTTTACCTCTCTAAGACACCCCAAACACAAACAGATACTGCAAACCTCTCACAGGGGTTTCAAGATTTGAACAGTTGTATGGAACTGGCCTTTGATATTTTCAGGCTTCGTTTTTCATGTGTAAAATCCGGATGGTGTCAACCTCTTTCCCAGTCTAAAACTATATGAATTAAGAATCTAGAAAACTATGAAGTACCCCCATAAAGTGGTTATCAAATTCAAATATAGGGAGTGCTATACCAGAGGAGGAGTCAGATCTGCAGAATAGTCATTGTATGATGAGTAGATATTTACTATTTGATGCCACGTCATTAAAAGCTCATGAATTCTTCGGTCTTCCTTAGATAAATACAGCATTGCAGTATATTCTGTGTATGTATTTGCTTTGATTGGGAAAGAAACAGTGCATTGTACTTTTACTTTTTTTGATCTTTGTATCTTTTGCTTTCATTCCAGAAGCACTGTTTGGACTTTAAGTTTTGCATTATAAACTGCATTCTTCATATGGATCTCCCATATTTAGGTGCTCTGATTGTTCAAAGGACTCTCCAGCTGTGTAGCAAGACTATTTGAGTGCTAATACAGTGATTGTAAAGAATGGGACATCAGTTCCCATTTTAGAATATAAATCTTGGCAAGTTTGAATGATGTATATTCAAATGGGAACAAATGGACATTTTAAGCATGTAATTTAAAACAAAACATTCAGCACTTACATGAATAAGCTCAGCAACTGCTGCTCCCCAAGCCCAGTATCTAAGATCCTACTGGTGACAGTTCCAAGTTCATAGCCAATGCGCAGCCCACGAGAGCACCTGACCCCGGGGTTCAGCAAGAGGAGCACTGCACTCCAGGTCAGCTTTCTGTAGTTACAGCTTTCAGCTCTGCTTTCTGAGATACTCACCTTCCTTCCTTATCTGTGGCTCTGAGACAGACACTAATAGCTTCTTTTGGTGTGGCAGCTCTGTACCTATTCAAGCATCAGGCTTGGGTACATTGTAAATACACACACGTGCTTATACACACATCCATTTCCAACAGCTACTGGAGTTTTTTTAAAAAGCATTTTAAAAAGTGCTTCCTCGAAATGATGCTAAGCCAGAACCACTCGCAGTCTGTAATGCTAGCAGTAAGACTTGTCTTTCCAGCTGAAAGAAGGACTAAAAATAAGAGAAAGTTAAAAAAAAAAAATATTTTTGGAGTTGAAGAAAATTATTTGTAGATCAGGTTGCTTTTCCTCACAAATGAGTGCCTTGTCTGCTTGTGGCATATTGCTCTAACAGAGGAGGTGTCGTGCATCCAATTAAAGAGATGGAAGGAAACAAGAGTGGAATGAGAATGAATATATACTACAGCTGCACTGAGATGAGTTGGCTAAAAAGCACACTTCTGGGAGAAATACTGTCTTCTTGACCATTTCTGCATTTACACCACTGCTGATACTAAAGCCCAAGAACAAAATTGGGTTGTCTACTGTATGCTACAAATGTGCATCCTCCTCAATCCACTCTAATTTTTTTAGTTCAGTGAATTTCACACTGACAAAAAAATAAGGATGTTCAACCTTCCTCCACACAGCAGCCAGAGTCTCTTAAAGGCATTGAAAGGACAAACATATGGGGATTTTTTTCTGATCCCATTCCAGTCTGTCTGCAAAGTTGGATCCCAGTAACTACTTCTGTCATACAATGGGTGGAATGCATGGGGGTCCCATGATGGGAAACTTGTCACCTTCCCCTCAGTACGGAAAAAGAGCTGTAGGCCTGGCAGAAAATTGTCAGAGAAGAAAGCAAAAAGCAAGCTAAAGAACAGATACATTGTTCTGGAAGGTTGAATCTGCTCAATTAGTCATAGGTTGAGCATGTCTACTCTCAAGGCGAAGCAAGCTTACCATAACAAAACTCTCCACTAGAAATCGCAAAGCAGTCCTGATAGACCAAATTTCTCTAACATATTCAGTGCTTTTCTATCAAATCCTATTTTGACTAGTGATATTCTTGATGGTTACTGGAAAACTTGTGAAACCACAAACTTTTGTTCGGTTTGGTTTTATTTAAACGCAACATTTTTTCTTGGTGTGCATTTTGGTCAGGTTTAATTCTGTCTTTAGCAACAGCCTGAGACTAGACCACAGGGGAGAGGAAGGGTGATGTAAACTACTTAAAGAGGTTTTAAAATCTCCATCCTTGATGATATTCAAATTTGACAGGACAAGGCCCTAAGCATCTTGATCTTATTGAATCTTCTTTGAAAAAGACCCTGGCCCATCTGACCTCCAGAAGCACTTTCCATCCTGATTTATTCTATGATGTTACATACCTGCAAAGTCCTCATACTCTGTAATTTCTGTTGAAGGGAATCAGTGTTTGAAGGGCAATATCTCTGTCAACTGCACATGTGTTTCATTTCAGTAGCTTTTCTTTTAGTGTTTCGTATTAAGGATATAAGTATTAAATACTTCCACTCTCCTACTCCCCTAGTGAAAGATGCTATCCTGCAGAGTAATCTCTGATAAAAAATCAAGCTCAATCAGTTATAATTATGTGGGTTTGCAACTCTATTTCATTTAAAGAAAAGTGTTTACCAAAAAGAGACAAAGTGTTTCTATCGAGAAATGACTGTGACAAGTTCCTTATTTTCCTTCAGAAATATTAATTTTTGGGTAGAGGTAGGCAGGCAGGAACACATACACTCACTTCACATATGCAGATGTGGTCAATTAGGTGACTGACTCCTTATCTGCACACACCAGTGTTGGATTTCTGTGTATCCTTTTGCTCATGTACGAGGTGCTGTTTTACTCGATAAGGTTCCTCCTTAGAGTAAAGAGTCAAATGTCTGACATTGGCAATGTAACTAGAGCCCTATTGAAGTCAATACAATGTAATAATACAGCTGAGAGCCAGAGTATAAAGCTAGTAAGTAAATACCAGAGTATCTATAGAAAAGTTTTAATCACTCAAGACACTAGAATATGGGTTGCTTAACAAAGCAATTATACAAAGTTATAACATAATTGAATGCAGCCTGTTTGCACGTATTCTGGCAGGAACTGAGCACCACAGTAACTGAAGAGAATTGTAGGGAGAGCAGACCACCTTTTGGTGGTTTGCTGGCCAAAACCATCTCCTAATTATTGTTCAGAGTAGAGTTAAAGAAAAAAGCACTGAGAAGGTCAGATGAACACTTTGACACCTGTCATGTGTTCACCTGTCAGCACCCTGTCAAAGCAGTTAGTCTCAGCAATCTGAGAACTCATCTGGCCCAAAGAGATGTTTGCAATTGAGATGAACTCAATGAAGGAAACAAACAGTCTTGAAGAACTCAGAAAGATCTTTTCCAGGACTGTAGGAAACCAAAGGGAGTGAGGCAAATGCATGTACATGTTCTATTTTATTATTATAGACAGCAAGACTGAGTGCACTCTCAGCAAGTTTGCAGATGACACCAAGCTGAGTGGTGCAGTTGTCGCACCAGAGTGACAGGATATCATCCAGAGGGACCTGGACAGGCTGGAGAAGTAGGCTTGTGTGAACTTCATGAGTTTCAACAAGGCCAAGTGCAAGGTCCTACGCTTGGGTCAGGACAATCCACAGTTTCTATATAGACTGGTGGAAGAGATGATTGAGATCTGCCCTGCAGAGAGGAACTTGGGGTGCCAATTGATGAGAAGCTCAACGTGAGCCGGCAATGCACATTTGCAGCCCAGAAGGCCAACCATATCCTGGGCTGCATCAGAAGAAGCACTGCCAGCAGGTTGAGAGAGGTGATTCTTTCCCACTGTTCCACTCTCATCTGACACCACTTGGAGTATTGTGTTCAGTTCTGGAATCTCCAAGAATATTGAACAGTTGCAACAGGTCCAGAGGAGAGCTATGGAGATGGTCAGAGAAACAGAATACCTCTGCTATGAGGACTGGCTGAGATAATTGGGGTTGTTCAGCCTGGAAAAGAGAAAGCTCCGGGGAGACCTTATAGCAGCCTTCCAGTACATGAAGGGGCTACGAGAACATTGGGGAGGGACTTTTCGCAAGAGCGTGTAGTGATAGGGCAGGGGAGATGGTTTTATATTGGAAGGGGGAAGATTTAGATTAGACATTAGGAAGAAATTCTTCAACACGAGAGTCATGAGACACTGGAACAGGTTACCCAGGGAAGTAATGGATGCCCCATCCCTGCAAGTGTTCAAGGTCAGGTTGGATGGGGCCTTGAGCAGAATGGTCTATTGTTGGAGGGAGGCTTGGAACTAGATGATCTCTAAGGTCCCTTTCAACCCAAACCATTCTATGATTCTATGAATTTCATGAAATTATAGAATCATGTAGGTTGGAAAAGACCCTTGAGATCACCGAGGCCAAACACAACGTTATACTGCCAAGCTCACCACCAAACCAGGTCCATAAGCACCACATCTAGATATCTCTTAAATACCTCTAGGGACGGTGACCAAATCACTTCCCTGGGCAGCCTGTTCCAATGCTTGACAACCCTTTCATCTACCTTATGTTAACTAAATAAAGAATTAAAATTTTAGAAATATTTATGAATATTTTCTTGATCCAGTACTTGTCCTTCAAGGAAAAATGTAAAGTGAGGGCCCCAGACTACAGTTGTGGGAAAGAATAACTAAGACAACTTAAGATAACTAGGTGAAATATGGGGGTCAGCGTTTGTCCAGGATACAGGCATATATATATTATCTGGGCTAATCTGAGTGCCAATTTCTCACCTGGGGTACGGATCTAAGGGGCTTTAGAGAAAACAGCAAGGAGCATAGTGGAGAACAGATGACAGGAACAAAATTGGAGTGTTAGAGAGGAGAAGGACCTAGTCATACTGTTTGGAGAGAACCCTACTCTCTGTCCCTCCACGTCAACCAAGGACAAGAAATGGTCACAACAGTAAATGTACAAGAAGCTTCTGAAAATCAAAAGCTCCCCTTGTTCCTGCTCACCACAGTGCCTCACAAGAACCCTCCTGTCCCATCCTAGGAACCTGAAAATGTTAGGTTTACAGTTGGACTTGATGATCATAAAGGTCTTTTCCAACCTGAACAATTCTGTTATCTGTGATCCCTGAAACCACCTTCTCTCCCAGTCCATTTCCTGTATGCTTCACAGTTTCTAAGCACACTCAGCTTCCTCAGGATGGACTTACATGAGTGAAGCATAAACTCCATTTGAGAGCCACTGCTTAGGGAGAAATTCTTTTCCAGAAACCAGCAGAACACTTCAGTTGGCCACATTTGTTGTATTACTCTTCTCATAGAGCCAGGTGAGCCAGGTCACACATTGCATATGAACATACAGAAATCTTTTCTCAGAGACTAAATGGGACAGACTTGTGGAAGTCTCTTTTATAAAACTCATCAGAGTGTGCATCTCAGCCCATTAAACACCACTAAATACTCACTGAAATGACAGCTTGTACTGAATTGTATGGAATGATTTTTATTGGACATAATTACTCAACAGGAAGCACAGAGCATAATTAATCTTAGAGTGGAACTCCATTTTAACTCAGTCGATCTAGTGTTTCAGAATAATGTGGTTACTCTCTGATTGTGGATAGTCTGTATTTTCCCCAATTAGTTAAATAAACATCAAACACTTCTAAGCACCAAATCAAGAAATGTCAAATGTTGCAGTAATAAGTATGCTGCAAATACATAGATTAGCCATAGCTCAGAGCTAGGGAGAAAATTAATTGATGTGTGGCACAGTTGTATAAAATTTTTCTTTGCCTGGAACTGATCAGTGGCATTACTCATATTAATGCAGACAACTTTTCCAGTCACCTCTTCTAGCACTGCTAAGGCACTGCTGTTAATAATGATAGATAGATGACAGTCATGTTTTACAGCAGGGATGTGAATGGTGTGGTTCTGGGGACAGTTTTTAAGTACCTGATGCCGCAAAATAAAATAATTAAAAAATCCACTATCAAGCTGTCCACACCTACCCAGAACAGATTATCACTTGTAGTACATGATGTTTCTTCAGGTTCAAGAATGCCTCAGAGTCCTTTGCTTTTATTTCATTACCAATATGTGCAGGCAAGAACTGTGCCAACTCAGGGCTATAAAGGAGCCCGCACAAGGAGGAAAATGATTAAACATGTTGAACTAGCTCCACTGCCCAATCAATATGCCTTATAACATAGTGCAATCAGTCTGTCCATAACTGTGCCTTTTTGCCCTCTTCTCATTGTAATTTTTTCATATAAATTTCACTGTATAAGAAGTTATTTTGAAGTCAAAGTTTTCAATCTCTTCCTAAAAAGATCTTACTCTAACCCATATTGATTTAGCCTTTTGAAGAAATCTTTAAAAAACCCTACTCAAGATCCCATAAACCCAGCTAGCATACTGCCTCCAAAGCAGCCTGAAATAAGTTGTTAGTTTGAATTTTGGATATGGAAGAATCCTGTTCATTCCATGACCCCACAAAGATGCTGTTTCCCCAACATGTAAAGTTGAATAACATTTTCAGAATCTAAACATCCTTGTACTGAAGTAGTCTACAAGAGGAAAGAACATGATTTGGTTGTAGCACTATAAAAACACCTACCAGAGGACCAAGTGTGCTGTTAAAAATGAGCTATAATGAAGATATGAGAGCAGCCTGAAAAAAAAATCACAGTCATCAATGGGAAGGAATTGTGTGACCGAGTCCAGCAGTCAATATGACTGCCCAGAGCAAACAAGTACAGCCATCCACTGCCAGAATTTAGAACTTGCCCCATTGGATTTCATTTGACCAGTGAAGGTAGAGAATGTTAACAAAGAAGGCCACGACACCAAAAATTTATTTGAGCTTATTTTGTGCAGCTCATGAGAATACATGAGAAGATCAAAGCTTTCCTTTTGGACTGGAAGGGATTAAGTGACACAGAAAGTATCTGCAAAAAATCTCAGACTCTCCTTATCAGATCCCAAGTCAAGATGTATCACTTGAAAGACAAATAATTGTAGCCTGTGCTACAAAAGACACAGCAAAATACAAATCTTCCTGTGATTTTACATTTATAATACATGCGTTTCTGCCATAGAGCAGGCTTCTTCCTTGGAAGTACTTTAGCTTAAACAGAGGGATGGGTTCTTCTCTTCTGAGGAGCATACAACCTTACTATGGAGGGAACATATCACTGTTTCAGAGGATTGATTTCTGATGAAACTTCATTTCACTGCCACCTCCCAAGGTCTGCCTGTAAAGCATGGCAAACCCACAGACACCTGGGGAAAAGAGCACATCAGAATTGCACAGATTCAGGGGCAGGAAGCTCTTAGCACCCACTCTGGTTCTGATACCGGGCTTTGAGCCCAGATCTCTTTGGCTCAGTGTTCTCATCTTTACCAGGAGGATGCATTTAAAAACTTCATTGCAGTGTTACTATGATGATAAAGGTGCTCTGAAGGTGAGAGCTTAAACAAACATTTACACCATTCATTTGGAGAACAAGGGAAGCAGAGTGCCAAAAGCAGCAATCAGCAAACCCTCCTTAAATAAAACTACCAAAATAACCATCCAATCCTTATTGAAATTATAAAACAGCTTTAGTAACAACAGCAAACACTCAGAGTTCAAGTAGATCAATCATCAATATAGAAATAGAGCAAAAGAGTTTTTCACACCAGACTTGGTCAGTCCCTTCCCCCCAGTACCCTTTCCCAACCTACTCAGACCCCTCTAACCTCGCCCCATGAGGTGTTAGGCTGATTTTGCCAGTCGTCCTTTCATTAGCCTCAGCTGGATTTCTGTGATTCCCTTTTCATGCAGCCAAATCTCATAAATCAGTGGATATAACTGACTTAAGCCAATGCTAACAAAAGGACAAAGAAGAAAAGGACATTCTACAAATTTACCAAACATCTCAACTACTGGGAGATTCCTTGTTAAACCTCAGTTATTCCTAAGTAGTTTTTCTGGCTGCCTCCCTCCCCCTTCCCTCTGCCTTTTTCTTTGTAGACAAAAGGTATGAATGAGCAGAGGGGGAGATGAATGGTTTCAGTTATGGGGCAGCACAGGTATAAAAACAAATGAGCTGGGACTGAGTATGCATACATTTAGTTTTGCAGTTGAAGGACTATTTGTAACTGTAAAAAAGGGGCTACAGACAAACTAAATCTTAAAAATAATCCTGATCAGTTGATAAAATGGATTACAGAACACCATAGCAAGAAACATATTCTTGTGGCATACAGAATTTATTTCAGTTTTGTACTACCATAAAATTTGTGAAATCTTCTTTAAATGTTTCTTTGTGCCATGTTTCATGGTTTCTGCTTATGTGAGGTTTGATTAGGTAGGAAGTTGAAGGAAGAGGAAAAGGGATAAAGTGCAGCCATCAATGAGGATTTGAGGGCAGGTAATCTAGCATTGAGGGAGATGAACTACACAGCCTATAGTAGTATTCACACTACATGATAAAGGGCAGATATGACACACCTTCAAGCAACAAGGGGGAGGGAAATTAGGGCAATAATCTGTTTACCTTTAGCACTGGCAGCAGGTACCCAAGCAATTCACTGCTGAGTGTCCATTACACATCTGCTGCTGTATCTCATTCATGTAAAACAACAGGTCAGAAGGTGCTTAAAATTCAGGGTCCTAATATTTGCCTTCCTTGCTTTAGTTCTGGAATTTCAAAGCCTTATGTTCACCCAGATGGTGGAAACTGTAAAAATGAAGCACCTTTCTTGCATTCTGAAAATGCTGCCTGTGATATTTATGTCATCTGCTAAATAAAAGAATGAAGCATATTCTGTTATACTGTTGTAGAGGAACAGCCATAATTTGCCCCTTAGTGATTATAAACCACTCCTGTGTTTGAAAAATAGATAAGCACATCATGCCGCATTCATTTTTAATAGCACAAATGTATTCATCTACTGGCCTACACATCAGTGTTAATTTGGCCCAAAGACTCTGTTCGCAGGCCTTTCACTAAAGTGAATATCTCTGTGTTCCATGTATCCCATTTAGAATCTGCCTGCACCCAAAGTCCTTCAGAGTCACAGCAGGGAAACACCAATACTGCATCTGTCTTGTTAAATACAGAGTTTTCCTCTCTGATTGTGTGACACAAACACAGCTTCCATGAAGAGTGAAGCTTGAACTTTAATCACCCAAATTCAAATACGAATTTTCATCTAAGTTAGCATACTGGAGTATTTCACACCAATGGTGCTTCACTGTAGAGTTCTTGCTCCAAGACTACAGACTCTTAACATATATTTACCTCAGATTATTCTAAGTACTGCCAGTCACGCTAAACAGACAGGAAGAGCAAAACCTAAAAGGCATGATATAATTCCTATTAAGACAGCATGAAATATCATTTGCCAAAAGCTAACCCAGTAAAAGTTATTGTTGGTTCCATAATATCAGTCTTGTGAGCTGCAGGTTCAGCCTAAGGTTTCTCTGCAGGGGACCTTGGATTTAGATTTTACTGGTTATGTCAGGCTCCATGAGTATAGAAGTCTCTGCTTTAGGAGGGGTGGAGAAACTAATGGAGCTCACTCACTGCTCCTTATTTATATTTAGATATCATTTATATTTAATTAAAATTTAAATATTTATTTTTTTATTTCAATCTTTATACAAGAGAACAAATTGTTCAGTATCTATTACTCTGTTCTGCTGTAGACACACTAATTTTAGAGTACCCAATTTCCTTTAACATATAAGAAAGTTTGGTTTCTTTACATGGTGTTTTACGCTAGCAGCCCTGAACAGAATGAATGACTACAAAATAAGAAAAAATAATTTAAGCATAATCCAGTGGGCTCAATAACTTCAGACAACTGCATTTACTTTGCACCTACCTTTCCTGTTTCACTCTTATTACTCTTTTACCTTGTCAAGTCCAAATGAACACAAAACTGATTGGATACACACAAAAAATTACTGCCTACCATAAAAGACTGAATCTTTTATTTATAGAAATCTAGAGAGACCTCAGCTTATTTTAAATCCCTTTTTCTAGCTTGTACTGCTATCATTCAATCTTATTTGAAAGAGGGAAATAGAAATGGAACATATTGTTAACGGTGATCAGATTGACATCAGATTGCTTAAGAATTCCTTTAGCAAATTACTGCCCTATAAAAAAGTGCAGAGTTAGAAAGATCACTGAAGACAGAAAAATGTATATTATTCTACCCATAGAAATTAATCAGAGAGCAAGACTTGTCTGAAATGAAAGGTCTTTTCACACCAGGATGTAAAACTTCTACAAATGGAAATATTTTTTTATTTTCCATAAAGCTAAATGATGTATTTAGCAAAGACTGAAATGGCCACACAACTTTTTACGAAGTGTGTAAAAGTTACAGTTGTTTTGGTCAGCTATTTCCATATTTATTACGGATACTCAATTCTATTTGATTCATGCTGTACACCAGAAATCTGCACAGCTAGCTGAACACATTGCTAGCTAATATCAAACTTCAACTTCTTCTCCCTCAGCTTTCCATTTCTGTATCCTTATCTCAGTCTAATACTCTGAGACAAACGGTTTGTTTGAATTTTTTCTGGAATAGGTTGAGAAAGAAAAGCAAAGAAAAGAGGGCAAATATTATAGCATTCTAATTTGGGTCTTTTTGCTAATCCAGGTCTGAGGTGATAGAGCTGATCATCTGCCTGAATCAGTCTTCAGGAGTCAGAATTAGCTGTCTATGCCTCTGCCAGAGTATAAACACCCAATTTGGAAGTAGGCAGAAGAATCAGATATCACAGAATCATAGAATGAGCTGAATTGGAAAGGACCCACAAGGACTATCGAGGTGAACTCCTGTCTCTGTGTAGGACAACCCCAAAATTTGTACTATGTGTCTGAGTGCATCGTCCAAATGCTTGGATATTTCTAGGTTTGACACCATGACTGCTTCTCTGGGGAGGTTGTTCCAGTGCTGCACCACCTTCTGAGTGAAGAACCTTTTCCAAATATCCAACCTAAATCTCCCCTGGCACATCTTCCTGCCATTCCCTCTGGTCCTATCATTGGTCACCAGAGAGAAAAGATCAGCAGCTGTTCCTCCTCCCTCCATTGTGGAGAAGCAGGAAACTGCTGAGGTCCCTCCTCAATTTCCTCTTCTCCAGATTGAACAGACCAAGTGACTTTAGCCACTTACGTACAGCTTCCCCCCTAGACCCTTCACCTGCTTTGTGATCCTCCTCTGGACACTCTCCAGTAGCTTGATATCCTTTTTATATGGCAGTGTCCAAAACTGCCCACAATACTTGAGATGGGGCCGCACCAGAGTGGAGTAGAACCAGACAATCACCTCCCTCACCCAGTTAACAATGCTGTGCTTGATGCACCCTTTGGCACAGATGGCCCTTTTCACTGCCAGAGCACACTGTTCACTCACATTCAACTTGCCATCAACTGGAACCCCAAGATCCCTTTCCACAGGACGGCTCTCCAGGCTCTTGCTTCCCAGTCTGTATGCATATCCATGATTGCCATGTCCCAGGTGCAAAACCCAACACTTGCCCTTGTTAAACTTCATGGTTGCTGTGATCAAGGCAGCCTCCAGTCACCACTTCATCCAAAAGACCCTCTCTGTTATCTAGCAACAAATCAAGGAAGGCACATTTCCTGGTTGGTTGCCTCAGCACCTGTGCCATGAAATTGTTGTCTGGAAAGTTTAGGAATCTTCTGGACCTGTTTGTACCAGATGTGTGGTACTCCCAGTTCATATTTGGCAAACTGAATTCTCCCATGAGAACAGGGGCAGATGAAGTGGAGGCATCTCTTAGTTCCTTAAGGTATAACTTGTCAGTGTCAGCATCCTGGCTGGGTGGCCTATAGCAGACTCCCACAGTGACATCTATTTTAATTGTCTGTCCCTTAGTTCTTACCCAGGGGCTCTCAACTATGCCATTGCCATCTGCAAGCTCCACACGTTCCAGCCCTACTGCCACTTACAATACCACACACACACACGAGCTTCACCTGCCCTCTCTATCCCTCCTGAAGAGCCTGTAACCATCCTTCATGGCACACCAGACACAGCATAAATCTCTTGTCATATCATGAGATACAATTGTTGAGTGTTAACTTTGACCACACATTTGGCCCATAGTTTAAAGGACTCACAAGAAATTAGAGAAGAAACTCATATCAAAATTCGAACTGGCCATTCAACATTAACTTCACCAGGGAAGGAATGAATCCTAAAACATCAAAATATGGCTGTAAGACATATCCTATGAAAAAGGAATTGTGGAGTTTCATTGCTTGATTCCCATAGACCTCTTCCAGACATTGGCCGGTGGTGCAGGCAGAGGACAGTGCTGGAGCCATACCCTTCCACTCTCATGCTGTCCAAACAGGTCAGCACGTCTGTAGTCTCAGGAGTGCAGGAACTATCATTCCTGTTTCACTTAAACACAGCAAGGGTAAAAGAGTAGGGTTTTTGTATACCCCTATGACTTTGTTCATTCCAGAGTGTATAGGGAGCAGAAAAGTCTCACCAGAAAGAGGCCAAGAAATACAGACAGTAAGTATACTTCAGCCCTCCTGCCAAGATGTCTGGAGCTGTTAAAAGTAGATTACATGAAAACAAGACAGGAACAAGACACTGGGCGTTAGACCGTGAAAGGATGTCTGTTCTCAGCAAAGAGGTAGTTGCCAGTAGGAAGTTCAGAGATGCTGAAATACACTTTACATAGGAAAAACAGAGTCAGAAAGAAAACATTCTGTCAAAAAAAGCTATGAAGACCTTATCTGGATACTCCTGTGAGTATTCAAGAAGATTGCTCATTTAAAGGTGTAAAATAGCTGCTAGGATCAAGCATAAGCCTTCCAGTAGCAATGGAAGTGTGCAGCTTCTTTCTGAAAGAGGATGGATAGATTGAGAGAAAGTGACTAACAGCTTCTGAAATAACTAACAAGAGGCACTGTTTAGCTATGCTCAGAGGCAGAGAAATAGGAAAAAAATATGTTGTAAAAGCATTTTGAATTCTAACACCAAAAATTCAGATGTTCACCAGTTATGATAGCCTCTGGTGGCAGTCAAAGTTGTCTCCATTCCTCTGGAACTGCTACTGCTCAGACAGAACAGAAATTTCATTCCTTTCTGTGATATTGTGCTGTATATGCGCAATACAAGAAATTTTAAACTCTCATTTTTTGTTATGCAGAGAGAACCACAGGAATGTTAGGAATGAGCAATGTATAAGGAAGACCAATGAAGCTGAGCAGAAGTAGCCCTTCAGCTCCCCAAATTCTCTTTCTATAAAGTGAAGAGAATATGTCATAGCAAAAACAAAAACCAAAACTGCTCTAAATTAACTATCTGATAGCTAAGGACTTACTGTTTTCACAACTGAGCCACCTTAAATATGGCCATAAACTCATTCAAATAATTTAGTGCTTCTTTCTCCCATAAACTCTTTCTCTCTCATCTCATATTCCTAGAGATCCCTTGCAGACCATAGCATTACTAAGGAGTTAGCAGCTTCTACAAATACCACTTAGGTCATTGCCAGATGACTGGGGTGGGGGAGGACTGCTTACCAGTCAGTCAAGTGCTAACCCTTCCCTGTCATTTCCTTTTACTGAGTTGTGGTGTCTTTTTATGTTTTAAGTATGATGCTTTCCCCAGTTCAGAAGATAAGGAAATTAGCTCTTTAACCTAAAGACAAGCCTTTGATCTACCTTAGTTTAACCCAATAGCTTCGCTCTTTGGAGGACAAAGCTGGGCTTGATAGAAAAAAGTCTGGGAATGGCACTCCAGTGTCTCAGGGATGGTATTCTAGTGAGGCCTTTTGGTGTGCCACCTCCAAGGAAGTGTGGGATAACACTTCAAGTGGTAGCAAAGATGCAAATGTTGTTGATGGAGAGTAGTCACTTTGGAAATAAGACTATTCCCCTCAGAAGCATGGCGAGATCAACAGCCCAACTGAAGTGAGTCTAAGGCCCAAAGAATGATTGTAAATGGAGTTAGATCCAGTTAGAGGTCTATGACAAGTGATGTTTCTCAGGGCTCTGTTTTGGGTCTAGTTCTGTCCAATGTCCTTATCAATGATCTGGATTAAGGGATTGAGTGTACCCTTGGTAAATTCATGAATGTCACTAAACTGAATGGTAGTGTCGATCTGCTTGAGGGTAGGGAGGATCTGCAAAGGGATCTGAATAGGTTGGATGGATGGGCTGCAACCAGCAGCATGAGGTTCAACAAGGACAAATGCTGAGCTCTGCACTTGTGAAAAAAAAACAAACATGTAGCACTCCAAGCTTGGGTAAGTAGCTAGAAAGCTGCCTGGCAGAGAGAGACCTGAAGGTGCTGGTTGACGGTTGGCTGAATATGAGTCAGCAGTGGCCCAGTGGGCCAAGAGGGCCAGTGGCATCTTGGCCTATATCAGAAACAGTGTGGTCAGCAGGACCAGGAGAGTGAATCTGCCCCTGTACTTGGCATTCATGAGGCTACGTCTCAGATAACATGTTTGGTTTTGGGCCCTTTGGTACAAGACATTGAGATGCTGAAGCATGTGCACAGAAGGGCAAGAAAGCTGATGAAGTTGCTGGAGAACAAGCCTTATGAGAGGTGGCTGAGGGAACTGGGGTTGTATAGTCTAGAGAAAAGAAGGCTAAGGGGGAACCTTATCACTGCCCACAACTACCTGAAAGGAGGTTGTACTGAGATGGGTGTTGGTCTCTTCTCCCAAGTGATAGGCAAGACAATGAGAGGAAATGGCCTCAGGTTGCACTAAGGGAGGTTCAGATTAGACATCAGGAAAAATTTCTTCACTGAAAGGGTTATCAGTCATTGGAACAGGCTGCCCAGGGATGTGGTTGAGTCATCACCCCTGGAGGTACTTAAAAGATACATGAATGAGGTGCTCAGGGATATGGTTTAGTAGTGGACAGATGTGGTTGGACTTGATGATCTCAATGATCTTTTCCAATGAAGCCATTGCATGATTTTGTGTTTCTACATTTGTAGGAGCCAAGAGGCAGCAGCTCTGATCTGAAACTAGCAAGAGACTGAAGCTGGCATTTTGCAAAGACAAAACTCATTACTCAGCTACTAAGCAGAGCACATTTCTGGCAAAGGAGATAGATACCTTTTAGCAGAGAAAAAAAAAAGAAGATTAAGTGAGATTGAATGGAACACAGTATGGTATTAACAGACTTACTTGACATCTCCACCCCTCAAACATTTGGTTATATGGGGCACACAATATTCTCCCAAATCCTTCACTGAGGGCTGAGACCCTCAATATACATGAAGGAGTATTGCAGTGCTATCCTTTAGCTGAGATGGCAATTAGATTCTAATTTCATGTGGCCAGTAAAACTTGCACAAGTAGAAAACAGGTTTCCACATGTCTTGGCCCCACTATCATCGTACTGGACATTCTGCCTCCCCGCTTTCCTGTACAAGCTTTTGGTCTTTTTGAGGGGATCAGCTACCATATCAGACCTTCTGGTTTCCATATGTGTACCGTAACAAGCTGATGCTATTACAAGCCTCAGGCCCAATTTGTCATCAGTTGCACTTGGCAGCCAAATCCAAATGAATTGTACAGCCTAGTAAGCATCAGTGTATTGCACCTCAGGTCACACATGCTTGCTCTTCTGGTATCTGATTCAAATCATATTCTAGGCACAAAATGCAAGTACTGTACTGTTTCAAGAAGAGATCTCTGGGTCTAGACAGGACTTTCAAACCATCTAATTAAGGAGGTCAAAATAGCTAAAGAAATAGAGAAATATCATATAGTCAAGGAAACGAGATACAGAACCAATTTCTTTTTCTTTCTTTCTTTCTTTCTTTCTTTCTTTCTTTCTTTCTTTCTTTCTTTCTTTCTTTCTTTCTTTCTTTCTTTCTTTCTTTCCCATTAGTCACCTAGCAAGGGTATATCCCAAGAAAATTTAGAAACAGGACTGAAGTCTCTCGAACTAAAACATATCTGTGCTTTGTTCTTAAATCACCAAAGGTTTGCAATATACGCTGTCACAACCAAAAGAGATATCACAGCTGCTGGGCTCTGTGCTAACTCTGTACAGCCATCCCCTTTGCGCTCAGCCCCAAGCAAATTGGTGTCTACCCTACCTCCCAGGGCACTCCAGAATCCCCAAAATAGGTGTCTGTGAGACTGATTAGTGAGAATAACCTTTCTCTATTTGTGTCTTGCAAGCAAGACCTGCACTGCAGCCAAGAACTATTTCAGAGTCTGACTCCCCTTTAATCCTCAATTTTGACCCTTCGAAAGGTCTATTCTATGACATTGAATTCTCGCCATTCTACATTCTGCATTTATATCTCTCTAGTTTTTAAAGTGTACATTAGTTTCCTATTATCATAGTTAGACATTATCTATACTAAATAAAGCCCTCTAGTGCCTGTGACTCACTGATATACATCTGGATGAAGACTGAGTCTGTTTTCTGGCAACACAGCCAATTCTGGCAAAAGAAAATATGAAGACTCACATGACAGGAGTTAGCCAGGCACCGATAAGACTCACCTAAACATATACATTTTTTAATTGCTAAATGAGACATGTTCCACAACAGCTAATATTTTTTTAAGACAATAATTCGTTCCATTCATAATAGATTTAATTGTGCTCTGATTGCTCACACCTGGCAATTTTATTTTGCAGCATGTTTTACTTTTTTCCCAAAGCACTTTCAAAGCATAGAATAGGCCTTAAGCCAAGTATAGTATATGGTTCAAACCCTGAAACAAATTGAATGAGATTTGTAGAGCCAGCTCTAGGCATAGACAAATATGTAGTTGCCGGGGCAGCTGCCTGCTTTGCCTCTGCCAGAGACTGGGCACTGCTGCTGCCAGGGGAAAGGATACTGTGAATAACTAAAATCCCTTGTTCATCCCTCTTATAAAAGCAGCAGTCATAGCCCTTGCTCTGGAACAAGCAGGAGCACAACGCCTTCTTCTTCATCCCAGCGCTACTCTCTTCCCAGCAACACCCATTTTTATGGTGGTGAAACTCTGTGTTGTCTTTAACTCTGCATCTGTTCTGGTTCCTACGTTGCTCTGGATTCAGACTTTTAACTGATACTTGTCTGGTTTAAAACGGTATTCAGGATAATGAAATAATTTTCAAATCTTCCATTTAGCTTAATTTAAGCCATAATTTAACCCCACACAAGTTTGAGCATATCAGGATGTTTTTAATACATCTCAAGGACTTCTATCCCTCAGATATTGTTCTTTCTAGCCTTTTTCTTGATTTCCCAAAAGGCACTCCACCAGACTCTCCCTTTCATTTTCTTTTTTTTTTATATCACTTGAAGTCCCATTCTGAGATAAGGATTCATTATACTGCGTGTTGTTCTCCCAGAATCCTAGGAGATTTCCCCTCCCTCAATGAACTCATACTTTAGATGAATGAGAGGGGAAGAGAGTATGAGATCAAGTTGAGTGACAGAGAAGTGAACTGATTTTCTCTACATTGGGAGTGATATTGCTTATGACATACCCGAGAGTCCAATGTAACCGTCTTCAAAATGAATGTAGTACACACTAAGACAGCAGAAAATCTTTTCTTTATAATGGAAGATACATAAAACTAGAAAGAATCATTTTCAAATGGCCCCACAGAGTGCAAGATGGACTGAGAGAACCAGTATACACATGTAAGGGACAAAGCCCTTGCTAACCAACCCAGAAAATTCTACTGAATTATTTTATCAGAGGTACAACCACTGATTAATAACCTCTTTACCAAGAGCAGAAGTTAGCAAAAATAATCTATATCTATGGTGGCAGGCAGGAGAGGAGGACTCAACTGGGTTCATAAGCACATTGAAAAACAATTTCTGAACTGACATCCAGTCTCTCCTTTTTTAATTAAATCTTTCTTCTAACCTACCAAACTGTAAAATGAAAATAGCACAGATTATACTCTAGGGCAGTTGTTTACATGCATATTTACCAATTCTTCAGTGAGCAGACTTCTGAAGCAGATCACTCTGTGCTTAATTTTCTCAGCAAAAGGAATGTAAAAAACTACCCACAGAGAAAGAACTCATTCTGTTCAGGAGTAAAAGCAAAAAGCAAAATCTGAAGACATGTAAAATACTCATCATTTCTATCGATTTTAAGCTGCCCGGAAACATCTCCTGGGAATGTTTCTGTAGATGTTATCTCTGTAATCATAGTATTCTCTATTGAAAATACAACTGCTCTGTTGCAATGCATTTCTATTGTAAACGTGTGAAAGTGCTGGACAGATAAATGGATTGCTAGCGCAGATTAAATGACAAATTCATTGGCTGCATCAGATTCTGAAAGGTAAGGCTCTTGACATTGTCTTTCTCAATCAGATTTCTTACATTTCTGACTCCTCTCATTGGCAGAACTGAGCTGGTGCCTGGTTCTGTTCTCTTGCAAGTACCAATTTACTTGAATGTCACTGAACACTGAAGGGAGTAAGATTTGGAAGGGTTGAGGTCCATTGGTAGCATAAATCTATTGACAATAAGCTTTTTGTGAAGAAGCAATTTAGAAAAAAAAGACATGGACACTTTAGAAAAGTCATCTGCAGTTACAGGCAGCCACATATTCCACCTTCTAAGTGGTTTTCTATCTGTAACTCTTATTGGAAGCATGTTCCAGAATAATTTTGTTCCATCATTATAAGTATTTTAATTTCCGGAACAACATGTAATAATGATCAGTTCTTTTCACTTATTCTGAAGCCAATGCTTTTCTTTAGAAGAAATAGTTTCCCTCCTCCCCCCCTTACATTTATGATGGCAGCCACATCCCCACTCATTCTTTCCTTTCTTGTACTGATCTAGACCAGTCTACTTTCAAGTTTGTTTTCTAAGATGCCTTTTAAGTCTTAGAAGAAGCCTTTTCTGTGCATCTCTTCGAGACTGGATCCATCTCTTGGAAATGAATGACCAGGATTCTGCATAGAATTCTCAGAGGGATATCACTGGGATGTGTTTTCCCGACATGCCATTGCTTCCCTCACACAGTAGTTTACTTGTGCTGCTTAGAAAGCAGATCTTTAGCCTATATATTTAGTGAGTAAATGAAAGTTATTGAGCTATCAGATATAATGATGTGGTCATCATTGACAGCACTGGAGAGCCATTACTAATACTGAAACTTCGTGAAACATATAGAACATATAAGCAAGTATCGTTCCAATGGGAAATGTCTACAGACAACAAGTATATTTTGGCACCTATACAATGCATTTATGGCTATTGCTTCCCACAGGAAATAACAAAATGTATTTAAGCAGTGTACAATGTATCAGCTGTCATTGAACCACACTGCAAAGGTGATCTATAACCCTGAAAAGTGTGACCATTTTTATTCTACTACAGTAGCTTGTAAGCTGGAAGACAGTAAAGCTAACTAATTATTTTCACAATACGCAGGTGATCAGCTTCCCAAGCAGGAGACTCAAAATCAAATATTATTAACAATTTATGATTATTTCAATGTAAAGACTGAATGACTAATTGTGATCATATTTTTCTGTAATTGCAGGAGGGAGTGTTTCTGCATGTGTTGAAATTTAATGACCAGTAAAATTATACTCAACTAGCTGTTAAATTTCAAATCAGTCAGTGTATGTCAAGCATTTAAAGACTGACAAAATATTAAGTCATATAGCCGCAATGAAATGCCACAGCAATACCAAGAGAAGTTGCTGCCAAGCTTGCAAAGCTTCACAGTCTTGGATTTTGTTGTAATAGCCAGCTAGATTCAAGCCAGTGGTGGTTATTATTATGCAAATTACAGTAACCAGTTAACACAATAAAGGTAGCAAAAGTTTGGAAAAACTTCGTCTTTTTCTTTTGAGAGCTTAAACCAGCTGTTAATTATTAGAAACGTATGTAAAACTGACTAACTCAAATTGTCTCCTGTGACACTATTCACAGAGGGCATTGTGTCTCAACATTTTGAGTAGAAAAAGTTCATTAATTAATTCAGTCATAAATCCTTACATTTTGTTAATACACCTGTACTGAATCAACTGCCTTGCATTTGAATGAAATATAATTTGTGTTTTGGCTACACAAGCATTTGAAGTCATCAACAAGCAAAATCATACATTGCAAGAAGCTCCAATCCTACTGCAACTCTTCCGTTGACATGAATAATGCAGTAATAATTGTTCATTCACATATTTATAATCTGAGCGTGGAATTTTAACTCTAAAGGCTTTATATACTATTTACCACATACATTTTCTGAAAATAGTGGGTTTAAAGTATGTGTGTATATATGTGCATATATATATATGCACATTCATTTGGCAACTACATCTCATGTAAGTTCAATTTCAGTTAGGTGTTGTTGATCCCAGAATTTCAAGACAGAATAAGATTTCCTCCCTAACTCTTTCTAGCAGAAAGGGTCTGGGTTCCCAAAAGGGCACACTGAGGTGGTCTTTCTCCCTCAGCATTGCAGCAGCACACCAAGGAGAGCCAGTGGCCGTACCAGAAACGTATGAGATTGGGATTGCACAGATGGGCAAAGCTGGCGATGAAGGGAAGTCATAGCAGGAGCTTGTTAGAAGAGTTGTACAAAAAAATGATGAGGAAAAAGGATGGATTTTTGTTCCTGATCAGAAGGATACTGAAAGCTGCCCAAGCCAGCAGGCCTTTTGCAAGTGATATACCCCCTCCTGAAGTGTGTTAAATCTAGCTAGCAAAGCAAGATCCAATACTGACAGAAAATAGATATTAATTTCACTGATAACAAGCGTCCTCAGCTTCCTCCTTTTTCTGCTCGATGGACATTCCTAGCTTCCTTTATTCCCAGGTATTCTGATGACATCAGTGTCCACACTGTGGAGCCACTGATTCAGACCCTGCAGAGTACCCCAACTAGAGGGATGCACAGTTCTTTAGGATCCTGTTTTTCAATTAGGGAATTATTATTAAAATATTTATTGAGATATACTGTTGCAGTCCCTGCAGCAGTTTTACATTATTTATTGCTGTGGTCATAGATAGTTCTGGGTAACTCCAGGATTAGAACTTCCACCCCCTCACAGAAAATGAATTGTTTGACTTTTTTATTAACTCCAGCCTTTGTTCCATGGAGATGACAGCCAGTTACCTACATTGGCGTGAGTGGTAGGAAAGTAGGTAGTGAGAGCAGCTGACAGTATCTTGCAAGTCTGTGATGCTAAATCAGCATAACTGCCACGTGCTTCTTCAGCGAGGACAGGATGTGGAGGTAGAGTCGTGACAATATGTTTCAAGGTGTCCCTGCAGTTCTTCCAGCTTGCTCTGTCAATGTTTCTTCTGGGGTTATTAGTGTTTATGAAAGCAGGCTCTTAAAATAGCTGCATGGTGTCAATATAAGCAAAAAATAGCAGTTCTTGTGCTTTACTTCTTCTTAATGGGGTAAAAGAAAGCTAAATTGGGCAAGTATAGAAACCATAATAGAACAACCCAGTTTAAGGGTGACACTCAAATCCCCTTCAGGTCTTAAAGAGCACTGAGTTTAAGATAAAATCAGACAAAGACACATTATTTCCTACTCTACAGAAAATCCTTTTCCCTTTAACGGATGCAAGATTTGGGTGGCTTTTGCTTAGAGACTGCTAAATTCTACTCACTAAATCCTCCACTCACAAGTGGAGCCATTATGAAATTCTCCAGCTTCTGAAAAATATATTATTTCAAAAAAATCATTGAGATTTGCATTAGCGTTTATAAAATAACCATCTGTATGCTACTGTAAAAAAGTAGTGGTTTTGAGGAGTGCTACCCAAACAAGGGTTCTTTATATGTATCAGATGTTATAAATCTTACTCACCTATGAAATATGGAGAGGGGATCGTAAGGGGCATCGTGTTTACTTTTCTCACAACAGCATTTCTTAAATAGAAAAAGCAGTCTGTATGAATCTACTCCAGGCACAGTGGATCAATCACCATCTGCCACCAAAACTGATTGTTAGTTGTTCTTCTCCAGACAGTGAAATAAAGTGTTGATCATATTTCACTGAGAAATCCACCTTTTTTTTTTTTTTTTTTAATTTGTCTTAGGTCTGTAAATATCCTCTGTGATTATTGTCAGATGAGCCACAGGCAGTATTTGAAGTAACATAGTGCATATTCTAGGACATGGCAGGAAAACACAGGCTATTACAACATTATGCCCAAATTCAAACCTCACTTGACACCGCAGTCGGACTCAATCATATCAGTGAGGCATAAGGGAAAGAAAGAAGAGGAAAATGAGTTACTTTATCACACTAAGGCATGATAAAAAATCATCATAAAATTTGACAATGTGAAATAATTTATCATTGAGGTTTGGGGGCTGATATTTTCCTCATAGCAAGCTACTTTTTTATACTATCAGTATACAACATTCTATTTAAATAGGCTTGTTTATTATTTTCAATAATTACAAGTTTCTTACAACTGCTCTTTCAGAAAGGAAATAACATAATGACAGAACTGGGAGCATTTTCTGCTTTTTTTTGTTTAAAATTTACGGTTGATTTATAGAGAAACGTATGTATGTTTTGGTGATTTCTGATTTGCTAATGTTAAAACAATCTCCCATGTAAAGTGCAGACAAATTAATTTTCGTGTTTGTATGTCAGGCAAATAAATAAATCTTATAGTTACTAATTATTTTTCAACCTTGTACATGAGAATCTGGCTGACTGACTACAACTGACATTGATTATCTGAGACAGGATGTTATAAAATCCCTTTGGGGATCTTTTGAAAAACCCACAATGTTTAGAGCAGAGAGCTTTTCTCTGCATTAGCTCACTTATGGAGCAATTACACAGGACTTACTACAGAAAAGATGTCAGAAGAAAACTCTAAGCAAATAGCTAAAGCGGAATTCACACCCCTCCCTTCTCTGTCAAAGCTTCTCAGAGCCTCATAGTCTTAGAAAGTTTTGTCAAAATTACCTATGGCAAAGCTACTTGCTATATATTATTAAAAGGTATGAGATAGGTTAGGTGATGACTACATGAAAGAAAGCTAGGAATGGATCTGAAGACAGCAAAGATTTCTCTCTGCTCATATAGCTTCTGTGCTACAAAAGTCCAAACAATTAATTTTGTGGGCTTGAAAATCTCAGTATTTTCATTTTATCTGTTTCAGAATCTCAGTGTTTTCATTTTATCTGTTTCAGAATTTACAAGTTTTGTTATTTCATTAGAAAACTACTGTGGAAGGTTTCTCAGTGAACTGTGGAGAAATATACAAAATGCACAGGTTTGAATTCACTGATTTTTTTCAAAATTAACCTTTCAAAGACCCAATTTTTTGAAGTAGTTTGCAATTTGTACCTAAAAATATGCAGGTGCATAATGGAGAGCCAGGTAGAGACCATTTTCAAATCTGTAGTTCTACAATGAACTGCTTTCCTGAGACTCATAGTTGAAAATGAAAATCTATATATCAAAGCACTGCAGAACTGATACACACCTACTGATTATGAGATTTGCAGCTGGAGAAAATCAGAAAAGCTGTGAGATATATGTGATCCAAAGTAATACTGACAGTTCACTAAAAAAACAACAGTATCAGAGTTTTATGGATTGCAGAGATTTATTCTCACCTCCACTTTGATTTTAAAGCTAATATTGCTGTAAATTCTTGTGATGACAACATCTAAGCCTTGGATCTGGGTGTCTTCACATAGTTAATCCAAGTCCAAATGGAAGAAGTTAAAAGATACTGAAATGTTCCTTCCTTATTCAGTGACCAGCTTGGCAGTGCAACTAAACCAACACGCTGGAATTCACTTAGTGGTTTTTTTTCTCAGAGTGCCTTAAAAAGCATTGTCTTGCTGCTTGTTCTTGACATGAAGTCAATCCCAGAGTGGACTTAGAGCAGGGGCAAGAGACTCAGCAGAGTTATCTTTTCTCATAAACACTGAGATTCTTTGCTGCTCTGTGTAAGGAAGTTATTGCTCCTGAAATGTACCCCTGCATGTAAAGATGTGTTCACAGCCCAGAAGGTCCCTACTTCACAGTACCCACTAGTAATTGATGGTGAATACTGGAAGGTAGGATTTTCTGCATGGATAGTGATCACTGAGCACATGGAAGGCATATGTAAAAATTCTGATTCATAAATGTGAATGTGCTTGAACGAGATAAAACTGATCTTTTTTTCAGTTTATCCCTCAAGGTGCATTATGCTGCATTTCTAATATTGCAAAGGAACACAGCAAGACTGTATGAGATATTCTGTGTGGCCAGATTCTGTGGTCCTTACTCAGATTTTACTCAGGAAAATACATCTTGGACTTGAGAGAGAATTTGCTTGACTTCCGACCGAACAGAGTGTTCTGAATCTTACCAGCATTGCTTGATGCTAATGTTGGGAAACAGTTCTTGTTGCTAATTTGCCTGCCTCATTGGCGTTCTTCTGGGCTCTGGATCTGCTTTTGCTGTGTGTTGTTCATAGCTTAGATTGCTAGTTCAGATTGTTTCTCTTTGTGCTTTTCACTTCCAGCAAATATTTCATAGCTATTGTTCTGCTGCTGGTAGATATGCATGGAACCTGGTGTGTGGAACTTGAACCTCAGCCCAGATTTAATCAAAACTGTATTAAACATTATGGTGCTCAGAAGGAATTTTGCTGACCCAGTTTCAATGAAGCATGTATTTGTTTAATCTGATGTTTTTACAATGCAAAAATATAAGGGCTTGATTCACAGATCTTAAGAGCAAACATTTCTCCTGTAAAACGGATGGAGTAGCACCCATTTACAGCCATTATAAGATCAATTATAAATACTTATTCTGACCTACCATAGTCATACTAGAAAATCACTGAATATGTGTGCTGCAGTATTATCCTGATGTGTAGTTTTAATACTGTTTTAAAGTAAGATATCTTGAATAGTAATTAGTACCAAATTATGCCATAGCCTGCAGCAAATCTAGCTAGGTTATCACTCGTATGTCTTATGAGCCATACCTAGCCATGGTTTATCCTCTATTCATGCTGCAGGATACGAAATTCCTGGGTGCCAACCTGCCTATGGCAACCTAGAATTCTCCAGGGCAGGCTCGCAAAATCTTCACCTACTCTCTGGGACAGGTAACTAATAAGTGATGTTTTGTGAAGTTATGCTTTCTTTCTAACTTTCTGATGTTCATAAAAATGTTTAATTTCTCCACGTCAGTCTGTGGTCTGTCATTGTTCAGTTGTGCTGTACTTTCTGACCCAGGGGAACAACTGTAGATCTGTTTGTTGTAGTACTCTAGATGCTTGCTTCAGCCAAGCCTGAAATAGTTGTTATTAACATGCATAAAAACTGAAAGGGTTCAAAAAGCTGCAAAATCCACTACTGCCTACTACCAGGTAATATCTATTTGTGATGGAGTAGTTCTTATAATAAAGATGCATGGCATTTCATTGTGGATACAACATTTTTCTAGGCAGTTCATACACCTTTCTTAATTGTTGACATCTATATATTCTCTCTCCTTTAGCAGGTTTACCTTAATCTTTCACCTCCTGAAGTAAGGATTTTTTCAATGCTGTGGGTACAGAGGTGTTGAAAGGATGGAGGAGTTATGACTGATTCTAGTTTGCCTTCCTATGCAGCACACAGTATAAGTTTAAGTAATGACTTGGTTTTCCATATTTTGCTTAGATTGTCTTCTACTATTCTCCTGTATATACTCTTTGTTCTTTGTTGCTTGACTTTATTTCAAGTGGCAGGTATGTAAAAGAAATGTTATTCACAGATTCTATATTTTCCAATGACATATGAAATATTGAAATATATTTTAAGGTAAGAAATTAATTAGATAAGAAAAAAAAGGCAAGCTGAGCTTTAGAGTGCCTTATTGCAGTTTATTGATTTTCTTTGAATCATGTGTGTGAATTTTCAATTTAAGAGTGCTGCTAGTATAGGAAAGACATAAGTGAGGTTCTTCTGGTACTTTTTGGCATGGTCTACAATTCTGTCAAGTGAAAAGAACCCTGATAATCTTGGAAAAGTGGTTTGAATTCTTGATTTTCAGTCCTCTGGGGCTCTGCATGTGCACTCTACTCTTACATGTGTTTAGATGAGCTTGACATGAAAATATCTTTGCTCTGCTGCTTGTCCTTGTTAAAACCAGGAGATGACCAGTGAAATGAAATATAATCAGGGCATATAAAATGTTTGGGCCTGATCCCATTTTGATTGAGTATTTGGAAGTCTTTAGCAACAAATTCACACAGACATGGTGTAATCACTGAGTTTGATACAATGGATGAAATGGATGCTCATGGATGTTCAGAGTCTTCAGATGACATTTAGTGGCCTTTCTGTAAGATTTTCTCAAAAAAATTGTTTTCCTACTATCATTGTCCACTTGTAGTTCTTACTTTCAAAAGAAAATACCACAGTTTATCTCCAAGTATACCAGAGCCTAAAATGCACAAATTCAGGATTTTATCTCAGGCTACTTTTACATTACATTAAAAAAATAAGATTGAAAGATAATTTCCCACACTGCTTTCTGAGAAGCTGAAAAGTATCTAAATGTTGGGGGAGTTTTTAGTATTTCCTGCTTGTTTCTTTCCTGTTAATTATCTTAAATCTTAATCACATTGTTTCAACATCTGTAGATTTTAAAAATTTGTCTGGGAACTTGCTTTCCATTTGTATTGAAGAACATCAGCTTGCTGAAAGAACTAAAAAATCACATTTGTTTGTGAGAATGAAAGATAGTATGACAACTGTCAGCACTTACAAAATGAGGATACATTCTGTTTTATTCAGTTTGCTGCACCTCAACCTTTAAAAAACTAATGAGAATACAACAAAAACTTCAGCATGAGAGTTAAAAAAAAACAAGTCACAATTCACCCAGGATGCTAAAGTAGTTTAGTTATATGGTAACCCACATCTCAGAGCACAAGAGGAATTTTTGGACAAAGTCTGAAGTAATGAAGCTGCTTTCTCACTCCACATGGTTCTTCAGGGTGCTACACCCACAGGGTGTATAGAAGCAGAGAGCTCCTGGGTCCCCTCTGAAGAAGAACATTACTTATTGCTTTTCACATAAATACTGCAAACATCTTTTCAGATGAATGCCTGCTGCCTGATTTGATCCCTCCACATTTGCAGAAAGCTCCTTCATTTACTATCTCATTCCAAAAACTGCAGGAGAGATAATGCCAAAGTGCTGGACTGCTACCAGGGGTTTGGAGGAATAAAGTCCTGTTCCTTGTTCTTCCTCATATACCCACCAAAAAAGTAATAAAACGGAGTTTTACTCTGAAAAAAATAGTTTAGCTGAGGGAGCAGAATAAAACAGACTTGTCCAAATCAATAAATCCTTGCATTTGGTTGGGAGGAAGGCTGTATGAAATGACAGCACAAAACACTGACCAGTGGTGAACTAGCTAGACGTGAACTTATTTATACTCTCACTGAGTAGAAGACTGCTCAGTTAAGAAAACCTAAAATAGTGTGCTGCAGTGTATAAAACAATGTAGGGCTCGAAATAATTAGCCAAAGATGACAGATGGTGATTTCTTTCTCTTTGTTTTTCTTCTCTTCTTTTGCTGTAATATCAAGTTGATAGAAGAGCTGATGATCTTTTGTAATAGTAGGAAAACTAAAAATATCTTGAAATATTGTAATATTCAGGCAAACTTCATTGAGATAACAGCCAGTTGCTCCCATTGTTCCTGTTCAACACATTATACAGGAGTCTGTGTGGAGTAACAGTTTCCTTCAGAACCTGAATTACATGTGCATAGCTGAGAATTTGAGTGTTTCCAGGCTAAACTATATTATTTAATCAATGTATTAAATCAATTTATGATTTTTTTTAATTACTATTTTGCTTGTGTTAATAAACTAATGATATATTCTTCTGCCAGAAAACCTCCAAAAATCCATGGAGTTAATCTCTGTGGTATGTTGCTTTAGTAATGTCATATAGACTTGTGTGATAGGGAAACTAAATGATAAAGAACAGAGACTGCAGTAGAACCGACTGCATCAATGACTACTGAATGTGTCTGAAGAGTCAGAGTTGTATTTTACTCTAAGCAACAGCAGCATTATCTCCTATAGTCTTTATTAATACTATCTGGCAAACATTGGATTCAAGTTAGAGGTACAACAGAAGCTTCTGTCTTGTGGGACTTTTGTCACAAAAGAGGATCAAGACACTATTGTGACCGGATATAATTAAAAGGAAAATTCGGTATTTTACTCAAAGAAAGGAATATACACTGCTTATATCGGGGCAGCGGGGGGGGGGGGAAGAGAGCTCCAAAAACCAACACACCAAACCAGTGGCATCTGTGGTTCCTCCTCACCACAGTCCCAGTCTCGGTAATAAATTCTTATTGGTCCTGGAGCCATAAGAGTACATTAATTTTTTCAGCTGTTTAGCATAATCTTTCTGATGGGAAGTGCTAATCCAGCCCAACAAAATGAGTCCCTTGAGCCCAACAAAGATGAGTTTTAAATCAGAGGAAACAGAAAAGGATTGGGAAAGGAAGGGAGCAGCTAAGGTGAGAACAGAGATTATAACCTGTCCATCAGCCTGTGTCTGGATGCTTTATACCAAATTAAATAAGAACAAAATATATTCCCTATGACTAAAGCATGTTTCTATAGCACTCCTCTACCACACCTCCAACTGCTCCAACTCTTCCTTTAATAGGAGGAGAAAGAGAGATCTTAGCTTGCTTCTGGGCAGTGGGTTTCACCCATTCTCATTACATATTCTGTTACAAATAAACAGCGCTATTCAGGAGGAACCACATTCGTATTCCAGCACAGCTGGATCCAGCTGAATCAGGAAGGTAAACAGACAATAGCAAAAGTGAGAAAGGTTTAATAACACAATTAAAATATAATTTTATAAGCTTGTGAGTTGATGTGGCAGAGTGCTTTCAGTAATTTCCAGAGGGAGTGCTTATCCATGACTACAAACCAAAGCAATCTAGAAGCTGGCCACTTGAAGCTGTAAGGAGAGCTGCTGCAACCAAGAGCAGCTTGCTCAATTGCCTGGAGAGCTCTTTGGCTTCCAAATCATAAATTGAAGTCTACCTCTAATTTTGCTACCTCCATTTCTTAATACCTCACTCTTTTTTTGTCTTTCCTTTCTCATCATTGCTCAGTAATCTGGATTCCCTAGTGAGATGCAATGCAGACTGCTAGGACTCTGCCAGACATTAAAAAGCAGTCAATGCCTGTTCAAAAACTTCAAATCACTTTCTGCGTGCAGTAGCCCCCTCAGCAGCCTTTGTTACAGCCAGGATATTTGTTACAGACAACCCTTTGTCTTGCTTTTCTTATATCTTCATACCCTGCAACTCTGTGTTGTAATCCATTATTTCTTCTAGACAAATGTTTTATGCAAACACATCAGCCTCTGAAAAGCCAAAAAATAGCAGCTCTTACAGAGATATACCGTCTTCCAGAATCATATCAAGAGCAGACTCTGAGCTGCAAGCATTGAGAAGATCCCTTCATCCCCTGGAATGATCGGGGTGGTCATCTCTCTGCTCTCTCAGACAAATGCTGGTTGAAGTTTGACATGCCAAAATTTAAACCACTTCTCTCCCAGCTTCACCAGTTGATCTAGTCCAGAGCACTAGGCAACATTTGGACAATGCAGACATTTTGGAGTAGGGCATGAGCACGAGAAGAGTTCTCCATTATCAAGAGAAAATAAGCATACTCATCCTAACTCTAGAGAGCAAGCCAGAAAACCTGTGTTCCTCTTTGAATAGTAGGCTTTTTTCTTCC
Organism: Cuculus canorus; assembly: GCF_017976375.1. Taxonomy (NCBI): domain Eukaryota; kingdom Metazoa; phylum Chordata; class Aves; order Cuculiformes; family Cuculidae; genus Cuculus; species Cuculus canorus. The sequence goes on along the minus strand of NC_071405.1, from coordinate 28,719,173 downwards.
CTTGCAACCATATTTTCCACCTGTTCACATTTTCTAGTGACAGAGAGAAACAAATTGAACAGGGGCAGTCTTTATTTAGACTTCTCTAGAATAACTTACTGAACCTAATGCTTTGCATTCAAGCCGTTGATTCTGAGAGTCTCCTCACTAAAGACAAAATCAGTTGGTCCCTGCAAACTTTAGGGAAATTTTCAGAGAGGCACTAGGAGGCACCTTGGAAGAAGGCAGAGATCGTAACAGCTTCTGCTGGTTACACCATTTCACTTTAGTAATTTTGAATTTGACAGAAGTCTCCTTCTTTTTCACTATGTACTGCTTTGATATCTGACGTACAGCCAGCCTGACCACACATAGGTATTAAACCTCAAAAGTGTCTCAAAAGCAGAAGTGATCCTCTCATTCACAGGAAACAAAAATGAATTTTGAAGACTCCAGATCCAAATTAAGTTAGCAGAAGTATTGAATCAGTTCTGAGAGATCTGGTTCATCTCTTCAGTCCCTGTGCAGCTCTGTACCAAACACAGCACTAGGCTAGTCAGTGCAGCTGTTCATGGTGGATGCTGCACATCCCAGTTGGTAAATTCACGTTCTTCCCCCTCTGTGAGCTGCTCTGCACCCTTGATTTCGTAGTGCTCTGCACAATTACTTGATTCATATATCCATGTCTGCTTTCTCACTGTTCATTTTCATTCGCCCTTTGCAGTTTTGAGCACATTGGGGGAATCACAACTGCCAACTGAAGAAACTTTTTTTAAAATAATCAAGCCACCTTTATTGTCTATTTCTGAAGGCTGTAATTTTATTAGTGGTATTTCTATTCAATCCATTCAGACTCTTAGGTTACAGACAGCATCATTAAATAAATGACAATTTTATGTCTTTGTTATGGGCATGTTTCAGAAAACTTACTATGTTCAACTGACAATAATGGCGTTCAGTTAAGACAATTCAGTGCTCACAGCTTGTCCTGTAAGGGTTTTTTGCATGTCAACATGGAACTGAACTTTCCTATCTTACTCATTTCATAATATGGTTAATATTTAATGCTCTTGTTGGATAGATGTGTCTGTGGGCTTCAGGTACTTGTTATAGAAGTCACCACTGCTGTGAAAATAAGATTGTCAGGTCGATATAACCAAAATAGAATATTTTATTTTTAAGAGTGATCTTTCTTTTTTTACCTCTTATGAATAAGCCCAGCATAGTTTAGACTTATTTACCATAGAATATATTTTGTCTGGTCTTAATTTTTAATGTGCAAACTGTGCAACAGTCAGGTACTAACATCCTGGAACTAAAAAAGCTGCCTTCCGAAATCCAATGATACTTGTGTGTTAAGGCAGCTGTAAATGGTGCTGTAAATGGGCTGTAGTGCCAAGGAACTGTCCCACAGCACTTAGGACTTTGACTGCTAAACATCTTCTCCCTCCACCCCGCTTCCAAATGATTCTCTTTAAATTTCCTGATAAAACATCCCTCTTCTCTGGTTTAAATTCTGCCAGAATGCCTGGAACTGAAGAAAAGGACTCTGCTACTTGTTTTATGTGTCCATCAGTCATTTTGAAACTGTCTGAGCTCCAGATCTGGACCACCCACACATTTGTTCTGAAACATACGTACAGGCCTTCCCTCTCACAACCCAAACCCAGCTTCAGGTTGTTTATTTTGAAAACGAGTACTGGAAAGAAAATTCAACGGACTTAATACTTGCAAAAAAAAAAAAAAAACCCAAAACCCCTAAAAAAATTTGAAAATATATCTATATATGAGTGGGTATATGTGTGTGTATATATATACCTCTACAGGAAGGAAAGATCTGCATGCAGTTTGACAGGCAAACTGTTCATACTCTGAAGTTTCAAGGATTTGACAAACTTCTTCAAAAGTAATAGAGAAATTTGTGGATGTGCTGTTGTGAAAAAAAATCTGGCAGATCTTGGTGGAAATTTACAAAAAAATAGATAAGCTGAACAAAGTCTTTGTGAGCCTGAATTTATAAGAAAATTCCTACTGTAGAACTTGGATACACATGCTGAGGCATTTGTTGTGGTACAAATGGAGCTACTGAATGAAGAATGCAAGAGGACTGGAATTTGTGGACTGGGCTCTGGGTCTGAGCAGCAGCAATGTAATCTATTTACCTAGTGAAACTATTTTCAAGTCTGTAGTTGAATTATCAGAATCTGGAACTAGAACTTTATGATTTTATCCCATCCCCCTCCTAATCAGATGAAGCAAGTGCAAGGTTAGCCACAAAAATTGCAGATGAGGAATGTAATTTTGGCATTACCCTTTCGAAATGATGACCCTGAGCATGTAACACAAAATCGAAACTTAATTAACATAGAAATCCAATTAGTGCTTCATTAAAGATCTTTTGTTAATCTAGAAAACACTTGTAAAATGCTCAGATTTCATTTCCCAACAACTAGAAATCTAAAAAAATATTGTTAGACAGTCAGAGTCAATGACACAACTGCAGTTTCAGAGCTATTCCTCCTAGGCCAAGGTTTGGGTGCCTTTCTTGCAGTGTGTCCACCCTGGGTGGCATGCAGGTCTAGTGCAACTCATGCCAGAGCTGTGAACTTGACCGGCAGTGGAGCTATTCTGGAATAAAAGATCTTGGGTAATCTACATCATCAGCCACGGATCATCAGGAGTTGCTGAGGCCAAAATTACCTGGTAGCCCCAAGATTAAGACAGAAGTGCATTTGAGCTTCATTGAGTAGCAACACAGTTGCACTGAGGACCTGCTAGCATATCTGTTAGCTGAAAATGTCCCCAGAGCTGTCTGTCCCCAGCTTGCTGCTCCCTGGGGTTCGAGCTATTATACATGTCAGAAAGAGGCCCCCAAGGCCTTGCTTCCTGCCTGGCTAAACACACTCATCTCTGTGATGATAGTCTCCAACAATCAGACACAAAACCAGGGATGTGGCTGTTTTCTCTCCTTAGGCCAAACAGGCCATCTCTTTCACAAAATCACGAAACCGTTTAGGTTGGAAAAGACCTTTAATATCGAGTTCAAGCATAAACCTGACATTGCCAAGCCCAGCACTAAACCCTGTCTGTAAGTGCCACATCTACATAGCTTTTAAATGCTTCCAGGGATGGTGACTCCACAACTTCCCTGGGCAGTGCAGCCTGTTCCAATGCTTAATAACCCTTCCAGTGAATTAATATTTCCTAACATCTAGCTTAAGCCTCCCATGGCACAACTTCAGGCCATTTCCTCTCACGCTATCACTTGTTACTTGGGAGAGGAAACCAACAACCACCTCAGTACAACTTCCTTTCAAGTAGCTGTAGAGAGCAACAAGGCCTTCCCTCAGTCTCCTTTACTCTAGACTAAAAAAACCCAGTTTCCTCAGCTGTTCTTCACAAGTCTTTTGCTCCAGCCCCTTCACCAGCTCTTCTTTGGACATGCATCAGCACCTCAATGTCTTTCTAGCACAGAGGGGCTCAAACCTGAACACAGTATTCAAGGTGTGGCCTCTCCAACAGCGAGTACATGGGGATAATCACTTCCCTGGTCCTGCTGGTCACACCATTTCGGATACAAAGCAAGGATGTTATTTGCCTTCTTGGCCACCCAGCCACACTACTGGCTCTTATTCAGCTGGCTGTCAACCACCATCCCCAGATCCTCATGCTGTTGCAAAAGCACTTCTGGACATGGAAGGGCTCAAACCTGTCCCCAGGCTCTCTCCCTGCCCACCACATCACTGCTCTTGGCTGTCATCAGTGGTCTAAGTTTGCACAGCATGGCTGGGCTCACAGGCGGTCCCTTGGCCCTTCCCAAAGACCCTATCCTGCCCTTTAGACTCCTTCACAGCAAGCACCTCTGCAAGGCTGACTGGTATTGGCTTTTCCTTAGAATAAAAACCAAAGGGCGGAAGAAAAAAAGATGCTTTTTGTAATTCTGTAAATTTCCATCATCGCTCCTTATCCTATGAAGCTCTTTTTTAGAATGTGACACATTGCAGACATGAAAAATAGACCTGATAAACACTCTAAAAACACTTAGTGATTCTTTTTCACAGGCCTCCACACAATCTAAGCAAACAAGAAAGGGAATATTATTACCTCATCTCCTACAAACAGTACTGAGTCAGGAAGAGAGGGAGTTATCTGATGAGATATGGTTGTCTGCGTCTAAGCTATTTGACTATATTCCCTTTGTAATCAACGGAAATGGGTACTTCCAGATTTACGTCACGTCATCTAAAAGTAGGCTTCTAAAATAGGTCAGATTACTCTCTTCCTGATAGTGCCTGCTCATCACAACCGACTAAGAACTGGGTAGCAGTACTGACATTTGCTTCAGGTCAGGTCATTCTTGCCTTAACTCCCTTGACCCGTATAATGCCAGGCACATTTGGCAAAGCCAGGTACAAGACTTACAGCCTCAAACCCCAGGCCAAGTTAGCTCCTAATTACATTACTTCTCTCAAGGCAGGATGTTTACCCACAAAATATCACTAGTTTGACTTAGGATTTCACAGCTGTATTAAAACTTCTGGTTTACTACAGCGAAATGAGAATGTTCAATATCCTGTTTTTCAGTATAGTCGGCATGGTCTCCTATTTCGCTTTGTTTTGCATTCCTTTTGCTGGTAATTTCTTTCACAACACCATTATTCACATTTTGCTTTACTCAGTCCTAGAGCTGTGTGAAGGAATGTAATCAGTCCATTCAGGGAGAATTTCAATAGTTTAAAAAATGGGTTTGCTCCAGTTTTAAACAACATTGCAGAACCATCTAGAAGGCAAAGCCCTGGAGCGGCAGGCAGTTTGACCAGTCAGGTGGACATGTGAGGTTTCCAGGATGCTCCAGTGATAGGGCAGAACCATAGACGTTGACTCTCAGGGAGTAATAGCTCAGGCAGCAACCTCTTTGTGGGCTGTTTGAAGGTAACCAGCTCTAGAAATCCTCTGGCCTCCAGGCAGATGAACAGCCTCCAACTTTGCATGCCAGCATCCTCTGTCATCAGACCAGGCAGATGAACTGGCAGGTCAGACAGGTAAAATGAAAACCTGCTTGTTTCCTATCTTACTTTCCTCAAAATAGAGCCATCACCACACAACATTCAGCTTAGCCTGAAACTCACTGTTGTAAATACGTTGACCTGGATCTTCTCTAGGCAGTACTACAGATTAACCCCAAGAGCTACAGGCTAAGACAAGCACACATTGCCCAAGACCTGCACACCCTTTCCTGGGGATGAAGCTGGGCAGAGTGGCGCTGATGCCTAGCTTAACGTACGGGATGGTGGAAGCATCTAAAAAAAAAATCTCCGTTTTGACCTCATACCACCCTTTGTGGCCAGAGTTCTATTGGAGAGGGTAAGGACACCCAGAATGCAAATAGCTCTTTGCTTCAACTCTTCTGCAAGCCGAGATGGCAAAATTTTATAGCTGTGAAGGTACCAAGAGTTTTTGGTGGTACTTGAACTTGCCTACACCTTTTCATCTTCCTTCTATAAAATAGATGATTTTCACTAAATGTAGTGCCTGAGTAGTGCTAACTTCCACCTGGTAACATCTCTCCCTGAAAGGCCTCTGAATTGTTACTGAGGATCAGCTCCAGCAATGAGATTCAACAGTGAGGCTTGACATTTATCTGTAGGAGTACTGTCCTAGGGAAGAGGCTTTCAAATTCCCTGACAAGGACCAACGTCATAATTCTTACCTGGCAATTACTGGCAGTATCACAGTGTTTGTGGGCACGAATTTCTGTGCTAATACATGTTTCCACATCTAATTTATATTTTCAGTAAGTATAAATAGAGGTAATTGCTAAATATAATAATGGAATATAATAATGGAAATATAATATAATACAATGGAAAATATAAAGACCTGTTTTTAATAACCTTTAAGGTAGCTTCCGTTGAGAGGTTTCCTTTCACCAGTTTAAATATTTAATATTGCACTTACTGTCCTTGTTTTTACACAAATTCTTTAATGAAGATATTGGGTAGTGACATGGAAGCCACTGATTGTCACAGGAGCAGGACTTTAGAGATCATTAGAAGAAATAGAGAGCCACTTATTCAAAATGTCCTCTCTACTGGATTTTGGATCCTGTCTTGTAATTCCCCACAGCTGCCAGAGGTTCAGGAAATCCATGGAGCAGAGGATTAGAGTTTTCTAAGACATAATACTACCAGGTTTCCCAAGATCATTATTTACTTGCAAATAAGTCTTTCTTCTGGCTGTATTTTTTCCACTAAATTATTTTAGCTTTTAACTGAACAATGGATATACATATATAAATGTATTTTCAGAAAATATATATATTCTTTATTGTACACATAATAAAGTACTGTGAGGGCTGACTAACCATAGAAGATAAATTGTGAAATAAAATATATTTTTTTACCAACATTTAAAAAATTGAGCAGAGAAATTTGATAATTAACTGATAAATAATAAACAGAAACAAAATGCAGCTAGTTTATAGAGTTGGTTGATTTGGAGAAAAGTGAAAATGCTAAATGCTAGACTTGATTTCTTCATATCTTGACTTTCATTCCCCCTTTATGCAATCCTGTCTAAATTACCACTACCAAATTTACAGGGCTACACAAAAAAAATTAAGCAGTCCTTATAAAAATCCCGGGCTTCTAGGATGAGAAAGTATGCAACAGAGCACAAGCGACAGAATTCAGGCACGGCATCATGTGAAAATGGGAGCTGGCAGAAGAGAAAAGGTTTTCGGAGGGAGAATATCTGTTTCATGAGAAATGCCAAAAAAAAAATAGCTCATTAAATATCTTAGATTTATATACAACAAAAATTGAGTCTCTGATTCTCCTACTAGAGATAGTCATGCAGAAATTGAAACAGTCCTGGAAGTTCTGGGAAATTTGCTCTGTGTTAAAGCTCTTAGCAGCCATTCAATGGTTTCAAGTCCCAGATTCAGGAAAATTTCCCTATTTGTGCCAATCATAAGAGTAATTTTCAAAGTGTCATTGTTTAAAGCTAGCTATTTTTTCACAATATGCTTGGCTTAATGAGGATATTAAAGCAGATAGTTAAGTGCTTTCCCAGTTTGGGTCTTCTCTTTATTCATTTAATTATTTATTTCCTGCCAGTCAGCATATTCTTGTCAGAACATGACTTTTTTATTACTAACATTTTTACCTTTCTGTCCAATAACTTGTGTTTAAATAATGATTCACTGTTATGTACCTACTGTTACATCTTAAGAAACACCATCATAAGGTGTTCTAATTCATGTCTAAAAGTAATGACCTCTTAAATACAGCCAGATGGCTTTATGTGTATCAGATGAATCAAAGCACATACTAAGCAAGAGTTCTGATGGGATTGGAAGGGTTTCAGGGTCTTTCAGATTCAGTGAAAATAAGTAGAGCTTTTTCAGAATTATGATTTGCTGAATGAGAATAACTTTGATCCTTGAAGTTGCCTAACTTATGCCTTAACCATCTTTTTTTTCATATTTTTTATGGAATTTCAGCCATGCTTTACTCCCTGAAGTGTTATGTGAAAGTGCATGTATATAGTCTGCTTCAGTAAAACTCATTAGAATAGGCCTTATTTTAATGAAATTAACAATCCCATTCTGAAAAGTAAAGAATTCAAGAATATAAACATTTCGAAGTGAACTTCAAGGGAAAAAAAAAGACTTTGCTTGAAGTTAAGTTTATTGTTCAAAATGTTGCTGAACTTGGGCCCTATCCCAAGCTTCAGGCTGCCAAAACCTTCCAAGACTTGAATCCAGAAGCACATTTTGCCAGCCTAGATCTGCTCTGCCTTCCACATGAGGATCAAGATTTACCCCGCACTCATATTTTGGACCCCAAATTTCCCCACATAGACAGGTCTAGACACACGGCTGTGTGCAGAAGCGACTTCATTTTAGGGAGTCAAGTACTTTACTCCTATCTAATCTTCACAAAACTAAGACCCAAAGCAAGAAGGTACCTATAGGAGGCACCTACAAAGTTATTGGAGCACATTAACTTTCCTCTTTTTCCTCTTTATTTAGGCAATCTCCAGCTATTATGGATTTAAACATCCCTGGCATTCCCATTATATATGTACCCCTACAGCCCCTCTTCCTCCCAGAGGTCACACTCCGCTTGTGCCAAAACTTCCCCGTGCAGCAGGGTGTTGTAACATCCCCTGATCTGGCTTTACTCTAAACAGTTTTGACACTGTAACTTGCACTTCACAGAACAGAATCCAGGTTGCCAGGCTACAGGAAGGAAAACCGACCGCTCTTCTTTCCCAAGATGAGCAGCTGAGTAGCAAGAGCAATAGGTCAGACGCAGTGCAAGTGAAAGGTGGTATGATGTGGTAACATCACGAACGAGGCTGTGCAACATGAGTCCAGATTCTCATTTCCCCCGATAATTTGGGGGTTTTATTCACCAAGTGAAATATAAAAAGTAAATAACTGCATTAAGAGGAGCTGCATGAAATGTCTGAATCAGAATATATTAAGAGAATATAGCTACAAGTTGTAATCTAAGTATAACTGTAACAACACAATGTGTGTAATTGAAATAGAGCACTATGTTGGCAAACATTAGGCTGTTTCCTAGACCTAAGCTGTATGGATTAAGTTAGCAGCAATTGTGAAGCTTTTGCATCAACTTACTGAAGCTCCTATTGTACCTTGTAAAGGAGAAGGCAATTACACACTGAAGCCAGCTCAGATAAGTGTTTCTTAAAGAATGACATGTTGTTTCCAACTCTCTTGTCTAATTAAAGACCCAAAATATTATTCTACTGAAGCTGATGGCAGTACTGTCTTGACATCAAAGGGAATCAAGTTTTTCCATTTTTCATGGTGAATTATTTTTATCATATGTTTAAAAACAAGTAAGGGAATTCATGATACAGAATATGGTAGTGCTTTTGTCTCTAGTTGATGGCAGATTCTAGTTCTGTAGTGCCTTGGATGTCCCACCTGAAGCCAAGTAATCAGTTCAACACTGAGGTCTCAGTATCTGAGCTGAGTTACAGTCACCTCAGACATCAGCTCTGACTGGTACTCTGTTCTGTAGTGCAATTGGCAAACATGCTAGAAGTCTAAGGAGTTTACCAATGAAACAGACAAAGATGAAAGATCTCCATTGTGTGGATAAGAATTGAGGAAGAGCAGACTGGCTCAGACAAAGTGGCAGAGTAGAGCTCCAGTAAAGCAGAGGAAAAATCCTCAGGTTAATCAGTGCAGATCCAGATGGACTATGTGGGTGCAGATAGAACTTTGACCTTCGTGATAAAAATTTTCCTTGGATCTCCTGGCTTTACGTGATCTTGTGTCATCTCAGAACTAAAGAAAAAACAGCAAAGCGAAAAACTTCCTCTCTCCAAATTCCATGTCTACCGCTTTGCTTTCTCAGAGAGTGTAATGGAAGCTAGCTTACAAGCAGAGAATAAGTTCTTCCTCAAAAGAAAGAAATGTGGAAAAATTAGGGGTCACACCTGAGTCTGGAAGTCCTTGCTCCTACATAATTGGGAAAATGGGGAAAGAGCTATTATTTTAAAATTACTCTACTATTAATCAATTAACATTTTCCAGATGAAACATTTCACAAAACATCCCTAGCAACTCTACAGCCAGGGATTGGGGTAGAAATTCAATGAAATAAGGAAAATTTTCTTTGTCCACAAAATATATTACCACTTTGATTATGGGCAAGGAAATATTTTTGCACAAATTGTTTAGAGTTTCTTCTCTATTGCTACCTGCTACTTCAGTCATAGTACGTTAAGATAACTCTAAATGAAAGACCCTTTGTGAAACCAAACCCTAGACTGTATTTCCTATTTTAATGAGGATTCTTCCACAAAATATTCCATTATGGCTAATGAGATATTAGCAACAAATACGCTAGAAAGGACAGATGGGAAGATAGTCAACTGTCTAAATCAGAATATTTTCAAAGTGCAGTAAATAAATTATTAAGCACCCTTCTCTGGCTCAATGCCAACCTGTAGTCTAGGGAGTTGATCGAAGACTAGATCATGGAAAGCTTTTTTGGGAGCAGTTGAATTCTACAGCTGTGGTCTTTGTTTTTCTAGTACTTTGCAAGAACAGAAGGGGGAATTACGAAAGCGTCTATCATACACTGCTCATAAGCTGGAAATGCTTGAAACGGAATTTGATTCTACACGTCAGTATCTTGAAATAGAATTGAGACGTGCTCAGGAGGAACTTGAAAAAGTAACTGAAAAACTAAGAAGGTTAGTAATCAACTTTTTGAAATGAACAGAGTTACTAGGAATCTACAAGAGGCTGTTTCAAAGACATGTGAGTAAAAATATAAGCATATAGTTTCAAGCATACGACTTTTATTACTTATTCATTATACATTGTGTTTTCACATTGAATATATATATTTCACATAACTGAATACATATTGCATACAATATGAAATTATTTACACGTGATAGGTAAGATGTCTCAGCATTGAAAGTAAAAATGGAAATAGAAATATATCTATACAGGTGTATATATAACATTGGTTATGTGTAAACATTCATGTGAGTTAGCACCACATTGTTCTACACATACAAAGGTTATAAACACGCCACATATACATAGTTATACTATATATATATACAGATAAATGTTTTTAATGAGTTTCACTGCATATTTTCTGTTGTTACTCCCCATTGTATTGATATAAGAGAAGAGAATTTGGTCCTCCATCACTCAGAGCTGAGACTACATTCAATTCAAATAATAATACATTGTTTCACATTATGCTATAATAAATAATTTGCTTTTCAGGCCCAAGTAGAATGGAACGATACTGAAAAACCTACTATTTAAAACTGCTGAAGCTGTGGTACAGTGCTATTGCAAACCAGGTGTGCAGTTAATGTTAATGACAAATTACAATAAGCATGCACTCCTGACATTCCTGGCACTGATTAAAATGGTCTGTGATCTAGGTCTAAATTTATCAGTGTTTCTTAATATCCATTTTTTAATTTGTTTGCGAAACTTCTGAACCAACTATTATCCATATATGAAGGAATATATTTACATTTCTTGTGAGGACTTTCCAAAACTGATGTAAATAATAGAGCTGTTTGGTTTAGTTCATTGAATGAATCAAAATGAAATTCAGAATGAGTAGTTCCAGGGCTATACCCAAAGAAATATTTTTCATTCCTTTAAAAAGTAAAAAAAAGCAAACCAAAACAAAGTCAGAAACCACCAAAAAAATGAGTCAACCAAATTATTTTATGCAAATTTTGAACAGAATGAGACTGTAAGACCTCAAATTAGGAACATCCTAGTGTCTTACAATTTAGATGCTTCCCTAACTGTGGAGGCTTCTTTAAACAAGGCCAAAATAAGCATGTGTCACAATAATCTTGAAATCTACACACATCTATCAAGAGCAGTCTGAAAGTTCTCTATTGTTTTCTTGCCAACAATATTTTTCCTATTGCTTCACTAAAAGCAGAGCTGCTGAAAGTAATTTCATTCTTGACATAGGATTTTTTCCAATATATTTCAACATTTAGGGCAAGGAGCGTTGATACTCTCTTCTCTTGAAACATAATTTCAAGCACCAGTGCCATAAATCCTGCATCATATTTAGTAGAAGGTCTGACCATCCAAATTCTGTTAAAACCAACAGTTTCACTGGTCAGTAGGAGCCTCTTACCAACTCCACTGGGCACCAATAAGTTAAGTGCCCTTCAAAACTCAGTCTAGAAAGTCTTTTTTTGCTCGTGCCAAAGTCTAGTACTCATACCAAACATCAGATTAGTAGAACTGATTCTCCAATATCCTGATGGAACATTGTATCATGTTATGAAGAAAACTAATATTTAAAATTATGTTTCAGGCAGGTGATTACTCCTGTGAAGACATATCATATTGGAAGCCCAAAATATTTTACGAGGTGAGCTTTAAAAATGTTTCTATTGAGAATAGCAAGGCATACCGCAAGTTGAACTAGATTTCTCAACCTGGAGAAGTATAATGTCTGAAAAAAAAAAACTGTTAGCCAAAAGTGTGTCAGCAACATGTCATAGAGCAAAATCAGTGTGATAAAAACAAGAATCTAGAATTAGTTTCAATTATGTTTCTCTTGCCTTATTCACTGCACCAGGTGAGAAATTCAGTCCCCCTAATAAACAAGCCCTGTGTAGCAAGATCCCACTTGTGTACCAGAGAACATTTCTGTTATCACATTTCGGTTACAGTTGAGTGCAGAATTTTTCCAAGAATCTGAATGGCCACCTTTTTCTACTCCTTTCTGAAAGCCTTTATTGTCTTAATTTCTCCAGAATTACCTGTGTTGCTGCTAGGCCTTCCCTCTCTCACCCAAGCAGATAAATCATTTACATGGTGCTAGGGTGAAGTTTTTGACACCTCTAGAAATATTTACAGGTGGTCTTTTTCTTTCGGCCCAGTGGGAACAAGATCAGGGCAGTGCTGAGTGGGTTTGAAAATATTAACACTAAAGCTTAAGTTTGGTTTGAAAAGTGACTGAGAAGCAATTGGGGATTTCGTATGCCTCAGACTCATCCCCTGTCTGGCGTAATTGGCATGGCTTTTTCAAGTCAAAAGTTAAAAAATATTCAGGTACCAATCTTGGAACCAAAACTGACCTCCAAAGGTCACGTTAGGTTTCCTGCTTTAGTCCCTACCCCAGGTAAACAATTTGGTGAGGTCTCCATCCTAGCTTTTACTAGAAAGTAGAGTTCTTTTAAGACACAAGAAATAAATGCAGACAAGTATATATTTAGCACCAATATTATCCCCCACATATAACTGCTTCATCATAAGCAAGACATCTCACAGACTGAAGTAAATCTTCCATCTGTATTAGCTTTGGAATAAATGGGAGGAAACTCTTGTTTTCAGAAGAAAGTTGATGTAACTTCTGATAATAGAGAAGGAAAAGGAACAACTACTTTAAGTAACTCCTCAAAGCTAAACTGCACTCTGGATGAAATTCTATTCTATAGAGAAAGTCAACCCAAGACTGTGTTTTACTGCAGAATATGTCATAGCCTTAAGAGGGCTTAAGACTGAGTGAAAGCAGAGAAGCGAAGGCTTTTGCAGACTTCATCTTTCATGGCCATCTGCAGTTTTAGAGAGGAGTGTGTTTTCAGTGCTTTTAGAGCACAGATATGTAACTTTCATTTGGCCGGAGTAATTTTCATGAGTCCCTACTTTAGCTGAGAATCTAAACATAGGTTTAATGCACACACATATGCACCTGGAGGCACATGGGTATCGCCTAATATGAACAACACAGAATGCTATCAAAACTGATAATAAGTTATTGATTCACAGGAGTTTATTCTTAAAATGATTTCACAAGGTAGTGAAGCTGACCTATTCTTCACTTATTTTACAAAGAAGCCTGGTTTACAACAGTAAAATGTTTCATACTTCACAAGGTTCAGGCTATCTGGGCACATCTTTTCTGCAAACAGGGTTAAGTTACCATTTGCTTATCTGATCATTTTCAAATCAGAATAATTTTCCCTACTCCGCCTTTATTTTACGGTGTGTCCAAAGACTGATTTTCTTACTCTGTTCCTCTTTTACACCTTGAACACATTCTTCCATATATTTCTGGGTCCATTTCTCTCCTTGCCACCCACATTTGCTGACACTTCTTTTGGCACAGTGGATTTCCAGTTTGAGTTTTATGCATATATGTGCATGTGTATGTGCTTGCGTATGTGTGCACGTGCTTGTGCTTATTTTGACTACCTTTGCATAATGTTCTCAATAGAAACACTTTTTGAAGCTCAGCTTCTTACTTAGTGTGGGAATTTTCTTTAGATTGGAATTGATTTTACTGAGAAGTGGCAGATTTTTTTCAGTGCAAAATGAACGTGTTAGAGAAATAGGGTTTCTGTGCTACTTTCACCGAAACATAAAGCAGTGGAAAAATTGTTTGGCAAAGACAAGAGAAGTTACAAGGAGAGAAAAAGACTGTAATAAGCTCATGTAAAACCCTTCTACCACGTACAGCATGGAAGTATTGCCAGCTAAGAACAGTTATATCAATGGTAACCAACCTTCCAGTCATCCTCATCAAGAGAAAAACATCTTCAAGAGAAGCCGAGGATTAAACCCAGTGATGAACAGATTGGGTTACAGAGGGGTCTGAGCTAGAAGAGTCTTGAACCAATAAATTTTCCCCCCTTTTTTCAGGAATTTGTGCAGATGTTTTTGAATCCATGAAAACTCTTAGGAGATCACAGGTGCTAAAGGTTTACTTCAATTTTACATCATTTCTACTTTAGTCACAGGCTGCCTAGGTGCAAAGTATGTTTAACTTGTTCTATTTTTCCCTACTAGAGAAAAACTGCAGATCATGACAGACAAGACACTGGAACTCCTTTGGTCTCAGACAGAAGGCCCTATCTTATTTTTCTAAATCCTTGTTCCCTGTGTGACGGCAGACCACCTTACCAGCAAAACATAACTTTGTTAGTGCTGAGTATGTAAGCAAAGTCAGTTTAAGACTCCTTACTTCCATTGGTTTACCAAGATCATCTCTGTCTTACCATGAAAAGCTGGGTAGAGGGTACCCTATAACTTCTCTCTGTTGTGTTAACTGTGGCTAAGTAGCTGTGAAAATTCCAAGTATGCCTAGAGCTGCATGAGTAAACGTCTACATGGAGGCTTAGCAGCACATGCTGCGTCTAACAGGAGCAGGGACAACGCAGAGATCTGTAAGTTCTGTCAGTCCCTTAAGACACCTGGGCTTTTACACAATGGAACTGTGAGAACTGGTGAGTAATGATCAAACTGTGCATCAGTACAAGTCTCACAGATTTTCAGCCCATTTGGGTCACCACCTTAGCAAACACTCAGATTCCTCTTACAGGGAGGAAATTTCTGCACAGCAGCTCTGTAAAACGTACATGACACAAGAACTTCCCCCAGGCTCACAACGCATATTTGAAATGGTTGCCCTGAATCCAGGACTTTCACTTGTTGGGCTGCCTCAGCCCAGCTGTCCTTGGAGCAGACATCTCCTCCCAGATTTGTGCAGCAGATGTTATGGTATTACTGGGACCCCCAGCAGGAGTTCTACATGCCCTACGAAGAGCCCTCTGAGCTGTTGGTCTGCCCCTAAACAGAGAATTTCTATTATTTAACTGGAAAGAATATCTCCATGGCAACAGAAGCAGGGAGGAACACTTCACTGCCAGGAAGGAGTGGACTAGACCCCTTGATTTGAAGCCATGGTGGCATGGTTCAAATGCAGGTCTTCATTCCAATTTCAACAGCCACTCCTAACATGATAAGGCAAAGAGACATCCTTAATCCCAGTCCCTTTCTGATTGTCATGGAAACTATATCCAGATCCAAGCTTCTCGGAGCAAATGGCTTTCTTCTGAATGAATGTATATTATATTTGAGTTCAATTTTACAGTGAATTTGCCCATTAACTAAAATAAACTCACCACTGAAAATACTTTGACCTATTGACCTAAGAGTCCCAAATATATAGAGGTAATCAGACAAACTTTTCACAGCTGAGCTTCTAACACTTGCCGTGCATTTGTTATAAATCCTGCTGAGGTAATATGTGCAAAGAAGAACAAGCAGTTACCCTTCTTACCTTCCGTGAAAAGAAAGGCAGGGCTATTGCCTAAACAGTGATAGGCTGCACATCTTGTTCATTAAAATATGAAGGGTGTCATCTAAGCAAGATAAAGATGTACAGACTGGAACTTTTCTTTGGTGTATTGCTCTGGAATAAGCAGGGAAGTCTCATTTTTTTAGTCTATTTGATCCCTCAGCGCTGATAAAAGTAAATACCCACCTTTTCCTGGCTAAGCTATCTAAATGTATTTCCTGAAGAAAAGGGATATATTTAGCTATTGAGAATAGTAAATTCCTTGAACTTCTGTCAAAGGAAGTAATATTCTCTTCTAAGTCATGTGGTGATGCCTGCGTGTTGCTTTTGCTATAGTCATTAGGTTTCTGCTGCGATTCTCCTTATTAAGACAGCTTCACAAGTCTTTTTCTGTATTTCCTAAGCATACATTTCAAGCTTCCTCTCTAATATATCATTTCTGAGCCTAATGTAAAGCTACAGTCTCCTTCTGCAGGTTCTCATGGCGCAATGCCTGTCTGCACACAAGTGCAGAATGGCAAACGTATTTTCACTTCCTGAAGGAATTTGCTGATAAATATAGTATGTAAACATGATAAAAGAATTTTGCTTAGGAAATAGGTGGTAATTACATATCAAAGGCAACCACTCCCTGGCAGCAGCAGTGATAAGAAACTAGACTTCAAGTAGTGCAAGACGAGGTTTTGTAGTGAAGTGAAAATTACAGGTGAAAAACATGAAAAACAATGCATTCAATTACATGATATCATCTTTGTTTTAGGATACAAAACAATTACCTAGCCTTACAAAGAATTAATCAGGATCTGGAGGATAAACTTTACAGAATGGTAAGTTATCATAAGCGAATTTTTTTTCTACATTAAATGTATTTTTATGATTCTTAAGTCCTAGGAAAACATATATGTAGCTATCACAAAAAAAACCTCACACCCATAATGCAGTATGCCTGAAAAAGATACGTGACATCATAAGTATCATGACCTAAAGCTCAAGCTGTGTATGACAGCATAGCTCCATTGCTTTATATGAAGATTGCATTGGCTGACAATCTGGCTGAGTAAATACCTTTAAAACAATTCTCATTAATTTAGTTAATAAATTCATGGGGTTTAAATATTTATGTTTTCATGAAGTAACAAATTTAAATAAGGTAATTCAAGTTTTTCTCATGCTTCTTAGATACTTTCACCCAGCTTTTATTAAGAGATTTAATAGAGCTTGGATGATCTGAGTTTTATATGGTGTCGTAACTATTAAGCTCAGTGTATTAATTTCCAATCTGCATGTGTCTGCAACCACAATGTCAACGTCACTCTCACAAGCCAATTAGTGAGGAGATCACTGCACCATTTATGGGCTCCAAATTTAGGACTAATATTACTAGATGCTGCACAGTTCTATACTATAAAGAAACGGCAATGCCTCTAATGCCCTGGCTCATTGCTAATGCTGCTGGGACATCACACTCACTGTTATGAGAAAATTTATGGAGAAATGTGAGGGTAATGCTTAAAGAAGAAAGAACAAATGTTTTGAACTTCCAGAGATCTTTAGGTCATGAACACTGTCTGAGTGGCTTAATCCTCTCCTGATACAGTAAAATCAATCATTCTCTTCTCCCCTTCTGCCCAACCCCACACCCAGGGCAGTCCTAGCAAACACAGCAAACACAGAGCTTACAGGGTTTGTAGGTCCAGGCAGCATCCTCATGTACAACTACAATGACAGGATAAGCCTACATTTTACTCAGGTCTCATATGTAACGTTTGCATGAGTGAGCAGCTCAGAATGGGGAGAGCACATTATTGTTCTTTGAGAGTAAATAGGGACCATGGCAACATACTGTAGAGACACCAGCCTTTATTAAGAAACAGCAAACAAATCTTTGAGAATGTCATCGTTCTCTCAGGAGTCTGTTTAAATAGCTGACAATGAATACAACACAGCTGCTTTTGTAACCGGCTAACAGCAGGGCAAAGTTATAGCTGGGTTATAGCTGATGTTTATTCATAAATACATGTATAAACACTGCACAAGCACAAATGACATTTGATCTCATGTTATTCTTTTTTTTCTCCACTCTTCCTTTATCACATTCTTTTTCCGTTTATCCAATTCACTTCAGGATTTTTAGTTCATCTATGGCCTAATATTTATTACGTACGCACTAAAAAAGATAAAAAATGTAGAGGCATTGTAACTGGTAAATGAAAAACATATATTAGAAACATAAAAAGAAGGACTCCAGACAATCCATGTTTATTAATCAGGTATTCCAGATCAAAGCAAAGAATTTTTAAACTTCTGTTTCAGCATCCACTTAAAATCCTGAGCAATTATTTCAGAGCACAGCACAGAAGGAATGAAAACAGGCTCCATGGAGATCTGCACCTTTCTTTATCCCACTAATATGACAGTTATTGAAGGTAGTTTTAGAGGCTTGAAGAAGATCCACCAGGCTCTGTACACCATTTAGCTCCAGGCTGCTTTTCGTTATGAAACATTGAAACTGAAGACACTAAAAATAAAATGAAAAAATGTCAAATGGAAACCCTATTAAAAGCAAAGAGATGGGGAAAATAGTATCATATTTGATTTAGATAAGCCAAACCATCTGATTTTCAGAGCACTCCAAAAACCCTCAATAATTCAGAAAAAGTTGGATTAAATAACATCTGGTTTGGTTAATCAACAGTTTATGGTGGACTGGGCTCTTTGATACCTTTCTCTCCTTTTCCTGCTTAGGAGGAACAGCTGTGTTTATTTTTTTTGCCTAATTTAGTCAGTCTGTCATTCCAAAATCAAAAGCCTTTATACAAATCCAAATTTATAAACCATGTGTTTACTTTCTCCCTCTCTCTCTTACCCCATCTCTCTATAGATACACTCACATATGTATACAGACACATATATACTGTGATTCTCACACAAATTTTGACCATTTAGTATATCTAAATGCAATAGGTAGAGAAAAGAAGACCTCCAGGGCATTGATCTCTTATCCCCCTGCCTGCAGGTGACCTGAAATGCTCCCAGGGTAACCCTTTCTTCCTGCCTTTACAGGTGACTCACAACTCCTCTCTCCCAGTGACTGGTTCCAGCTCATCACCACTAATCTAGGATTCTACTCTGACTTCCCTTTTATAATGTTTTCGCGTATCCTGAATATTGAAGCCTTTCACGCCTGCTATTGGTATAAGGGGTGTGAAAAACAATCATTAATTCATTAGCAGTCACAGAAAATAAGCTGAATTAGCAGTTACTTTTCTTCTAGGCTCCCTTTCCTTTTGAGTGCTAATCTATAAAATATTTAAAAATATTTGGAAGAACACTTCTGAACATGTCAAATGGTATCCAATTGAAATCTCTATCACATCAGATCTTAAAATAAAAATGTAAAATATAAACTATAGTGCCCATGTTGGATAAGAGCTAAAAAATGCAATCCTGAAATCAGTGGAGAATTTACTGTATTAACCTAGGTAAGACTACACACATTGCACTTTAGAGACATATGTAGCACAAAACTGAAATCCTGCTGTCACTACTCATAAAACTCTGATCCTTACTATAGTCAGGCTCAACAAGGATGAAGCAGGGGAATATATAGGTTCTCCTCTTAAATAATTAAGATTTATAATTTTTTTTCCATTAAGATGTGGAGAAAGACTAAACAGAGTCCTTAAATTTTGCACTGTGATTCCGTCACAGGGTTGTTCAATTAAAGAACTTTTTATAATACCTAGATGCAGCTGCCACAGGTAGTTTTCGCTTTCTGCAGCACTGGTCTGAGTTTACCAAGGATGCTTTGCCATGATCTAGCTGCTCACAAACAGCAGTTATAAGTAGATTGTGCAAGTCATGCAACTACAGGTTAAGAAATCCTTTATATGATCTCAATCCAACTGTATCCCACATAGAATCCTGCGCTTGATTCTGTAATTTTACCTTTAAAGCCGTATACCAGATTTAACGGTATACTTTTGTGAAAAACTGTTAGATACCTAATAATAACTGCTTAATAAACCTAAATACTAATGAAAATTGCACCCATTTCTCCTCCCCATCTGCGTCTTGAATGTTCTTGAATACCTGATCACAGAAATCCAGCTGCAAATAGCTCATGAGACAATATTCTCCAGAAACATACTAAAATATGTCTTTGGTAACTAGAAAGTAACAGTTTGACAGACAGACTGCTTGACAGTATAAGCTCACTTCTCGTGCAAAGTCCTTCAAGAGGCTAGAATGTAGGCCTCTGCTCCATCTAAAATGCATGCTATCTGTGTCTAATATGAAAATATATAGGCAGCATTGGAGATGGACAGTGAAGGTGACAGCCCTGTGCTAAGGAGCCAAGCCCTCTGCTGACTAGGGAAACCAACAGATAAATCAACGCAACACACTGCAAATCCTTATTCCCATACACCACTCAGTCTGCCAGCCCATTTCCATTGAGCCTGTTGCCAAACCGAAACCTCTGGTTCTTCTAAGTGTCATCCCTGGTCCTGTTGGCTTTGGTTACTGTTTTCGAGGAAGGAAATTGCTTTCTTCTCTCTCAGTGCTGGTTCAGGACCTTTTGGCAGCATAGACAATACTGAATGCTGTCAGGGATCAGGAATGCAACTGGACTTCTACTCTCTGCAATGTAGAAGATGCTGGGCACCGGCTCCACCAGCTCTCCGAAACACAGCCTCAGCCACTGGGGCTTTAGTTCCCCAACTCAGCAAAGACAGCATCATCCCTCTGCACATAGAGCATTACACATCTTATCATCTGTCAAGATGAAAAACATTACATCATATTAATTCTTGATTTTTCATTTACATTAAGGCAGGCTGAGGGTCTGACTCAGCCATAAAGTTGGAAGATACTATTCTATAAACGAGCAGTAAAGAGCGATTTGTTATAAGGGTGATTGGGGCTGAAACACTTAACTATCTGAGCACTGTACTGATTTCTTTCCCCTTTCTTCCTCTGCCTATGATCTGGAGGAGGACTAAGAGGTACAGCAAATACTTCATGCTTTATGTTATTAAGAGTTATTTCTTTATCTCTTGACTATTTCTCCATCTCTTGAATATCTGGGGCTTTCCAGTCTGCTGGTCACAATATATACCCAAGCACCTCCATCTGGGGAAATTCAAAGATGAATTAAATATAAGCTAAGCAATTTTAAGTGGTGCTCTAAGACTTTGTGTCAGAAAAATGTTATTTTAAAGGAAGCAGCTCCCTGAGTGTCCAGGCCAGGAAGATAAAGAATATGGAAAGTGGTAAGAAATGTGATGAACCATTTCAGTGAGGCTTTAAAAATGTCTGACTACCAGGGTGAGTCCAGAGCTTTTGCTTTTAAAGCAGTAACTAGATTGCACCCGAGTATCCCATGACAGATACCAGGCACCTTTAAATACAGTTTAAATCATAAGTGAAAGATCAAAGCAATCAACAAAAAAAAAGTCTATTTCTGACAAAAACCTGAGGGAAGAAGAATCCTACCATGTTTAAGTTCCTGCATGGAGAATGATGACTTTGACAACGACTTTGAATAGAGTGATTTAAAGCACAACTTTTTCATTTTCTTTCCTTTATGAAGAACAAGTTGCTCTGCTGTATGTCCCATGAAAATCAAATAGAGATGACCTAAATATACTTAAAAGGATTTGCATCCCAAAGACAAGAAAGCTTTAGAGTCAGCTCAACCTGACAGGCTCATTTGCTCACATTCAGTGAAAACAGCTGCAAATCTCAAGAGAAATTTATACTGGTTGGTTAGTTAAGACAGAAGCCAGAGAAGATCCATGTTTTGTGGACTAAAAGAACTACAAAACAACATTTCCAAGGAAGGAAATGACCATAAATGCTACAGAAACAAGTCATTTATAAAAATAGTGGTTGAAAAAAATGCATTTCTAAGAGGCCTTTAGGTTTCATCATTTTATGCTTGCAGGCATTTTGTGCTAAAGATTTCCATCTCTCTCTAACTCTCTTCACACTCATTTCCCAAGTTAAAAAAAAAATGTCAAATAACCCTTAAGATCAGCCTTTCAAACCTACACACATTAACACATAGGCTCAGACTGAGCAGATCCATCAGTTTTGCAATCAAATAAATGAATCCTCCTGGGTAAGTTGGGAACACAACTGCATTACATGAGTACAGAAGTGCATACAGGCTTTCAGGCATCCTGAGTCCTTTCTCCTTCTCAGAATAGAGATTCATTTCCCACTATCATCCCATTGTTATGTGGCTGGCAGGATGATCTTTCTTTCCAAGAGACTGCTAAGGCAGTCCAGCCTCTTCCTAATTGCTGTAAATTAATATGACATCATGAGAGACTGTTCTGGAATCTACTTTCCTTTTTTCCAAAGCCATGGGAATGCTTCTTCTCTGTCTCTCCCTCCTAGTAGGATGTTTTCCACAAGTACCAGCAGCCTAAGGAAGCAACAATAGGTACTTCTCACTTCCAACATTGTCTCCTTTGCATGATGACACAGCCCAGAGCTCTTTCCTTCTCAGCATGCATCTTGTCTTCAGGGCACTGGTATGTATTTCTGTTATGTGAGGGTTTTGATCATTTTCTTCATCCTGATCTCCCTGGTTTGGGTTTTGTCTCTCAGGACACCCTCCAGGACTACCATCTTGACCACCTGGGAATAGAAAAAGCTGATTTTTCAAAGTAGCTGAAAAGAATAAAAATATTTCTGAGATATGGGCATCTTTGACTTGTGCCTTCCTTGCAGCTCCCTTGGCCCTTTGTGATTGTCTGCCAATTGACCACAAAGAAAGGAAAGCAAGAACGAATAAGAATAAGTCTGCAAAGGTATTGTGTAGCAGGTTTTCCACATCTCAGATTCCTTCACAGAAGCTGGTATCATCCATGAGTGTGGAAAAAAAGACACAGAAAAGTGTCTTGGCCAAGGTCATCAGGAAACAAATAGTCAATTTCCAAATAACTCCTAGATCTTCTCTGTCCAAATTTCCTACCTACAAAAAGGATCAAAGAACTCCCTAGATTCTTTTAGATAGAATTTATAATGCCAGTTACTTATCTCTTTGTCCTGGTTTCGGTTGGTTTAGAGTTAATTTTCTTCCCAGCAGATGCTGTTTTTTCAGATTTAGTATGAGAAGAGTTTTGATGATATACTAACGTTTTCAGCTGTTGCTAAGAAATCAAGGATTCTTGGGTTTTCCACGTTTTGCTACCATACAGGTCCAGGGCCAGGACAGCTAACCCTAACTGTCCAATAGAGTATTCCATACTATTTAGTGGTACTCAGTATAAAAATAGGAATTAGGCTAGGGAGTGGGGAGTCAATCTGGGTTCCATATTTGGTGGTCTAAGTTTTGCTAACACTGCGCTTACTGAAATCACTGCTTGGGATAGGCTAATCATCAGGGAGTGAGCAATTGTATTTTAATACATCTCATATATAATAATAATTAATAATAATAATATCTTTAATTGTTCTCTTAAAACAAATATAAAAAAATTATCTCAAAAATTTTACTTTACTTCCCAGTTTGTCTCCCCATCCCACTGGGTGGGAAGAGGTGAGAGTGTGGCTGCATACTGTTTAGCTGCCAGCTAAGGGCTGAATTACAACAATCCTGTTTATAAAATAAATAGAAAATGGCAAAGGTAAGGTTTATCACAGTTTAAAAAAAAAAAAAAAAAAAGGAAAAAAAAAAGAAGAGGAACAGGAAGAAAGAGAAATAAGCATATACAAGCAGTATTGGTTTGTTTTGTCCAGGTCCTTGTACAGGGCTTCTGTCATCTCTCGCTATAATCTATTTTACTTCTAAACAAAGAAAATTACCTTTTGGAAACCAGCTACCGAACCTAAAACCATGTAATTTTTTCTGTACAGGAGTGAATGTGAAATAAATTGACATTAGAAAACAATGACTTTTGCAAGAGAAAATGAAAAAAGGGATGGAGAAAGAGTGATTTGTAGATTTTCTTGTTCAATTGGACCTTTATGCTCATAGAAGAGTACTATAGGTGTGTAGGGTCATCAAAATCATAAGATCTTAGAAGAATTTTGTTGTCACAAGTGATGTGTTCCTCCAACAGCGTCATCTTTGCCCTCCTGAGATGTAATATTCACTTTTTTTCCTTTTTTCTTTTCTCCCCAGAAACAAACATTTCTTTTCTCAGTGTACTGTCATGAACACACCTCAGAAGAAACAGTTATATAGAGCTCAGGGAATTAGCATTAATCCATGTCATGTCTTTTCCCCCAAGCTATAATTTATTTAGCATTTTATTATCAGTAAAGATATGCTACTGATATAAAATATGGGAGATGATAGGTATATAGAAAGACTATAAGCACATTTTGTGAACTTCATCTAAATTGCTAGCAGAAGGAGCACAGGCTGTAAAGCTGAATAGCCATCTTAGAAAGGTTTTTAATAAACTGATAGGTAAGATATTTTTTCCAAGCATGATTGCAATGATAGGAGGCCAAGGAAGGTGATGACAAGTAAAACCACTTCTCTGGCTTCCAACAAGTTGGTCCTGCAGTCAGTGGGGTTAGGCAGCAGACTAATTGTTCAATTATAAACAGCAGATCTGCTGGTTTCCTAAAGAACTGGTCTTTGGTCAGGAGGATAAAACAGTTAGAATCTGGGAAGAAACTTGCCACAGAAGATATCTAGTGCCTGGAGTAAAGTCCTGAGAACTTGAAAAAGATGAGCAGCTAGTTAATTCATGCTTAGAGTTGCAACCAGCATGTACAGTGATACTCTGTTCATTCATATTTTATAGCAAAGAATATATCTAAGCAGAGGCCGGGCCAGGAATGACAGGAACTTTCCCTAGCCTAGGGCCATGTTTTTTTTTACTGTCAATGAATTTAGATAAGGTATCCCTGTTTATAACTGAAATCTGCTGCTTAAAATTCTGTTCCAAAAGAGCTGGATTAGAAGTGGCAAGCGACTTTACCTTGACTGCATGTAAGACATGGGGTGTTCATTGAACTGAAAACCTCAGGAATACTTCCAGAGGACACTGTGACAAGAAGACCTTTATCAGGAGGTGTAGATGTAAGCAACTTTTATTATAAAGTCCTTTTACACAGCTTATGCTGGGTAGGTTGGACTCATTTCAAAGAAGGAGCAAACCCCTACAGCTGTCAGTGGTAAATTGTACAAACTGGTCTACCCTGCTCAGAGAGGCAATATTCCCATTAACCTCAGTCAATGCATACTTGCCCCATGAAGATGCATTAAAGACCAACACTGCTACTTTTTTGTACAGGGAAGAAGAATCCTGTACAAATCAATCATCCTGTACATGTTTAAAAAATCACTTGCAAAAAAGTGTGCCTTTACTTCGCAAGTAGCATCTTGATAGCACTTTACTAAACAGATTTTTTTCCATGATACATTAATTATACACCAGTGTTTAATTTTTTTTTCTGCTAGTGCTATGGTATTATATTTCAATCCTATGACATAGAGTAGTCAAGGAAACAAATCTGTATAAGACCTTTGCTAGTACAAGACTGAATATGATACCAAGAGCATATAGTTCATCAAGAGAAATGCCATGGATCAAAATCCCCTGACAAAACCCTCTAGCCCCAAGATGTTATCTTTAATAACATTATACTGTTTGGATATCAAGAAGAGAAATCAGATTCTGCTGCAGGTCATTTTTTAATTAGCAACCAGTGTTTTTTATTAAAAGGTATAAATTCCATAATTTTACTCTGATGGACAAATTAGATCAGGTCAGTAATTTAGACTTTAGGCAGAGAAACCCATGCTGCTTATCTCAATAGCTCTATTTTGAGGAATAAATTCATAGTATGTTACATACACAGAAGATGCACTGCTGGAACATCTATACATCCCGTTATTCTGATATACCATAAAAAGAAGAAAATGCCAAGCTTGAACATCCCACTAAGTATTATATGTATTTCTTTGTTTTTCTTCTATCAGAAAGTATATAGCAATCAGAGAAAAGTGTTAAAAAGTAACTTTCTGTATGCCTAAGCTGTACCCTACTACTCTTGCAACTCGTTTAGTAGAGGGACAGCATGGTTTATAACAATTCTGCCCTGATAAATTCCTTTCTTGGTTTGTCCCTTTCTTGGTTTGTCTTTTCCTTGGTTTGTCTTCCTGAAATCCAGCCCCAACATCTAGTGACTTTTCCCTGTCATTCAAGGCAGGTTTTTTAATCCTTTATGTCTTGGAAACCCCTTGGTACTGGATTTGCACCTTGAAAACAACTGACCAGACTCTGACAAACACAGGACAGGGTCTCAGTAAAGCATTTTCTCATTCTTCTCTTCTGTGATTTCTTAGCTATGTTTTCCATGTCTTCTCTCTGATAGCCTTGTTTAGTTCTCCATCATCAGGCTAAATAGTAAAGAACAGGTAAAAGCAAGTGAACATTCCTGAGCAATAGTACCCTCTCCTTCTCCAGAAAGGCATTTGAGAGCAGTTGTCTGCAATAGCTTGCTGGTCATGTGGCATGCAGATTTCATTATCGGTTGTATAAATTCACTGGATTTTATTAAAATTGTTTCCTTTCTAGCTATATTTTTGGTCTTGTTCCTCTATACACTTCATTATTGAAGATGATAGGTACAGAAAAATAAATCTCATTATTTTGGAAAATTATGAATATCCCAACCATTTACAATGTGTCTATAGATTTTTTTCAATGAGCTTAAATTAACTAAGTGCATACTTTTGACTGTTCTTCCCAATGTACCATACAATAATCTGGCATAAGAAGGATTAGAAAAAAACTTGATTTAATTATATGGTCTGTCTCGGCAAATACAATTCAGTTAAGGAAGATGTGATTATTAAATCTAGAATGCATTAGCATGAATCAATCAGCTCTATGAGCTTTAAATTAATAAATAGTTCTGTTACAGTTACCCAATCTCTAGACAGAGAATCAGAATTAAAACCTCTAATACAATTAACCCAAGTCTCACAATATAGTTTTTAAAGCATAATTAACTGAATAGATCTTTATGCACCAGCTGTAGTAAGGTCAATGAAGTTTGTTTCAGTGTTGGATTGTATTAAAGTACTAACAGATTCTGTTTTGTCACTAAATATAGTTTTCTGTGTTGTGGGGCTAGCACAACAGAGCACAGTACAATATGTTGAGATATTTTCATTTCAAATTACCTGACATTTTAAGATTTCTTTCAAAACTTCTATACTTTCCTCTTCATATATTTGAGCAAATATTTCTAGTGTGGTTACAGAAAGACATAAAAAAATGCAGTGCATGCGTAAACAAAGGATAGGAAATAAATAAAAACTTTAATTTCTCTGCAAAATGGGAGAAAATCAGATTAAAGACTATCAGAGATGTCTAGCTTATCAATTATTAAATCTATCTTTTCTATTCCTTCTAATAGTGTGCAGCTATTCAGTATCCAACTCTAGATGCTAATGAGAGGTGTCTCAATGAGGAATTCAGTTTTGTTAGATCTCCAAAAACAGCCCAGTAAGAAAATGCAGGGAGTGCAAAATACGACCATGTTAGCCTGCTGTGCTAAGATTTCCCTCATAAAAAGCTCAAGCCATCTGTTTTTATGGGGTTGACATGAGGAGGAAGCTGCTTGAGTAAAGCCCTCCCCTGAAGCCACCCAAGGTGTGGTGACATCTCTGTCCTTGGACAGAATCCTGGGACAAGGTCATTCCATGAGCAGGAGGGGCCTTTGCCTTGGATATCGCTAGCAGGTCATAGAAAGTAGAGCTTTTACTCTTCAAGCTGAATGCTTCTTCTTAATCATTCCCTCTTTTTCCCCAGCTATACGTTTCTTCCTGTAGTGCCCTGCATAGGGAAATAGTCTCTAGGCAGGAAAGATGCCGGCAGCCCTGTGTGATGCTCTGCACCAACGAAAGCAGCTGTCTCCTCTTCCCTTCCCAGGGCGACTGGAGAATTTTCTCCCAGTCAGATGCCTCCCCAGTACCTGCTCTGCTCTGCTCCACTATGAATTTTCTTACTGATATATTAGTGTTTCTCCATCTCAGGGTTCCCAGTTGCAGTGGCACAGGAGTTCAGTAAATATACCATCACAGGGAGAAAATTCACTTGAACAAGGCTTATTTTATTGTGTGGTGACTCACATAATCGGCTTTATCTGCTGCAATGAGATTTTGATACATCCTCACTACATGATCTTGCCCAGATTTCCATTGTTTAACTTCCAGGAATATGTCTTCTGGGTAAAGAGCCAGAGGTGAAAAATAAAGAGCAACATATATTCCATAAGGAAGAAGAAATACAAGTCAGAAGCCCTTTTGGAAGAGAGTGCTCAAGTAGCATGGATCTGCCTGCTTCTTCCAACATTTTAACTTCATATACTCTTCTGTAAACTGATTTGACACAATTCTAAAAGGCTCAGAGATTAGAATTAAGAACTTTGCTGGTAATTCCCCTGCAGGAACTAATGACAGCTAGCTTTATTGTCTCCAAAAGAGGAGCACCCAGTAGACTGCTGAAAGACAGGAGACATCCATATAATTCCCAGTCAGAGAGCTTTTCTATCCTACAAGGAAAACAGGATAGAAAGCAGGATGCCCAAGAAGATAGTTACTAACTAGGCATGTGGCTTTGGGTAAAAGGATTTGGGCTCTGTGGAGTGCCAATCCATTTGCTATGAGGAAAAGAAGCTGTTTGGTTTAGCTGTACTCTACTAAATCAAATAAGAAAGTACCATCTGTGGAAGTGGCGAGCTATACCAGCCAGGCATACACCAAAAAAATAAAAAAGAAACTAAACAGAAAAATGAATTGAAAGGACAAAATAAAATCTTCTCATTTGCCATAAAATCAAGGTGTCAAGGATAAAACCAATACAGTCACCAAGAGGTATGAAAACAGCTGCCTATATGCTAGCACTATGAATCTACTCATAAACTAGAAGAATTGGAAACCATGTGTGTGCATTTGTGCCAGGCTGTAACTGAAGCTCATGGAAAAATACTTTTGCAACTAAAATGGTTAAATTAGCTTGTTTGGGATAGATCAAGTGGACTGCAGGGCTTAGGAATGGTACTCATATATTGCGTATAGCAACTCTAAATTAGTAGTCTTGAATATTCCTGAATTATTAATAGACAGCAGAGGAAGATCACATGCTGGTCTGTGCCTGCTACAGACCATCATACTGCAATGAGTTGTGCAATATCTTTATAAATAGCTATTTGTAGCACGCAGGAGAAAAAAAATGCGGTCATCTTTACCTTTAATGACCTATGCTGATAGTGACTTACAGCCAGTACAGAGCTCTTTAGAAGTGGTTCAAAAAAAATCATGACAATTTCCTGATTATGAAAATGCCGCATTAAACATGAAGGAACTCTCTCTTTGCCTTCATTATAAGTACGGGGACTCATCTTTGAACCAAAACGAGGTTTAGCTTAAGGATAGGAGATCATGAATTTATTACATTTGATATCTGTACACAAAACAAAATCCAAACCAATGATATGTGTATTTAAAGTAAAAAAAAAAAAAAACCAAAAAAACCAAAAAAACAACTTAATCTTGTAAAACTGATAATTATTTTGAGCCAAAACTTCTAGGAGAGAAGATTTTAAGCACGTATCAAACACCATTTGATATATGTACAGCTGAAATAAGAAGGCAATAGAAAATGGACACAATAAAAAGGAATCCTTAAAATTACTATTATCATAGGCTTCGGTCATCGTTCTCAGAATTTAGTATAACTAACTGTAAAATTAACAAACCTGAAATCTTGCTGTCTAGGAAAAGTTTGAAGTTTGCTGAATTTGGAAGGGGGGTACAAGCACAGAAACAGAAGGTTATGTGGAAGGTGCATATTTATGATCTGGCCTGGGGAAGACATGGGACAGTAGTCAATACATCTCTAAAGTAACCATACGTCCCTGCTAGTCCTTGTATTACCAAGATCAGAAAACCTTATTCACCAGTGTCCTGCACAGCTTCCTTTCTCCTCTCCTTCCTGGCATTTTTCTCTTATCCCTCACAGTAGGCCCTAGCCTTCGTCACTTCTTATTCTCCTTCATCTTTCTTATTTTCTCCCTTATTTTCTCCCTGGAGTTTGAAAAGGAAGGACA
Source organism: Cuculus canorus (assembly GCF_017976375.1). Taxonomy (NCBI): domain Eukaryota; kingdom Metazoa; phylum Chordata; class Aves; order Cuculiformes; family Cuculidae; genus Cuculus; species Cuculus canorus. Next base: position 28,689,468 of record NC_071405.1, on the reverse strand, counting down.
GAGGCCAAGGTGCTTCTTGTGGGCAATGTTAGAGATTGTCAACTACACAGCAGTAAGGAGAGATGAAGTTCCATACTCCAGAGGAATGAGAGAAATATGGTAGGACTCTGAGACTCTTGTGTGGATCCCCCCTGAAAACCTACTTGCCTGATTCTATCCCATCATCTATAGTTCTTGAAAAGTCCCAGTATGACCCACCTCAGTGAAATGCTTGGGCCAGTTTTGCCACTTAGATGAGAGGCTGCCCTCCTATTCCCAAAGTGAAAGGATGAATAAAAGGTCTGGCTTGATGGTGTCTCTTCTGTCTTATTTCCGCAGCTCCCTTTTCAACAGTATTTTCTTCTCTCCTCCCTTTAATATTCTGGCTGGGAGGAAAAAATATGTTATCCTGTCAGCCTGGGAGGAGTAGACATCAACAGAAAAACAGATAAACAGAGACTTCCACAGGAGATCAAAACTGATGAGAGATGTGGTAGCAGATGGGGGCAAAGTTTGATGACTGACCAGGGATGATGATAAATGCCCAAAATTTTCATCTAACTTTGAGTTCTGTGCCTGAGATCAATCATGCACTGTTGAGAGGGGAAAACAAACAAAACAAAAAAAAAACCAAAGAACAGAGAAGCACACACACAAGAATCCAGAGATTGTTTTGATGGGAAGTACAACGAAATTTGTATAAGTTACAGACGTTCCTTAGCCAACATACATTATTGGTCTTAGTGTAAGACTGGAATTCAATGAAAGGATTTATGGATGAGATTATATTAGCTGATTTAACGTGATCTTCATACCCTAAAACCTATGACTCAGTCAATTTTACATATCCTTCATCCAAAAATAAAGTATACAGTGTTCAAATATTTGCTTATACTTAAAGCTTTTCTTAATAAATGGGGTAAAATTGCTCTTTTGTTGTAGTTTACCAAAGAACAAAAACATCAGTTTAACAGCCTTGTGATTTTTCTGCCCTTAAAGGAAAAGCTTTGCTGCAGAAAAAATTATAGAATTTCTGCCTGAAATTATCCCCTCAGGCCACCACTAATGTAAACCTAAATAGATAAATCGCTCATTTTGTGCTTTGGTATTTTAGGATGCACCACAAGAGAAGGAAATAAGCAGTTATTGTGAATTTCAGTAACATGAATAAACCTTTTTGGGGAAATCCTTGTGTTACGGCTTAAACGGCTCAATTTTAGAGTAGCAGTAGGGCAAGCAAACAAAAAAGAGATTCTATTACCAAAGAAAAAAGTATAATAAAAAATACTAACTTACAGAGAAGACAGTCCCAGTAGTATTTTAATTTCCATAGGGGTTTACACTTAATTAGATATGCAGATAATTACCAAGGTAGTGGGAATGTTTTTCAGAAGCCTTTGATTCCCATCATTTTATATTTATTGCCTTTTTCTATTGTTTGCAGAATTACACAGATCAGAATTATTATCTTTACAGCACTACTAAGCAGTACTATAAGCCTTTGAATGACCTTGGAGACTCTACAGCTTGTCCACTAGTTATTGAAGTAGCTCATTCCATCAAGGACTGAGAAGATGCTCAAGCTATTTTAGTACCTGATATATCTCTAGGGCTGAGGATTTCTATAGTGAAATAGAAGCACTCAAATGCTCTGTGTGGGAAATACACAACACAAAAGCCTCTTGCACAGCTTAAGCTTTGCAATGATGATTAAAGGGACTTGAAGGCAAAAGTAAACAGAGCTTTGTGCAGGCTCTTTGCACCTGCATGAACATTACTCTAATTGCTTAGGCTTATTTACTTTTCCTCTCACAGCCAGAACATAGAGATAAGCTTCTACTGCAAATCAGCTTGAATAAAGCAGTCTGCACCAACAGCAGAAGGAAGTAAGCCCATGAATGTGTTCATTTTACTTTGCAGGCATGAACAGGCCATTATTACAGCCAATTATTTCTACTTCTTCTCCAACCAAACACTAAGCAAAACATGAAAATTAAAGCCTACAAACTGGCAGTGCATGTACTTCATCAGAATAGGATATCAAGCAGATGACTGGTTGATCCAGAAGCAATGTCATAGCCTTTGCTTTCCTGGTAGGTTTCAACAGATTCAGACAAAACTTTTCCAAAGAAGGGGTGTAAATGACAACACGACAGGGGCATGACACATGGATAGACGTGACATGCAGATAGACATGGCACAATTATGTTTTAACAAACTGGCTAACTCCAGACTCACCAGAAATGCATGATATGAAACTCACAGAGTATCCCTTGTAGTGCTTACTGACAGCCAAAACAAAGGCATTGAATTTGATATAAATGCACTGTACCTTAAATATATGTTCCATGTAGAAAAGGTACAGAAGATATGATTGGCTAAATTTACCATATGGTGTATCTGATAATGCTGGATATAAACTAGTATTTTTCTCTTGTTTATACCTTTTAAAAGCTGGGAAACGATATGTAAGTATAAACACTCCGTTTTGTCAATGAAGAAAAATGAGGGGCGGATCTGATCTCAGGCCTGTGCATGTTTAAAGATGACCTGTAAAAGACAGACAACCAGTGCAATGAAAAGATTTCCTGGCAGCAGTGAGCTGCTTGGGGCTGTGGGAGTAAAAGAAGAATGCAACACGCCACAGAAGGGTTGCCAAGCAGTGACTGACAGGATGTCAGAAACCCAACTCTAACCTCACACATGCCCCAACAGACTCAGAACTAGCTGGTACCACTCAGGGTTTTGAGTTATAGTAAGTATTTCTAATTCAAAAAAAAACAGCTTAAAACCTTTCTGTATATTATTATAGAATCATAGAATAGTTTGAGTTTGAGAGGACATTCAAAGGTCATCTAGTAAAACTCATCTGCAGTGAAGGGGGGTCATTTTTACTAGATCATGTTGCTTAGAACCCTGTCCAACCTAGCCTTGAATTATTCCGGGGATGGGGACCAATTCCCTGGGCAAGCTGTTCCAGTGTTTCACCACCCTCATCATAAAAAAACTCTCCCTTATATTTGTTCTAAATTTGCCGCCTTTATTTAAAAACCATTGCCTCTTGTCCTACTGCAACAGACCCTACTGAAAAGTTCTATCCTCATCTTTCTTATAAGATCCCCTTTAAGTACTGAAAGACTACAATACGGTCTCCCCAGAGCCTTCTTTTCTCCAGGCTGAACAACTCTCAGCCTTCCTCATAGGGGAGGTGTTCCATCCCTCTGATCATTATTGTGTGTGGCCCTCCTCTGAACCCACTCCAACAGGTTCATGTCTTTCCTGTACGGAGAGTCCCAGAGCTGGACACAGTACTTCAGATGGGGTCTCACCAGAGCAGAGTAGAGAGGGAGAATCACATCCCTAAACCTGCTGGTCACACTTCTGTCAATGCAGCCCAAGACAGAGCCGGATTTTTGGGCTGCAGGTGCACATTTTTGGCTCATGTCCACATTTTCATCCACCAGTACCCCAAGAACAACAGAATAGGAACATCATTATGCCATAGTAAAAGTCAACAGTGCATCCATGTGCTGACTATTCTATGCAGCTTAGGTTTCTCCTTCTCAAAAAAAAAAAAAAAGATATAAGAGAAATACAAAAAGACAGCAAAGAGAACAGGATGACAAAACCATGGAGTGTGTTTTATGCAAAGAGTAAATGCACAAACAGGACTCTTCAGCTTGTAGAAGAAATGACAGAAAGAGGAGTATCCCAGGAAAGACATCTGAAAAGCCATGGGAAAGCAAGGAAAAAGCCAACAGCAATGATTTGTCATCCTAGCCAATAAAAGAAACAGAAGGCACCAAATATCAGGAGCCAGTGACAGATTCAAAACAGAACAGGGAGGCACTTATGCACACAGCATCTAGTTAAAGATCCTCCTGCCAAGGGGTATTATGGATGCTAAAATCACATCTGGATTAAGAAACTGGTAAGAAGATATAACTTTGATACGGTACCACCTGTAAGTAAGGAAGTTCTTAAACTGCAAATCAGCAGGGGCTGGGAGGATATTATGGGAAACTATTATTTATGCTTGATCTGTTCTTGTACACTGCTCCGGGCATTTTTGCTCTCAAATAGGTAGTAGGCTAGGTGGTCCTCTGGCTTGACCACTACAACTGTTCTGTCGTTTAGACCATTTATTTGTTTTAGTAAAATATTTAGTTTGGAAAATGTAAGCTGATGTAATTTATAGGCCAGATGGGTAAACCCTGAAAATAAAATAAATCAGAGAGAGGAACAGCTTGTATTTTTTTCCTTCCTGGTTATATACCTTACCAGGATATTTTTATATCCACCTCCCACAGCATTTCCTGCTCCATACTTTTCTGTATAGCCCATTAGCGAATAGCTACTCAATTTATACTGGGCGGCTCAGTGGTCAGTTAGGAGATATCCCCCACAAGGGGGAAACATGTAAGCAAAAGTATCAGTAAAGATTAATCAGTGATATGATTTAGAAACCCCTAAGGCACCCACAGTGCTCTCAACATGAGTAAATACCTTTAACTTAGTAGAAAGAGAGAATAAAAGAACAGAAGGTCTTCTAAAACTGGTAGGAAAAGTTTTAAATCTTTTTCAGTGGAAAATTACCCGCTCTGATACTTGATCTCCAAAATGATGATGTTGGCTTTTTTGTCTCAGATAGTGTCAGATTTTTAAGGGCAAACTTAAGGTTTTCATTTAGATAATACTTGAAAGGTGTTCAGTTTGTAATTACAAATTCAACTGAACATTGTGTGACAGAAATGGCACTGAAGTGCGTCAGGGATTTGTCATTCAGGTCCTTGTCTAGCTGATATCTCTGCAGCATCTGCCCTGAATGAACAACAGTTCCCACGAGGTACAGCAGTGATTCAGAGCAAAAATAGACAAAGAATACATCAACAGTCCAGGGATCCCATTTCACAAAGCAGAAGCATGCAGGAGCTATCTACACTGTAGTTCTCTGTAGGGAACCCTGCTGAAATGGCATTTTTGGCCAGAAACGGAGAGTTTACCTCTCTCCCTCATCCTTCATTTTTGCAGTAGAAGTTCTGAACCTGTGGGAGGCTAAATAGTTTGTCAGTGCTAATAGAGTTTTATTCAAATTTTTGAATGCAAGAGATTAGGTAAAAATCAGTGGCAGGCATAGGAAGATCTAGGAGTATCAGGAGTATATCTAGCAAGATTTCTCCACAGTGACTGAATCACAGCACCTAAGCTTTTAGAGTAGAAGTCATGTTACAATAATGCTATAATTCTATTACACCTTGCTGGTTTAATGCAACGTGCAGTCATAACAGTCAACAGATTTGAATTTGGAAAAATCTAACATCTCAATATGCTGAGCCAAATGTTTTTTTTAAGGTATCATTCTTCTTCCTACTATCAGGTTTTAAATATTGCAATCCCTGTTGCCAAACACTGCCCTTCCACTTTGCTTTATTATTAGCATTTAGGTGTTAAGTAGTAAATAGAGTTCAGTCCGCTGGGGTTTAGAGCAGAAGTAGCTGAAGTATCATTCTTTAGTGGTGGCATAAGTCCTTGTATGTGCAATAAAAGCTGCCACTTCCTTTATGAGGTAAGCTAAATGCTATTAAAATGATGAATGAACTAGCTCCATTTTATTTGTTCAACCTTTCTCAGTGCTGTTCCCACAATCATATTTAAATCACCAGCTTGTATTCTACATAAGCTCCTACCAACTTCAAGTGCACAAATGCATCCATAAAAGCCCTTCAGAGAGGCAGTAAAGTTTTCTTTTCTTTTCCAGTCAGCAAACAGTTAATGAATAGAAATGGAGCTGACATATACAGTCGAGATTAATCCATGTGTTCTGAGGCAGCTTTTAAGAGAATTTTCTAGGTAGTTTCAGAGACCATCCTCCTTTGCAACCATGTGTTGCTGGTTATCCATGGGACGTTGAATCTCAGACTTATCAATCCCTCTTGGACTGCAACACAGAATAATAATGTTCAGATCAAAGGGTCTTGATTGAATAACCTAATTAAAAAATATATAGAACTGGTGTTGTAGCAGATTTTTTCCTCCCTTGAAGATGAAATCTCCAAATTTACCTTGTTTTCAAAATTAAGGGTAAACATTTTTCTTCCAGTGACACGTTTATGACCTATTAACTAGTTCCTACAAGGAACTATTAATTAGTTCCTACAAGGATAGCTGAAATCCCACCCCTGTTTTATCATGGCTCAAGGAGCTAAAACTGCCTTCAGCCAAACATCCCAATATATAAACTGTGAAATAAATAAAAGATGTCTCACTGAAGTTTGCTGTGTGATCAAATATGGATCTCTAAGGTTCTAGCTTTAATGCTAGTGGAGAGGAGGAGAAGAAGGAGGGAGGAAAAAGAGAAAGAGCATGCAAGTTGAGCACACCAGAGCAATTAAACTGTCAAGAAAATAAGTTGTCAACCAAAGTCTGTAACCCATGATTTATTTTAAATGAGTGCTTGGATCGCAGTTGTCAGTACATGCTACATGTCACTGGGCTGCTCCAGGTCTTACCTGTACAGGAGGATTTTTAGTTCAGCGCTTGAGTTTTAAAGATTCTCTGCTCAGTCTTCGGTGTAGTAAGACAGACACATATGTCTAGGGAATGGGCGTAATTGGGTAAGAAATGGTAAGAAGAAATAGACCTGGGATAGTAATTTGCTGTGGGTAGCACTGTAAACCTAATAAGTAGACCTGTAAAATTTCTAAGCACTTTCGCTGCTACGTACCTCATAATTTCGGGCAATTAGTTTGATCTAGTTGAATGTCACCTAGTCAGATAATTGAGATCTGGGTAAAAGGTACCCATTTTTATTTCACTCCCCCCTATCAAGCCAAAATATATAACTTCATCTGAGCTGTACTTGTAAACTTAGAGGAAGAGCTGAAAAATTGTTCGTCCTATAGTGATGCAAACTGTCTGGAAGACTAGTTCCTATGAAATAAGTGGTTTCATCCATAAATCTCCCAATAAAATTAAAGTAAAGTAAGTAAAATTCAGTAAATAAAAATATGAGGTACTGGCTAGGGAGGAACAAGTTTATTAGTTGTCATGGGAACAGCTACAGGCCCAATTAGACATTTAACAGAACATGAGTTTATTTCTTTTCTTCCTTGTTTTTTGCTAATTTTTATCAGAATATCTATTGAAGATGCTTTCCAAACAGAACACAGAGTGCAATTAAAGGAGATTGCTTAGTCATTACAATTGCACCATGAGATCTGTGCATGGAAAAGGTCCATGCAGTAATAGATGTCATATGATCCACACTAAGGAAGGGTAGTGTGAGGAGCTCAACTAGTATGAACTTGCAGAAACACTAAATGGTTGCCATTAAATAATTAAACTGTTCAGAAAAACACTGTGTTGAGAAACACCTTAGAGACAGAGTAACATCGACGGAATTCAGAGAAATTATGAGGAATATTTGTCTGGACAGACAGAATTCAGAGGAATTAAGAGACCTGTCTAACTGGACTAAAAATTGAAGAACTTGGAATGTTGAAAAGACCTAAAAGCTCTTGAGTCAAAGATAGAGAATTATACACTGCCAGTAAGGGGGAATAATGTATAGAGCAGTTCTGGGACTAACTGAATGAGAAATTGCTTCCCAGGTGATATTTTTAATAAACACAGCGTCTGAAAAGCTTGGAAGGAGAAAACTGTATGTCATAAAGCATAGAAATAAAGTTAAAATTGCTAAAACTAAAGGTGAGCTAGGCTTCACAAATGAAAGTAAACATATACCAAAATGAATATTGTCTTTGTAAATAGTAGGACAAGAAACAAAGAAGTCACCTAAAAGGAGAGTGGAAAAAAATGTGTTCAAGACAGCCCATAATGAACTGAAGCCAACATTTACATGAACAAAGCAAAGAGTAATTTGTACAAAAGAAGATACAAAATAGAAAATTATCACGTGAAAGCAGGACATGATCATGCTATGAGGAAAGGCGGCTGAACCATTGACATTCTAGGGAACCATGGATGCAGTCTTACAGTCAGAAAAAGCCAACATAAGGCCTTTCTACAATCAGTGATCACGTGTCCTACATCAGTTCCAGCAATTGTTCTGCTGTGATGGGAACTGGGAAATACACAAGAGAATGGATGCCCCTGAGTCACAGGAAGAAGATGAAATTTTCAGCACATACTACAAGGTGTATGTTACATGTCTTTGGCCAGGCTCAGGCCATCTAATCAAGTTACTCAATTTAGGAACACAAGATTCCCACATTCCTTCTGTCATACCCCAGACTTTACACCTTCTATAGTCAATGGGGAAAGACAGACACTTCTAGCAACATTTAGAACATGAATCAATCTCTTGGAGCAACTGGCTGTGTTATTCACCAGCTACATGAGCAGCAAGGGCCCTGTGCTTCAACAGTTTGTGCAGACATGTGCCCTTCATAGGCAGGACAAAGCTACGCCCTAAAACTGTTGAAAAAATCTGTTCAAAATTAGGAATCACCCACTGGATGTGCCAGAAAGGAGGAAAATTCTGGCTTGATTAGTCAATCTTAGCTGTAAAAGTCATTTGATTTGAAATTTCCCTCGTGAGACATTTTTAGAGAACAGGGCAATGATGAGGCCATCTGGAATACAATATGCGTCCCAGGCACCCAGATGCAAGGAAGATTAATTCGGTTTGCAACGAGACTACAATAATCAAGAAAATGAAGAATTTGTCTTCTGAAATGAGATTAAAGGCTGCTGGCTTGTTTAGCTTAAGAGAATAAAGGCTGTGGGGATTCTGACTCTTTTCTATATACTCATCAGTCTAAGTTTCTACAAACTTAGCAGAGGCTAAGGACTATTTCAACTAAAAGACACTGCTGCTACAATAAAAAATAGATAGACACTAGCCATTAATAAATTCAGCCTGAATATCAGGCAAAGGTTGTGAATTCCTAGAGGACTAGAACAACTTTTATTAAGGAGAGCTCCACTGCTTAGTTATATTGATATTGAATCGTGATCAGTTTACGGTTAGGATTTACAGCACAGCTGCCTTCAATAGCAAAGAGTGGGATTCATTAACTCACAGGATCCTTTCTAGTCCAATGCACCTTTGGCCTCAAGCATTTCTCTTTGTGAACTGAGCATTTTCTTAGCATTTCTCTGTATTCAATGCATTTATATCTGTAGTGCCAGATTTTCAAAGATATTCATGCCTCAAGAAGGCCAAATTTTCAAAAGTGGTCTCCAGTCATAGGGCTACTCTCCTTGGATATGCCTACCTGAACATGTTTACTCTTCAGCAGATGATTATTCTTTCTTACTATATGCTGTTTCAGGGCGCACGTTCTGTGTCAGAAATAAAAAATAAAAGTTACTAAGGGCTTATAACCAAAATAATCTAAACCAGAGAAAAGAGGTCCTTGTTTCCTTGGTATTTCACTGAAGTCAGGGACTCAGCTGAAAGGCAAGATATAAGAGATGGACCATTTTTTTGCAAAGAGGAGGTAGCAGAGAGAAAAAAAGGTTCAGGATTTTGCTCTTTTTCACACACACACACTTGGCTCTTTAATTTGGAAATTGCCATTCTTCCTCACAAGTGGTATAATAATAAAATGGTTCTCTCATCAACTCTGTTTTGACAGCACAATACTTCCCAATGAAGTTATTGGATTTAAATTCTCCATTAATAGAAATGTTGTACATCTCATTCATGTTGTGAGCACAGAGTAATTCTTTTCAGTTTCAAGCCTGGAAATCAAATTCTCTTTTAAAAATCTGTTTTGTCCTATGTGTTTTGGAATTCAGAAGAGAGTTTTTATAGTGATAATTTAAAGAAAATCTTTTAGCAACACATGAATAATGGAAAATCAACCTTAGAGGGAATCCCTTAATATTTTTAAATGTTCAGGCCACTTTATTTAAGCGACATCACAACAAAATACACATCTTCCAGAGATGTAGAATTTGTCGAAGTGGTATGAGATATACGGTTTCTGGACAGTGGTTTTCTGATTGAAGCTTGAAGAGAAGCCATTACTCAAACCTTTTTTCTGCATCTGCATCACATTAACATTAAAACAATAATGCGCATCAATGTATAGGGCTCTCTTGGCAGATAGTTCAAAGGTTTGGCAAGGTTCCGTTCCTACCTCTTCCATCTTATTCACAGAGCATTGGAACATCTTAACCTGCTGTTGTGCTGCTCAACATCTTCCAGACAATCCCCTAGCATACACCTTATATGTTCTTGAAATGTCTTTTCTTAGATTAGAAATGCAAATAGGATTCTAGCTTTCATTCTCCAAAATTAGAAAGGAGTCACCATTAGTTCTATTATATATTTAAAATACTGCTGGAGACAGCTGCAATGCTAGATACAGATAAATGCATACTCAGAAAACCATTAGCAGGACTGTTTCAAATGATTACAATTAGAGTTGGGGATTTGTGAAAAAAATGTCAGTGAAAATGGGTGGTATGGGTTGCGGTTACATGGCAGCAGACAGATATCATAGACTCTTTAAATAATGCATAAAGAAGCTGAGTCACCTGTAGTAGGAACACTTTAGGTTGCTGCATAATTCAGGAGCTTCTGTTCCTATTAAAGAATACATTAAGCTTTTCAATTCTAAACTTCTAACAGGTCCACGGTCACTTAACAGTGATAAATAGTGACAATTAACATGTTGTACAGTTTAAAGATCTCAATGTTTTACTTTCATTTTTCATTTCTATTTCTCCAACAGTCCTCACGCTCCCATGCACCCTCATGTCGATGACCTGGCTCTGGGTTCCATTCAATGGGAGTCTTTTTTCCCACTGAGGTTGATGTGGGGTGACACTTGCTGAGGCTTTCCCAGGGAAGACTGGACAGACTCATATGGCTGTTTAGAGCAGCCCTTCACAGCACAAAGCTCTCACAAAGCGCCAAACCCAAGGAAGAGGCAAGCTGCTCTGGTAATGACCTTCTGCTATGTGGAGCAGTGAGACAACTCTAGGATGGTTGTTACTAGCCTGGGTCAAGCAGGGAACGTGTGCAAAATAGATCTTCAACTAAGCCACAAGCACCTTATGAAATGTTAGCCAGTTTTCTGCAGAATCTTCAGGCAGTCACTAGCCGACAGAAAATACACGGATTCTTCAGTCACAGGAATTGTTGACTAAAATGTTGACAGCATGAGCTATATGGATCAGATGACTTGATCACAGTGGTCTTCTTGCTGGCATAGAAAAAATATTAAAAAACATGTTGTTTTGACTGTGTTGGCTACATTATGAAAGTGCAGATTTTCACACAAAGCAGATCTAGAGAACTTAAATCTGACATGGCACCTAATGCCAGCTTTAAAGTAACATTTTTGTCAGCTATCAAATATAAATTAGGACATTACTTAGAATCAACCTCCTGTACCTAATCTGCAGGAAAATATGGACTTTGAAATCATACCAGAGTGGCAGGAAGTGTTTCTGTACCTTTCAATAGTGCCTAGTTTTATCACCACAAGCAGTTAGCACAGGCTGTCAGGAGTTTTAAATGGTATAGATCTCCTATTCTCTACAATGAAAGTTGGATTTCTTCCCTCCTACTTTTCCATATTAAATTGTATTTTAACATGTTTAAAAATACCTATATTAGATGATTTTTTTCCAACAACTATAGCAAGTAAATTGAAAGGGAACTCAGCTGTAGTTTTGCTGATGGCTTTAAGCCATTTGCTAGAGCTACATTCTGGAGCCTACCGAGACTTTTCCCTACCACAGCAGGTTAGAGAAGGGAATGCAAACAAGCGTTGATCCAGAATGTACTTGACCTTCTCACCTTTAAAAATTACCTCTGTGACTTCTGCTGAACCTTGATACGAGTGCAGGGGCATCCTACACTGTTTTCTAGCTGTCATGTTGCCTGAAGTTTAGCGTCTTAATCACTTCAAATATATTCATGCATAGAGAAAGTATTCATTCTCTACTTTGGAATACAAAATAGAAAGGACATTTGTTAAGATTCAAAGCTACAGCCAAAAATTAGGATTAAATAGATTTTGTTTAAAACCTTGACACAAATTTCTTATAACTAATGAGAAACAGCATAGCTCTTCATCATCCTTCCACATTAGCATGTTTCTCTCAATAAATAGATCTCAGTAGCTGAAAAGCAAACTACATACCTACTCTTAAAGTATAGAATGTTATGACAGGAAGCCTTAGAAAAGGACCAGTAAATTAGGTGTCAATTCTGAAGATATCTGATATATGCAATGCACCACGTTGCGTGGAGGACGTATTCAAAAAAAGCAATGTGGAAATACAAGGAAAACAAAAGCCAATAAACCAAGTCATAAAGAAAAGACATCAATCAGAAGTTGAGGACAAAATCAGACTAGTTATATGAAAAGTTTCCGTGAATTTAAAACTAGAAATACTTCTGAACAATAGGGAGATAGAGGATGGAAGAAATCAGAAGGCAAGCAACAGGAGGAGAAGGATATGGACTTTTCTGAAACAGTGCCTTTGGGACTGGCCTCCAACTTCCAATTTTGTGGCAGTATTCTCTGACAAATATTTCCCATTCCTTCCCAAACTTTATAATTAAAAAGAATCCCCCATAAGCTCCTTCCTAAATTCAAAGCTGTGACCATCAACCTGCACTGTTCTCAAGAACAAGTCTATTTTTTTTCTTCTTTTTCTGACAGGTCCAGGGGCCTAATGTCCTGCTCATAAACCAATAAAGTCTTACTCTTCACAGTGAGTTGTGGCATCTGAATGTTATTTTCTAAGTGCCAGAGGATAGTTTATGTACTATGCTCCCAGGGTCTCTCATATTGCCTTGGTAGAAAGGAAGTAGCAGTCATCCATGATTGAAAGACTTTCCCTTAAAGAAGGGCAAAAAAACAAATTACCAAAAAAAAACAAGTTAAATCCAACTAATGTTATCATTTTGTGTTTATCAGTTTTTGTGTTTTGGTATATTTTTGGGTATTGGGTTTTGTTTTTTTCCCAGAAAGCTGTATCTGAAGGTAAATGAATTTGTTTTAAGCAGTAATTAACGTTCAGAGTGATGTCACTTGACAAACATCACTAGTAAAAAAAGAAATCAAGTATGTTGAGGTTAGACCGAAAAGCTCATTACAGATAGAGCTTTCATCTCTCATGCTTTGTACAAGAGTTTTTCAAAATCACTTTGTGTAACACCCAGAGACACACTAAACACTTCTGCTGGTGGTATACCTAAAAAATTGGGGACAACAATACTGGGTAAAGTCCCGCCACCTTGTTGCTGTGGCCCTATGTTGTCCAAATGTGAAGTAGCTCCCTCCTGACTATAACGTAACTGTCCTGTGCTTCTTACACCATTGTAGGCTGCCTGTGCTGGAATATGTCTCCTGACATAACTGGAGTATTCCATGCCACTTCAAGCCCTTGCCTTGCCACATGGGCCAGAAACCAGACAAGCATCTTTACCTCTTCACTCAGATACTCTTGGCAGAAGGCAGAGCTGTTCTGCTGCACTTTGCTTTAAGCCAGAATATTTTTTTACCATTGATTGCAATCCAACTCACAAATTCAAGAGAAACTACAGACGATATTGAGCAATACAGCTTAGGAAACACTTGCAATAATATTTTTTCTAAAAAAAAACCCAGAAGTTTTCACCTAAGAGCCCTAAAAAAACGGCTGAGCAGATTCCCAGTCTCCTGCTCCAAGCTAAATTGAAAACACATACTAATGAACTAAGCTCATGTTTATTTTAAATATGTCTCTGAATGTTGGGACAACTCTGAAAGGTTGAAAAATATGCTCATCTGTGTACCAACATGTAGAATGGGGTCAATAGAGGTTTTACAAAACACAAAGTAATTTTTCATGATGGTCAGTTACTGAAAAACAAAATCACAGGAGTATAAATAATGGAAGTCAACATGTTTTTATGAAAATTTTTTAAATATACAACAATTTCTTTATCAAAAGTAATTAAGTAGATATATTTGGATAGTAAGAGATGACAAGTATCACTGCATAGGATTCTGATTAAAAACTACTGTGGTACTATATAAAAAACAACTAGAAGATGGGTTTCAGAATGACTAAAAGCCACCTCAAAAAAAAATAGCAGGCATTGAGGTATTTCTGTTATAAAAGAGTCTTTTCAGAGGGCTGGGTCAGGACACCTCAGTGAATGATACAGCTCTCAGTATTGATCAGTGTTTTCAGCAGTGTCCTAAAAGTAAACATAAAATCATTGCTGATAAAATGAGATAAGGAGTCTTAACAATATTGTTAAATGATGGTAAGTACCCATTCAATCAAAATACGTTTTTCCACAGACAACTAGAAGCATAAAGTCTACAGACATGCTTTGCAGACCAAAAAAAATATCCAAAAAAATGGGATGGTGAAAGTATAGGAAAGGAGCCATACTCTGGAAAGCAGTAACTCAGGAAAATCAGTGACTCTGACACTGGTGACAGTGGTGGAACAATTCGACATGACTTACTAACAGCATGCCATGACAAAACCTACAAACAGAGTAACTGGACAACCACGGGGAAAGTGAATACAGTAGAATGATGATTTTGCCACAATTTCAGGCAAGGAAAAATCTAGTCTGAAGACAGTAGTTTTAAAATGGTGTGGAAAAACACAAGCCTACTGAAAACTAGAAAATAAGACTGAGCAGTAAAGAAGCTGCCTCAGCAAGAGACTCAAAGAGCTCACTTGTGTAGTGTAGCAAAGAAAGACACCTGAATTGTAGAAATGTCTTCACAGTGAGAAAATGATAAATATCAAACAGCCTTTTAATCAGACAAAACAAGACTGGTGACTACTCTAGGAAAACCAGACCTGTTCAAATGGGGAAAAGTGTTTGCAAATGCAGAGACATAGAGCTACTGTTACCCAGGGAAGTAGCATATTATCCACTTCTTGAAGTTTTCCCATCAAAACTGGCAACTGTTCATTTCCAATTAACTTATCGAAAGGTTATCTCAGCTCAATTCACATTAGTTGCAAAATGTCTTCATGCTGCTCCCCCCTGGGGACAGTCACAGACACAGAAAAGCAAGGTTCCCATGAATTACAAGACATGTCTTGGGAGATACAGATTCTGTCCTTGCCTCTGCCAACCATGATTTGTATGGCATTGAGCTAGTTACTTAAAGTAAGTAAGCTTCATTTTACCTAGTTTTAGATATCTAAAAGCTAAATATCTATTTAGCATGTAAATATCTGAAGCATTTTTATTCCTCAGTATCCCTAAGAGCCAGTGGAGAGAAGCAGCTGGAGAGCTGTTATTCTGACAAAAAAAAATCACTATACAATGAAGAATTTCATGCTTTGAGGAAATTTCTGTGCTGACTGAAGGAAACCAGGGTGGTGACTGGCTTAGACTTCGACAACGATACGCTAGACATATAAATAAGGGAAGGTCTGTCTTAGCCTGTGCTGAAGAGGATATTAATATTTATCAGCTGCTGCAAGAACAATATCTCAGACACAATATTGTTAGGAGATATATGAATAGCTATGATAAATGATATCAAGAAATCAGTGTTCAAATTTTTGTAAAGCCCTAGGGTGAAAGAAAACTGAATCTTGAGATACTACAGCATAATATTAGGACTGTGAGACAGATCTCTAAATGCCACAAAGAAATACCGAGGGTGTTGGATCTGTGTACACTTTTAAGACAGCTTAAAAGATCTCTTTCACAAACAAAGGGTTTTTTCCATTTTAAAAGGTTATTTTTCATCAGTCTTTCCTTCAGGATGGCAAAAATGTTTGCCAGCACAGCTGACAAGGTCATGAACTGCTGCCTTTTAAACCAGATTCACCACTGAAAAAGAGGACTGTGTACTTAGAGTATAATGCAGAATAGTCAAGGAGGCAAATAAAATTCCAGCGAGCTCTGAAACGGCACAGAGGAAAGTAAAGCTGATTCAAGTAAGACAGTCGATCCATAGAGCAATAATCTTATGACATGGAAGAAAGGTTATGATATTTCTCTTGACCAAAAGGTAGAGTCTCTCTCATCTGCTCAAACTCTGGAGACAACAGTTCAAGTGACCACCCTGAGTGGCAATATGAGGAACATATGGCAGGGAGTTTCCTATCTGCTTGTAGAAATAAATCCTTTCGTAAAAATACATCAGTATTTTATTTTCTTTGGATTTGATCCCAGCAGTCAGATGGGGAGGGAATGTTACACTTCCTTTATAGTAAAGCTTAATCAGTACACCAAGAGATTTGTTTAGCAGCCTTCCCTTATACCAGGAGAATTTACTCTTCAAACACCAGCCACCAGAAACAGTGGTCCTCATACTAGGACAAAGCATGACCTTATCTACGAAAATGTGACCACAACCATGCAGCAAACTTCACTCCAGTTCTCTAAGTTCTCTATCATTTTCCTGCCTGTCCCTCCACACAGGGTTTCTCTGCAATTCCAAAGAGTCACAAGAAAATCTATATAAAAAAGCACTACAACAACTACTGAAACAGCTCTACAGAGATCTATGTTAGGAGGCAGAAGAGACTTGAGTAACATATTTGCAGGACTCGAAGGAAAATTCTCTCTTTGTTCAAGCCGTTCACATAACGGCTCTTTTCTTTTTTAGAATTTTTTCACACCAGTCATTTAATATAGTCATTATGTTGGTTATGGCAGTTTGAAGTGTGGTGCTGCCAAAAATGCACTGTTTAGCAGAGTCTGAGGCTGCATATTTGAACACAGCATTTTACTTTAAGGAAATTCCCCTGCTCTGCCTTGAAAAGAAGTTATAGGTATTTTCTCACAATGTTTTCAAGGAACTCGGTTGATTGAGCGGGAGAAAAACCCTATAGAACCTTAAATAGTTTTAGCCCCTGTGAGGTTTTACAAAGTAAATAGCAAAGATATTTTTTTAATTAAAAAAGAGGGACTAATTCACATGGAAAAGACACAAGGGCATCATGCTTATTCCCTGTACAACACTTGCAATTTTTCAGCCAGCTTACCAATACTTTCCAATCAATATCACAGTTGATGTGCCAATGTATATTAAACAGAATTAAGAGATGAGAAGAGCAGAAATTCATACACACATCAGATGTGGATAAGTTTATAAGGATCCATTTTAATGACCAGAAGAGCCCTAGATGTGAACCAGGGTAGTCAGGCGACAGAAGCCCACTGGAGGATAATACAGTAATAAGACTAAATATCAGGATCAATATAATGACAAGGGCTGCAGGGAGAGCAGATCTGTTGTGGCTGGCTCAAAGCTGGCCAGGCACCACCGAGCAGGGCTTGGACACCAATCTGGCTCAGCACAAGTCCTCACTGCTAGAACAGATCTTGTGCGCTCATGTGCATGTATAAAACTTGAGAGAAAACTCAGCCCTGCCACAGGGGCGTGGTAAATCAGAGCAAAATTTTCTGGCAATGAAATATCTTAACTCCTGAGAGAGACCATTTAGCTAAACAGTTATTTTAAGACATCATTTGCAGGGAGAAGGGGGAGAGGGAGTTTCATTTTTCTTCTATACAACTAATTATTAATAAAAAATGTCAAAAGGTGATGGGAAATTTGAATTTTAAAATTCTTAGAGCAGAGCAAAGTATTAAAGAGCAAAGTACTGTAAATAGTATAGCCTTAGTTTTGCTGTTTGCTTGGGAAATTACCCTTGCTTATGTAGTCAACTAACTATAATTCACTTGTGTATTAAAAAGATCTGAAATTATTATGAACAAATATAAGATTCCAAAGTTCAATTCCACATTTTCCTTGCTAGGCCATTTTACTGCCTTACTCAGAGAATTTAATGCAACTTTCTCTTCCAAGTCCATTTAAGTAGAGTCTCAGCAATATCCCGTCTCCATTTATTTCTCTGTTTCCACAGATGAACCTATGTGGCTAGAAAGTTCAAGCATCAGTCATTCATTAGGATGACAGCTTCAAGTCACAAGCCTGACAAGCCTATCTTTTGTGGCCTGTAGTAGAGGTCTTTTCCTTTGTCACCCATTCATATAACTTTGTTTTCTCTTTGCAAAATGTTTTGCTCCTTCCCAGTAGCTCAGTTGAAGCCTTTATTCCCTTCATTTCACTATGCTAATATAAATCTTTCTATTTTTGTCAGCTCCTAGGCAAAATTAGAAAATCAAAAGAACTTAAGCTATGGCAAGAGCAGACAATCTAGTCTCTTCCTGAGTCCACCCTATCCTCATGCATCTGTCACTTCCTTTCATCCCACGTGTTCATCACAAGAAGGGCCTGTCATATTGGAATAATGTTCTTCCACTATCTTCTTTGAATTGAAGAACTCCAACATGACATAGATTTTTGCAGTAGGTAAGGCCTCAGGCATAAGACACATCAACAATATATCTTCTCTGACCCTCGCAGAAGGGTATTTTTAAATCCTTAGTGTCATTCATTTGTCCCTGGAGAATGCAGCCTTGCCTATGCTCTTGGCAGCTTGGAAACAGAAAATCACTTTAAATAAATTTCTGATATACCGTAGAACAAATATAATGAATTAGTCATTACTCTTTACAGGAAAGTAACAGCATTCCTGAAAGCCAGGTTCTGTTAGCATTATGAAGAGGCGTTGAGACAAGGATGTGTCCTGGGGATTACTGTAGTGGGAAGTAAAGATAACACAGTGAAGAGCAATCAGGATGCTGCCGCAGACTCTGCATACACCCCTACACATTCCTGCAGTTTTGTTCGTAACTTGAAAAAGAATTACCTAATAAATTATCTAAATGTTTGACTCTCTTTCCCCAGCTGCTAGTAAAGGTGATCATTCTAAAACAGACTTGTGGGTTCGATGAGTCTGTAAGTGAACATCTCTTTGCAATACTCATTTTATTGTTAAACAAAATAAGATTGTTATACAAAGAAGTAAATAAAAAAATGCAATATTTATTGAATGAAGCTCTCAAAAAAAAAGGATCAGCACATATCCTGCACCTCAAAGATCATGTCATGAACTGATATCAGTTGATACAGTTTCATTATTTATTGAAATGTCTTTCATTATTCTTATTTCTTGTTTTCAACTTGTGGGTTCACTCTTTTTGTCATTGTTTCTGTGCATGGGTGCAAGTGAGTGTGAGTAGGGGGTATCCATAGCAAGGTTCTTGACTGACAAATAAACTCAAATAGCTCCAAAGCATCCATAAACATACACATACACAAACATGTAATCTGACATAAAAACATGAAGATCTGCAGAGCAGAAATTAACATGCAGTAGTGCTTAAAATCAGGAGCTACTGCAAAGAATAAGCAGTAATATCTGCAAATCTAAACTATATTTTGCTTTTTTACGAGCCAATTGATAAAACATATGTTATGCACATGGTCTGTGGGGGAGTACTGTAAATAGAGCAGCTGTTAACTTAAAGAGTTATAATAGAGAGAAGGTTTTATTTCCACCACAAGTGCTCTCATTCTTGTATTCTCAGCATTGTTGGATATGCCTCATCATCCCCCACAAAAGCCTGGTTTCTGTTTAAGATTCTGCAAGCAAGCTAAGAGGCCCCTTGTTTCAAACACTGTATTTCAAAACTGTGGCTTGCTCACCAGAATCCATGACACCTCTGGATGTGAAGAGGAGTGCACATAATCTTGAACTAAGCTACACTAGTACCCTCTGCAACAGTGAAAGCTTTCCACACCTAATGGGACAGACTATTGCATCCTCTTCCTACCTTCAGTTCCACAAGGGATGTTTATTTCTATTTATTTCTCACCAGGATATGAGATATGCAGAGACAAATCATAGAATCATAGAATAGTCTGAGTTGTAAGGGACCCTAAAGATCAACTAATTCCAACACCTCTGCCATGGGCAGGGACACCTTACCCCAGACCAGGCTGCTCAAAGCCCCATCCAATCTGGCCTTGAACACTTCCAGGGAGGTGGCATCCACAACTTCCCTTCTCTGGAGCCCTCCTCTGGACCAGTTTCCACAGCTCCATATCCTTCTTACTTGAGGATTCCAGACCTGGACGCAATACTCCACATGACGTTTCACAAGAGAGTAATAGAGGGGCAGAATCACCTTCCTCGACCTGCTGGCCACGCTTCTTTTGATGCAGCCCAGGATACTGTTGGCCTTCTGGGCCACGAGTGCACATTGCCGGCTCATGTTGAGCTTCTCATCAATCAGCACCCCAAGTCCTTCTCTGCAGGGCTGCTCTCAATTACATTGTTCCCCACCCTGTATTGAAACCAGATTGCCCTGACCCAGACGTAGGACCTTGCACTTCGCCTTGTTGAACCTCATGAGTTCCGCACAGCCCCAATTCTCCAGCCAGTTCCAGGTCCCTCTGGATGGCATCCCATTCTTCCAGTGTGGCAACTGCACCACTCAGCTCGGTGTCTCATCTGTCCACCAAGACCTCCAGGTCCTTTTCTGCAAAGCTGCTTTCCAGCAGCTGGGTGGCCCTCAACACACAATGCTGCATGGGGCTGTTCTTCTCCAGGTGCAGGGCTTTGCACTTCTCCTTCTTCAACTTCATGAAGTTTCTGTCAGCTCATTTCTCCAGCCTGTCAAGTCCTTTTGGGTATCAGCACAACCCTCTGGTGTATCAGCCTCCCCTCCCAATTTTGTATCATCTGCATTTGCTCTATTTTATCCTTCATAGGATGATTTCAATGGGATTATAAAATACCATCTTAAAATATCACAGACCTTGTTTGGAAAGTATACCCTGACTGGTGCTGTCTGTGAAAAGTACTGAATTAACATTGTTACACTGATTTGAAAAGATTGGGAATTTCTCTTCTGGAAGTGCTATCTTCCTCCTGGACAAGTGTAGTAGTAAAGAAAAAAGGGAACAAAGTTCTGTCTGTATTCTACATCCAAAAAGATTGCAGTAAACCTCTGTCCACACATTCAGGATAGAATGTCCTTTTGGTGAAATCTGTAACAGAACAAGTCTGTCTTTCTGTCTGTCATTCAGGCATATTTCCAAAGGAATGCTGCCAGCCTGTCTTGATGGTCACTATTACCATTATATCAATCATACAATAGCGTTGGAATGCTATCCATTTAAATGTTCCTTACAGGAACATCAAGAATAGAGTTACTTTGCCATGTTTGAAAAGGCTGACATTTCCACAGATCAGCACTGCTCATTTGCAAAACTGAGACTGATTTCAAAAGGTCTGTACACATCTCAAAGCTCCCATAGGACAGCAGAGACGGCAGTTAGCAATCTAGCCTTGACTAATAGGCTGACACTGCTTTACAGTGGGACACTCTCCTGGTACTGGAAAGCATTGAAGAGAGACTAAAACATTACCAGAGAGATGGCCAACTTTTAGGCAGCTCCATTTTTGCTGAAATGACTAGAGTAGGAACCTTCATGGATCCACTACTACACAAGAAAAGCAGATCTTTTCATCCAGCTTTTGTTACTTTCCAAAATACACTTATCTATTAATTATTTCATGCTGTACCAACTTACCAAAACTCTTTCCACTCCACTTATACACTTATACCACATACAGATTGATAGATGATACCAAACACTTTGGAAAGTCACACCTTATATCAGAGATTGTAAGTGTTATTATACTCTTTGATACTGTTGTGAAGAGCAGATACCCAATTCCTTCATCATAACTGAAAGGAAAGCAGGACTGAGAAGAGAGAAGTGAGCCTCATGCTAAATCCAGGCTAAGAGCAAGGATTCTGAGCTCTTCATACCCCCACCATCAATATTAACACTGTGCACTGCTGGAGTCACTCCACAGTAAAAATTTGATCTGACTCAGGCGTGGGCACAAGAGTGCAGTTCTATCAAGTTATTCAGACACTACGGAGCCACGTGTTTTTATTCTGGATCTGTGCCTGGGAGGAGGCAGGACCAAGATGCACTGAGCTGACTCAACAAAGGTTCCTGAACAAAGATCCATCAGAAGCTCAGTCCATAGACTATAGCTATGGCATTTTGGAGTG